>NC_135236.1:623261313-623568563 GCF_051348905.1 Ranitomeya variabilis | reverse complement strand
AGAGGCAGAGGTACACTATCAAAGGCCTGGGCCACCCTCCCAGCATTCAACTCATGATTATCGGGTATTTTTGACAAGAAGGGAAGATTTTTTAAAGATGTTCAAGCAATATCTGTCTGACCAAACCATCATTGTTATGGTTCTCAATGGCAAGAGAACATAGCCCAGCATACATAGGAACTAGCTCTTGGAAGGATGGAAACTTAAACTGACCATGAACTAAACCTGCCGCACAACTAACAGTAGCCGGGTAGCGTAGCCTGCGTTTTATCCCTAGACGCCCAGCGCCGGCCGGAGGACTAACTAATCCTGGCAGAGGAAAATATAGTCCTGGCTCACCTCTAGAGAAATTTCCCCGAAAGGCAGACAGAGGCCCCCACATATATTGGCGGTGATTTAAGATGAAAATGACAAACGTAGTATGAAAATAGGTTTAGCAAAATCGAGGTCCGCTTACTAGATAGCAGGAAGACAGAAAGGGTACTTTCATGGTCAGCTGAAAACCCTATCAATACACCATCCTGAAATTACTTTAAGACTCTAGTATTAACTCATAACATCAGAGTGGCAATTTCAGATCACAAGAGCTTTCCAGACACAGAAACGAAACTGCAGCTGTGAACTGGAACAAAATGCAAAAAACAAACAAGGACAAAAGTCCGACTTAGCTGGAAGTTGTCTGGTAGCAGGAACATGCACAGAAAGGCTTCTGATTACAATGTTGACCGGCATGGAAGTGACAGAGGAGCAAGGTTAAATAGCGACTCCCACATCCTGATGGGAACAGGTGAACAGAGGGGATGATGCACACAAGTTCAATTCCACCAGTGGCCACCGGGGGAGCCCAAAATCCAATTTCACAACAGTACCCCCCCCTCAAGGAGGGGGCACCGAACCCTCACCAGAACCACCAGGGCGATCAGGATGAGCCCTATGAAAGGCACGGACCAGATCGGAGGCATGAACATCAGAGGCAGTCACCCAAGAATTATCCTCCTGACCGTATCCCTTCCATTTGACCAGATACTGGAGTTTCCGTCTGGAAACACGAGAGTCCAAGATTTTTTCCACAACGTACTCCAACTCGCCCTCAACCAACACCGGAGCAGGAGGCTCAACGGAAGGCACAACCGGTACCTCATACCTGCGCAACAATGACCGATGAAAAACATTATGAATAGAAAAAGATGCAGGGAGGTCCAAACGGAAGGACACAGGGTTAAGAATCTCCAATATCTTGTACGGGCCGATGAACCGAGGCTTAAACTTAGGAGAAGAAACCCTCATAGGGACAAAACGAGAAGACAACCACACCAAGTCCCCGACACAAAGCCGAGGACCAACCCGACGCCGGCGGTTGGCAAAAAGCTGAGTCTTCTCCTGGGACAACTTCAAATTGTCCACCACCTGCCCCCAAATCTGATGCAACCTCTCCACCACAGCATCCACTCCAGGACAATCCGAAGATTCCACCTGACCGGAGGAAAATCGAGGATGAAACCCCGAATTACAGAAAAAAGGAGACACCAAGGTGGCAGAGCTGGCCCGATTATTGAGGGCAAACTCCGCTAAAGGCAAAAAAGCAACCCAATCATCCTGATCTGCAGACACAAAACACCTCAAATATGTCTCCAAAGTCTGATTCGTCCGCTCGGTCTGGCCATTAGTCTGAGGATGGAAAGCAGACGAGAAAGACAAATCTATGCCCATCCTAGCACAGAATGCCCGCCAAAATCTAGACACGAATTGGGTTCCTCTGTCAGAAACGATATTCTCCGGAATACCATGCAAACGAACCACATTTTGAAAAAACAGAGGAACCAACTCGGAAGAAGAAGGCAACTTAGGCAGGGGAACCAAATGGACCATCTTAGAGAAACGGTCACACACCACCCAGATGACAGACATCTTCTGAGAAACAGGAAGATCCAAAATAAAATCCATCGAGATGTGCGTCCAAGGCCTCTTCGGGATAGGCAAGGGCAACAACAATCCACTAGCCCGAGAACAACAAGGCTTGGCCCGAGCACAAACGTCACAAGACTGCACAAAGTCTCGTACATCTCGTGACAGGGAAGGCCACCAGAAGGACCTTGCCACCAAATCCCTGGTACCAAAGATTCCAGGATGACCTGCCAACGCAGAAGAATGAACCTCAGAAATGACTTTACTGGTCCAATCATCAGGAACAAACAGTCTACCAGGTGGGCAACGATCAGGTCTATCCGCCTGAAAATCCTGCAAGGCCCGCCGCAGGTCTGGAGAAACGGCAGACAATATCACTCCATCCTTAAGGATACCTGTAGGTTCAGAATTACCAGGGGAGTCAGGCTCAAAACTCCTAGAAAGGGCATCCGCCTTAACATTCTTAGAACCCGGTAGGTATGACACCACAAAATTAAACCGAGAGAAAAACAACGACCAGCGCGCCTGTCTAGGATTCAGGCGTCTGGCGGACTCAAGATAAATTAAATTTTTGTGGTCGGTCAATACCACCACCTGATGTCTAGCCCCCTCAAGCCAATGACGCCACTCCTCAAAAGCCCACTTCATGGCCAAAAGCTCCCGATTCCCAATATCATAATTCCGCTCGGCGGGCGAAAATTTACGAGAAAAAAAAGCACAAGGTTTCATCACGGAGCAGTCGGAACTTCTTTGCGACAAAACCGCCCCAGCTCCGATCTCAGAAGCGTCGACTTCAACCTGAAAAGGAAGAGCAACATCAGGCTGACGCAACACAGGGGCGGAAGAAAAGCGGCGCTTAAGCTCCCGAAAGGCCTCCACAGCAGCAGGGGACCAATCAGCAACATCAGCACCCTTCTTAGTCAAATCAGTCAGCAGTGGCAACGGATATTGATATTTAACCGTGATTTTATTCAAAAGCCGATAATCAATACACGGCCTCAAAGAGCCATCTTTCTTAGACACAAAGAAAAAACCGGCTCCTAAGGGAGATGACGAAGGACGAATATGTCCCTTTTCCAAGGACTCCTTTATATATTCTCGCATAGCAGCATGTTCAGGCACAGACAGATTAAATAAACGACCCTTAGGGTATTTACTACCCGGAATCAAATCTATGGCACAATTGCACTCCCGGTGCGGAGGTAATGAACCAAGCTTAGGTTCTTCAAAAACGTCACGATAGTCAGACAAGAATTCAGGAATCTCAGAGGGAATAGATGACGAAATGGAAACCAAAGGTACGTCCCCATGCATCCCCTTACATCCCCAGCTTAACACAGACATAGCGTTCCAGTCGAGGACTGGGTTATGAGATTGCAGCCATGGCAATCCAAGCACCAACACATCATGTAGGTTATACAGCACAAGAAAGCGAATAATCTCCTGATGATCCGGATTAATTCGCATAGTTACTTGTGTCCAGTATTGTGGTTTATTACTAGCCAATGGGGTGGAGTCAATCCCCTTCAGAGGTATAGGAGTTTCAAGAGGCTCTAAATCATACCCACAGGGTTTGGCAAAGGACCAATCCATAAGACTCAAAGCGGCGCCAGAGTCGACATAGGCATCCGCGGTAATAGATGATAAAGAACAAATCAGGGTCACAGATAGAATAAACTTAGACTGAAAAGTGCCAATTGAAACTGACTTATCAAGCTTCTTAGTACGCTTAGAGCATGCTGATATAACATGAGTTGAATCACCACAATAAAAGCACAACCCATTTTTTCGTCTAAAATTCTGCCGTTCGCTTCTGGACAGAATTCTATCACATTGCATATTCTCTGGCGTCTTCTCAGTAGACACCGCCAAATGGTGCACAGGTTTGCGCTCCCGCAGACGTCTATCGATCTGGATAGCCATTGTCATGGACTCATTCAGACCCGCAGGCACAGGGAACCCCACCATAACATCCTTAACGGCATCAGAGAGACCCTCTCTGAAATTCGCCGCCAGGGCGCACTCATTCCACTGAGTAAGCACAGACCATTTACGGAATTTTTGGCAGTATATTTCAACTTCATCTTGCCCCTGAGATAGGGACATCAAGGCTTTTTCCGCCTGAAGCTCTAAATGAGGTTCCTCATAAAGCAACCCCAAGGCCAGAAAAAACGCATCCACATTGAGCAACGCAGGATCCCCTGGAGCCAATGCAAAAGCCCAATCTTGAGGGTCGCCCCGGAGCAAGGAAATCACAATCCTGACCTGCTGAGCAGGATCTCCAGCAGAGCGAGATTTCAGGGACAAAAACAACTTGCAATTATTTTTGAAATTTTGAAAGCAAGATCTATTCCCCGAGAAAAATTCAGGCAAAGGAATTCTAGGTTCAGATATAGGAACATGAACAACAAAATCTTGTAAATTTTGAACTTTCGTGGTGAGATTATTCAAACCTGCAGCTAAACTCTGAATATCCATTTTAAACAGGTGAACACAGAGCCATTCCAGGATTAGAAGGAGAGAGAGAGAGGAAGGCTGCAATATAGGCAGACTTGCAAGTGATTCAATTGAAAGCACACTCAGAACTGAAGGAAAAAAAAAAAAAAAAAAAAATTTTCAGCAGACTTCTTTTTTCTCTCCTTTCTCTGCCAATTAATTTAACCCTTTGTGGGCCGGTCAAACTGTTATGGTTCTCAATGGCAAGAGAACATAGCCCAGCATACATAGGAACTAGCTCTTGGAAGGATGGAAACTTAAACTGACCATGAACTAAACCTGCCGCACAACTAACAGTAGCCGGGTAGCGTAGCCTGCGTTTTATCCCTAGACGCCCAGCGCCGGCCGGAGGACTAACTAATCCTGGCAGAGGAAAATATAGTCCTGGCTCACCTCTAGAGAAATTTCCCCGAAAGGCAGACAGAGGCCCCCACATATATTGGCGGTGATTTAAGATGAAAATGACAAACGTAGTATGAAAATAGGTTTAGCAAAATCGAGGTCCGCTTACTAGATAGCAGGAAGACAGAAAGGGTACTTTCATGGTCAGCTGAAAACCCTATCAATACACCATCCTGAAATTACTTTAAGACTCTAGTATTAACTCATAACATCAGAGTGGCAATTTCAGATCACAAGAGCTTTCCAGACACAGAAACGAAACTGCAGCTGTGAACTGGAACAAAATGCAAAAAACAAACAAGGACAAAAGTCCGACTTAGCTGGAAGTTGTCTGGTAGCAGGAACATGCACAGAAAGGCTTCTGATTACAATGTTGACCGGCATGGAAGTGACAGAGGAGCAAGGTTAAATAGCGACTCCCACATCCTGATGGGAACAGGTGAACAGAGGGGATGATGCACACAAGTTCAATTCCACCAGTGGCCACCGGGGGAGCCCAAAATCCAATTTCACAACACATCATACTCTCTAATTCCTCTGCAACCTTCAGCTTTTGGGTCGCAAAGCTTGACATCTGGCATGAGTTGTCTCTCTATGCCTTGGAGGTTTTGTGCTTCCCTGCCACTAGCATCTTGAAAGAGAGAGTTTTTAGTGCCACCGGGGAAGTCATAACAAGCAGGCGCTTTCACCTGTCAACAGAAATTGCTGACAGGCACACTCTGATAAAAATTAACAATGCCTGGATTATCCCTGACTTTTCCACACCACCAGATGACAGCAGCACATAAAGTGTTTTTAATCTTCAATATGTTCAATATTTTTAAAAACATTTTTTAACTTTTGGCATGCTTCAATAGTCTCCAAAGGAGACTAGAAGTTGCCATAGCCCGATCGGCTCTGCTACATATGATACGATGTTCAGATCACCTCTATATAGCAGATTTACTGACTTGCTATGAGCGCCGACCACTGGATTGCACTCATAGCAAACAGGCACTGACAACCATAGAGGTCTCCAGGAGACTTCAGGTTGTCATGCCAAAACACCATTGACCCACAATCACGTGACAGAGGGGTCATCGGTGTGCGTATTTCTGGCCCAATGGCCGGAAGCGCAATTTAAATGCTGCTGTCAGAGTTTGACAGTAGCATTTAACTGGTTAATACCCGCGGGTGGATCTCGATTAAACACGCAGCTATTGCGGGCACATGTCAGCTGTTCAAAACAGCTGACATGTCCCCAGAAAGATGTGGGCTCACCGGCGGAGCCCACATCAAAGGGAGGGACCCCGACATCGGCGTACTATTACGCCTGATGTTGGCAAGGGGTTAACACTATTTTTCACAGTTGATGGACGAATGGTGTACTGTAGCAATGTGAATGGCCACTTTGGAAAACTGAATCAAGAGTATTTTGTTGCAGATTGTCGATTGTTTATTGACTCATCACAGAGAAGTTTGAAAGCAGTGTTGCTTCACAATGGAAATGTGAAACCGTCAATCCCTATTATTCACTCATGTCATCTAAAGGAAAGTTATGAAAATCTGTCAGTTGTTTTGGATGCTATACAATATAAGCATCATCAATAGTGTTGAGCATTCCGATACTGCAAAGATCGGGTATTGGCCGATATTCGCTGTATCGGAATTCCGATACCGAGTTCCGATATTTCTGCGATATCGGAAATTGGAATCGGAAGTTCCCACAGTGCAAAAATGCAGTATAATTGAGTGTGGGCGGTGCGTGGGCGGAGACTGTGTGTCTCTGTGCGGGCGGGGTCTGTGCGGGACCCTGGGTGGTCTGTGCGTGCCTGCCAGGGGGTCTGTACGGCCTGCAGGGGGGTCTGTATGGCCTCTCCGGGGTCTGTGAGGCCTCTCCGGGGTCTGTGCGGCTTGCTGGGGGGTCTGTATGGCCTGCCAGGGGGTCTGTGCGGCCTCTCCGGGGTCTGTGCGGCTTGCCAAGGGGTCTGTACGGCCTGCCAGGGGGTCTGTATGGCCTGGCGAGAGGTCTGTGTGGCCTCTCCGGGGTCTGTGCGGCTTTCCAGGGGGTCTGTACGGCCTGCCGGGGGGTCTGTGCGGCCTCTCTGGGGTCTGTGTGGTTTGCCGGGGGGTCTGTGTGGGCTGCCGGGGGTCTTTGTGTCTGTGCAGGCATCGTCCGATGGGAATACAAGTCCCATTGGGCTATGCCTGCTACAATGACAGTGATTGACACATTAGCCAATGATGGGACAGTAGTAGTCCCATCATCCAGCTAATGTGTTGAATGTAAAAAAAAAAATACTCCATTCATACTCCATACATGCTACATACATGCTACATACATACATGCTACATACATGCTACATACTACATACATACATGCTACATACTTGCTATATGCTACATACATGCTACATACTACATACATACATGCTACATACATGGTACATACATACATACTACATAGATGCTACATACATGCTACATACTACATACATACATGCTACATACATGCTACATACATACTACATACATACATGCTACCTACATGCTACATGCTACATACATGCTACATACATGCTACATACATACATGCTGCATACATGCTGCATACTACATACATACATGCTACATACATGCTACATACAGTCATGGCCAAAAGTATTCACACCCCTGCAATTCTGTCAGATAATACCAATTCTTTGGTATTATTATCTTCATTTAATTTGTCTTAAATGAAAAAAACACAAAAAGAATTGTTCTAAAGCCAAATTGGATATAATTCCACACCAAACATAAAAAAAGAGGGTTGACAAAAGTATTGGCACTGTTCGAAAAATCATGTGATGCTTCTCTAATTAGTGTAATTAACAGCACCTGTAACTTACCTGTGGCACCTAACAGGTGTTGGCAATAACTAAATCACACTTGCAGCCAGTTGACATGGATTAAAGTTGACTCAACCTCTGTCCTGCGTCCTTGTGTGTACCACATTGAGAATGGAGAAAAGAAAGAAGACCAAAGAACTGTCTGAGGACCTGAGAAACCAAATTGTGAGGAAGCATGAGCAATCTCAAGGCTACAAGTCCATCTCCAAAGACCTGAATGTTCCTGTGTCTACCGTGCGCATTGTCATCAAGAAGTTTAAAGCCCATGGCACTGTGGCTAACCTCCCTAGATGTGGACGGGAAAGAAAAATTGACAAGAGATTTCAACACAAGATTGTGCGGATGTTGGATAACGAACCTCGACTAAAATCCAAACAAGTTCAACCTGCCCTGCAGTCCGAGGGTACAACAGTGTCAACCTGTACTATCCGTCGGCGTCTGAATGAAAAGGGACTGTATGGTAGTAGACCCAGGAAGACCCCACTTCTTACCCCGAGACATAAAAAAGCCTGGCTGGAGCTTACCAAAACTTACCTGAAAAAGCCTAACATGTTTTGGAAGAACGTTCTCTGGTCAGATGAGACAAAAGTAGAGCTTTTTGGGCAAAGGCATCAACATAGAGTTTACAGGAGAAAAAAAGAGGCATTCAAAGAAAAGAACAAGGTCCCTACAGTCAAACATGGCGGAGGTTCCCTGATGTTTTCGGGTTGCTTTGCTGCCTCTGGCACTGGACTGCTTGACCGTGTGCATGGCATTATGAAGTCTGAAGACTACCAACAAATTTTGCAGCATAATGTAGGGCCCAGTGTGAGAAAGCTGGGTCTCCCTCAGAGGTCATGGGTCTTCCAGCAGGACAATGACCCAAAACACACTTCAAAAAGCAATAGAAAATGGTTTGAGAGAAAGACTGGAGACTTCTAAGGTGGCCAGCAATGAGTCCAGACCTGAATCCCATAGAACACCTGTGGAGAGATCTAAAAATGGCAGTTTGGAGAAGGCACCCTTCAAATATCAGGGACCTGGAGCAGTTTGCCAAAGAAGAATGGTCTAAAATTCCAGCACAGCATTGTAAGAAACTCATTGATGGTTACCGGAAGCGGTTGGTCGCAGTTATTTTGGCTAAAGGTTGTCCAACCAAGTATTAGGCTGAGGGTGCCAATACTTTTGTCTGGCCCATTTTTTCGAGTTTTGTGTGAAATAATCAATGTTTTGCTTTTTGCTTCATTCTCTTTTGTGGTTTTTCATTTAAGACAAATTAAATGAAGATAATAATACCAAAGAATTTGTGTTTGCAATCATTTTCAGGAAGAAACTGAGTATTATCTGACAGAATTGCGGGGGTGTGAATACTTTTGGCCATGAATGTACATGCTAAATACATGCTACATACATACATGCTACATACATACATGCTACATACATGCTGCATACATGCTACATACATGCTACATGCTACATACATGCTACATACATGCTACATACATACATACTACATACATGCTACATACATGCTACATACATGCTACATACATACATACTACATACAGGTCCTTCTCAAAAAATTAGCATATAGTGTTAAATTTCATTATTTACCATAATGTAATGATTACAATTAAACTTTCATATATTATAGATTCATTATCCACCAACTGAAATTTGTCAGGTCTTTTATTGTTTTAATACTGATGATTTTGGCATACAACTCCTGATAACCCAAAAAACCTGTCTCAATAAATTAGCATATCAAGAAAAGGTTCTCTAAATGACCTATTACCCTAATCTTCTGAATCAACTAATTAACTCTAAACACATGCAAAAGATACCTGAGGCTTTTAAAAACTCCCTGCCTGGTTCATTACTCAAAACCCCCATCATGGGTAAGACTAGCGACCTGACAGATGTCAAGAAGGCCATCATTGACACCCTCAAGCAAGAGGGTAAGACCCAGAAAGAAATTTCTCAACAAATAGGCTGTTCCCAGAGTGCTGTATCAAGGCACCTCAATGGTAAGTCTGTTGGAAGGAAACAATGTGGCAGAAAACGCTGTACAACGAGAAGAGGTGACCGGACCCTGAGGAAGATTGTGGAGAAGGACCGATTCCAGACCTTGGGGAACCTGAGGAAGCAGTGGACTGAGTCTGGTGTGGAAACATCCAGAGCCACCGTGCACAGGCGTGTGCAGGAAATGGGCTACAGGTGCCGCATTCCCCAGGTAAAGCCACTTTTGAACCATAAACAGCGGCAGAAGCGCCTGACCTGGGCTACAGAGAAGCAGCACTGGACTGTTGCTAAGTGGTCCCAAGTACTTTTTTCTGATGAAAGCAAATTTTGCATGTCATTCGGAAATCAAGGTGCCAGAGTCTGGAGGAAGACTGGGGAGAAGGAAATGCCAAAATGCCTGAAGTCCAGTGTCAAGTACCCACAGTCAGTGATGGTGTGGGGTGCCATGTCAGCTGCTGGTGTTGGTCCACTGTGTTTCATCAAGGGCAGGGTCAATGCAGCTAGCTATCAGGAGATTTTGGAGCACTTCATGCTTCCATCGGCTGAAATGCTTTATGGAGATGAAGATTTCATTTTTCAGCACGACCTGGCACCTGCTCACAGTGCCAAAACCACTGGTAAATGGTTTACTGACCATGGTATTACTGTGCTCAATTGGCTTGCCAACTCTCCTGACCTGAACCCCATAGAGAATCTGTGGGATATTGTGAAGAGAAAGTTGAGAGACGCAAGACCCAACACTCTGGATGAGCTTAAGGCCGCTATTGAAGCATCCTGGGCCTCCATAACATCTTAGCAGTGTCACAGGCTGATTGCCTCCATGCCACGCCGCATTGAAGCAGTCATTTCTACCAAAGGATTCCCGACCAAGTATTGATTGCATAACTGAACATTATTATTTGATGGTTTTTTTGTTTGTTATTAAAAAACACTTTTATTTGATTGGATGGGTGAAATATGCTAATTTATTGAGACAGGTTTTTTGGGTTATCAGGAGTTGTATGCCAAAATCATCAGTATTAAAACAATAAAAGACCTGACAAATTTCAGTTGGTGGATAATGAATCTATAATATATGAAAGTTTAATTGTAATCATTACATTATGGTAAATAATGAAATTTAACACTATATGCTAATTTTTTGAGAAGGACCTGTACATACTGCATACATACTACATACATACAACATACATACTGTATACATACTACATACATACATCCATACATACTACATACATACTACATACACACATAACATACATACATACTCCATACATACTATATACATATATACATACATACTACATACATACTACATACAATACATTCATACATTACATACAATACATACATATAGACATACAGTACATTAAACATAGATTACATACTCACCATTACTTGTCATTTTGATCCCCGAAGCCAGTGTCATCTGTAAAAAATATGAAAAAAACAAACAACCAATATACTCCCTGTCCACAGAAATCCACGAGTGTCCCACGACGATCTCCCTTGGAGAACGGCAGCAACAGCTGTTGCAACCGCTCTCCAGGGGCCCCAGAAACACAATGACGGGAGGAAGGTATTCCTCCGCCACTGTAAAAAAAAGTCCCTAGTCTCACTTTATGGCATTGCTGGGTGAGAAATTTTCCCAGGCAGCAATTGCCATAAAGTGAGATTTTGTCCTAAGGTAACCTCTCAGTGATGTACTGCAGGAGCCATTGTCTCCTGTCAGTGTTTCACTGAGGGTCCTATAGAGCAGTGACATCACCCGATGTCACTGTTCTATAGGGGAGATCGTCGTGGGACACTCGTTATTAATTGGACTACGGCGGACAGGTAGTATACGGTTTATTATTTTATGTTTTTGCAGGCGCTGAAGTATGGTAAGTATGGTGAAATGAAGAATATTAAAATACTTTTTCCTAATGTGTGCGTGTTTTATTAACCCTTTCTTACCATTGGATTAATAACGGATAGGCGTCTTATTGACGCCTCTCCGTTATTAACCCGGCTTAATGTCACCTTACAATAGCAAGGTGACATTAACCCCTTATTACCCCATATCCCACCGCTATACGGGAGTGTGAAGAGAGGAGCTAAGTGCTGGAATTGGCGCATCTTACAGATGCGCCATTTGTGGGGCGGCTGCGGACCGGTATTTGTAGCCTGGGGGGGGGCAATATCCATGGCCCCTCTCTAGGCTATGAATATCAGCCCGCAGCTGTCTGCGTAGCTTTTCTGGCTATAAAATATAGGGGGACCCCACGTCATTTTTTTGGGGGGTCCCCCTATTTTAGTAGCCAGTAAAGGCTACCCAGACAGCTGCGGGCCGATATTCATAGCAGGCTACAAATATTGGCCCCCGGTCGTCGGCTTTCCCCCTCTGGCGCAGAAAATTGCGCGGGAGCCCACGCCATTTTTTTCCGTTTTTTTGTGTTTTTTTTTAATTCAACGCTCATAAAGGCCTCTTTCACACTTGCATCGGTACGGGTGCGTCGCTATGCGTCGGGCCGACGTATCGACGCACAATGTGAAATTTGTGCACGACGTGGGCAGGGGATGCAGTTTTTCAACGCATCCGCTGCCCATTCTGAAGTCCGGGGAGGAGGGGGCGGAGTTTCTGCAATGATGGCAGATTACTGTTGGATGTTATATAGAGATAACCCTGAAAAATCGTATCAATGACAGTCTCATGTCAAGCACTTTTAATTTCTGCTCATATTTTGGCTTCTATTTTGCACATGAAATTATTTTGGTTCAATAAAAACTGTTTTGTAAGGTGAAGCATTTGTTTCTGATATATGTAGATGACTTTTTTCTTAATGTTGCCAGTATATTTCCTATACATTATAATAGTAATTCTGCTCCATGGAAACTATACGTGCTACAGAAAACTATATACATTTTTTAAATCAGGACAAAAAGATGATTCAGAAAAGTACAAAGTCACATGCGATGATTACAAAAAATATTTTTTTGTAGACCTCTGTAATTGCTGTGATACACATCGCTGCTTTAGTTAAAGGGAATCGTTTGTCACCTTTGTGTTATATCATCTGGAAGCAGCATAATGTAGGGGCAGAAATACTGATTCCAGCAATGTGTCGCTTAGTTTACAGGGTGCAGCCATTGTGACACAATCAGAGTAATTAGATGCGGCATGTACTGTAGCAGAGCTCAGAAAGCTAACTCTGCCCACATCATGTGCACTGCGGTCAGGACAATGATAATTTCCTAGTGATAAAACCTTAATTGTAAATATGTCCCTCCATGACAAAGGCATAGCCCCATCTGAGGTCGTGATACATCACAGTCCCCTGGGTCATTTGTTGGGCGAGTTTATCTCCATTTCAGCTGTCCAGCTTGGTTAAGATGCAATACTCTTGCAATCCACACAGTCCAAATGGTGAGGAAGGTACATCCAGTGCTGGGGTTTGCCTCAAAGCTGGCTTAAGAGACCTTCGGGACTCACCAGAGCCTGGGCCCATAAGGCCTCCAAATGTTTGGCCGCGAACCAGGCCACCTCCAGCTTGGCCTTGCTCTTCCGGAGGCCTCATGGCCTCACGTCCTTGTTCACAATTTCCCTGAGCTGGCACAATCCCTCTCATTGGCCAACTCAACCGACGCCAACATAAGCTGCCACTCCACCATTTGTTTCCTGTGGCTCACTTGATGACTTATGGCCCTCGAATGGCCATATCTCTTCCACCTCCTGAGGCCTGTCATGGTCTTTCCCTAACATACCATCCCGTTTCTGGAATTTCCCTGCCTATTTCCTTGGCCAAACCTTACTGGGCGGATCTTCTCCTTCCACTTTACTATGTAATGATGGTAACTGTGGTAACTTTTGGTTGTGGTATTACACTCTGAAGGCATGCCCAATGAAGAGTTGGGCTCTGCTTTGTGCCATTTTGTCACTGTCACACCCACAATGGGTGTGTCTGTCCCACCATTCACACCACTCCCCACCATCTTGTAATCCTTGATCTGTGACATCTTAGATCACTCAATGGTCGTCATTTTAACTACCACCTGAATCTTCCTCGCACTGAACAGTCCTCGCAGCTGCAAGACTCAATTGTGCCTACTATGCCAAATGTTTTGCTGGGCAGTAGCTTGGAGCGAGCCACTCATCTCCTCCTGTTATGCCCCGATGAGCTACAAGAAAGTGTGTGTCATGGTTAAGTGTGTGTGTGAGTTGGTGCTGTGAAGTCCTTGCACCCTTGAAGGCCGCCTGCAGTCGGTTGTGTTTGCTAGTGAGGACCACAGGTTCCACAGTACAATAAAGGAGACTTCCATTTCAAAACACAGTCTTTACTGAATGGTAACTTGGTGAGGTGGGTTAAGTACAGGGGATAGCAGATACAAAGTCTTAAGAAAGTTTCTTTTGCACTATAAAGCATTCTCATACATATCCTTTCTTTGTAGTCTACTCCAGGAATGGTGATGCACACTGTTTCTCCCTACTTCATTACAGCCTAGCTTGTTGTCACAGTCCTGATCAGCAAGTCTCTCTACTTGCTCATCAGTTCCGAGCAGGGCCAGACTGGCCATCGGGCACTTCTGGCAAATGCCAGAAGGGCCGGTGCCAGTAGTGGGCCGCTGCACTGTTTCTCCCCCCCCCCCCCCGCCAGTGCCGCCGCCGCATTTAACCGGCGGTATAGTTCAATGCAATGATGGAGGAGAGAGCGTCAC
Organism: Ranitomeya variabilis; assembly: GCF_051348905.1. Classification (NCBI taxonomy): domain Eukaryota; kingdom Metazoa; phylum Chordata; class Amphibia; order Anura; family Dendrobatidae; genus Ranitomeya; species Ranitomeya variabilis. Next base: position 623,554,197 of record NC_135236.1, on the reverse strand, counting down.
CTGACGCCCCCTCTCCCATCATTCCCCGCTCTGCCTCTGACACTGCTGGGTGCGCGATGACGTCATATCATCGCGCACCTGCTGTGTCCCGGGCAGACTGCAGCCGCCGAGACAGGAGCCAGGAGCAGCGCGCAGCACGCAGCGCGGGCAAAAGGAAAGGTGAGGAGAGTGTTTTTTTTTTTTTAACTGGACTGTGGGGCCATTATCGGGGGGGGGGGGGGGGTGACGAGATGTGGACTCTGCTGTATATACCCCTGTGTGGGCTCTGCTATATACACCCCTGTGTGGGCTCTGCTGTATACACACCTGTGTGGGCTCTGCTGTATACTGTGTGGGCTCTGCTGTATACTGTGTGGGCTCTGCTGTATATACCCCTGTGTGGGCTCTGCTGTATACTGTGTGGGCTCTGCTGTATATACCCCTGTGTGGGCTCTGCTGTATACTGTGTGGGCTCTGCTGTATATACCCCTGTGTGGGCTCTGCTGTATACTGTGTGGGCTCTGCTGTATATACCCCTGTGTGGGCTCTGCTGTATACTGTGTGGGCTCTGCTGTATACTGTGTGGGCTCTGCTGTATATACCCCTGTGTGGGCTCTGCTGTATACTGTGTGGGCTCTGCTGTATATACCCCTGTGTGGGCTCTGCTGTATACTGTGTGGGCTCTGCTGTATATACCCCTGTGTGGGCTCTGCTGTATACTGTGTGGGCTCTGCTGTATATACCCCTGTGTGGGCTCTGCTGTATATACCCCTGTGTGGGCTCTGCTGTATATACCCCTGTGTGGGCTCTGCTGTATATACCCCTGTGTGGGCTCTGCTGTATACTGTGTGGGCTCTGCTGTATATACCCCTGTGTGGGCTCTGCTGTATACTGTGTGGGCTCTGCTGTATACTGTGTGGGCTCTGCTGTATATACCCCTGTGTGGGCTCTGCTGTATACTGTGTGGGCTCTGCTGTATATACCCCTGTGTGGGCTCTGCTGTATACTGTGTGGGCTCTGCTGTATATACCCCTGTGTGGGCTCTGCTGTATACTGTGTGGGCTCTGCTGTATATACCCCTGTGTGGGCTCTGCTGTATATACCCCTGTGTGGGCTCTGCTGTATATACCCCTGTGTGGGCTCTGCTGTATATACCCCTGTGTGGGCTCTGCTGTATACTGTGTGGGCTCTGCTGTATATACCCCTGTGTGGGCTCTGCTGTATACTGTGTGGGCTCTGCTGTATATACCCCTGTGTGGGCTCTGCTGTATATACCACTGTGTGGGCTCTGCTGTATATACCCCTGTGTGGGCTCTGTTGTATATACCCCTGTGCTGTGCTGTATATACCCCTGTGTGGGCTTGGCTGTATATACCCCTGTGTGGGCTTGGCTGTATATACCCCTGTGTGGGCTTGGCTGTATATACCTGTCATGATCTCTGCAGGCAGAGATCATAGCAAGCCTATAGAAGGACAAGCTCTCGGAAGATGGAACTATACTGACCATGAACTAAGCCTGCCGCGCAACTAGAAATAGCCAGGTAGCATTTCCTATTAATCGCTAGATGCCCAGCTCTGGCCTAAGACCTAAATAGCTAGCAGAGGGAAATATAAGACCTGGCTCACCTCTAGAGAAATATTCCAAAGAAGACAGTAGCCCCCCACATATAATGACGGTGAGTTCAGATGAAACAACAAACGCAGCAGGAAAATAGTCTTAGCAAATTTGAGGTCCGCTTACTAGATAGCAGAAGACAGATAGTATACTTTCATGGCCAGCAGAAAAATACTAACAAAACACCATCCAGAGATTACCTTAAACTCTGGCATTAACTCATAACGCCAGAGTAGCAATCCCTGATCGACGAGAGCTTTCCAGACACAGTAACAAAACTTCAGCTGCGAACTGGAACAAATAGGCAAAACAAAACATGGACAAAAGTCCAACTTATCAGTAGTTGTCTAGAAGCAGGAACAAGCACTGAGAGGCATCAGATAACATTGTTGACCGGCAAGAAACCACCAGAGAAATGAGCTTAAATAGCGACACCCACTACTGATGGAATCAGGTGAAACAGGAAAGAGGATGACAAGTCCAATTCCACAAGCGGCCACCGGGGGAGCCCAGAATCCAAATTCACAACAGTACCCCCCCCTCAAGGAGGGGGCACCGAACCCTCACCAGATCCACCAGGGCGACCAGGATGAGCCCTATGGAAGGCACGAACAAGATCAGAAGCATGAACATCAGATGCATTGACCCAAGAATTATCCTCCTGGCCGTAACCCTTCCAGTTGACCAGATACTGGAGTTTCCGTCTGGAAACACGAGAGTCCAAAATTTTCTCCACAACGTACTCCAACTCACCCTCAACCAACACCGGAGCAGGAGGCTCAACAGAAGGTACAACAGGTACCTCATACCTGCGCAATAACGACCGATGAAAAACGTTATGAATGGAAAAGGACGCAGGGAGGTCCAAACGGAAAGAAACAGGATTAAGAATCTCCAATATTCTATAAGGGCCGATGAACCGAGGTTTAAACTTAGGAGAAGAGACCCTCATAGGGACAAAACGAGAAGACAGCCACACTAAATCTCCAACACAAAGCCGAGAACCAACACGACGATGACGGTTGGCAAAACGCTGAGTCTTCTCCTGTGACAACTTCAAATTGTCCATAACCTGCCCCCAGATGTGATGCAATCTCTCCACCACCGCATCCACTCCAGGACAATCCGAGGATTCCACCTGACCGGAGGAAAATCGAGGGTGAAACCCCGAATTACAGAAAAACGGGGACACCAAGGTGGAAGAACTGGCCCGATTATTGAGGGCGAACTCTGCCAATGGCAAAAAAGCAACCCAATCATCCTGGTCAGCAGAGACAAAACACCTCAGATATGTCTCAAGGGTCTGATTAGTCCGCTCGGTCTGGCCATTAGTCTGAGGGTGAAAAGCAGATGAAAAAGACAAATCTATGCCCATCCTAGCACAGAATGCCCGCCAAAATCTAGACACAAATTGGGTACCTCTGTCAGAAACAATATTCTCAGGAATACCGTGCAATCGGACAACATTCTGAAAAAACAGAGGAACCAACTCAGAAGAAGAAGGCAACTTGGGCAGAGGAACCAAATGGACCATTTTAGAGAAACGGTCACAGACCACCCAGATGACAGACATCTTCTGGGAAACAGGCAGATCTGAAATAAAATCCATCGAGATGTGTGTCCAAGGCCTCTTAGGAATAGGCAAGGGCAACAGCAGTCCGCTAGCCCGAGAACTACAAGACTTGGCCCGAGCACAAACGTCACATGACTGCACAAAGACTCGCACATCTCGTGACAGAGAAGGCCACCAGAAGGATCTTGCCACCAAATCCCTGGTACCAAAAATTCCGGGATGACCTGCCAATGCAGAAGAATGTACCTCAGAGATGACTCTGCTGGTCCAATCATCCGGAACAAACAGTCTATCAGGCGGACAACGATCCGGTCTATCCGCCTGAAACTCTTGCAAGGACCGCCGCAGATCAGGAGAAACGGCCGACAAAATTACTCCCTCCCTAAGGATACCTGTGGGTTCAGAATTACCAGGAGAGTCCGGGTCGAAACTCCTAGAAAGGGCATCTGCCTTAACATTCTTAGAACCCGGTAGGTATGACACCACAAAATTAAAGCGAGAAAAAAATAAAGACCAGCGCGCCTGTCTAGGATTCAGGCGTCTGGCAGTCTCAAGATAAATCAAATTTTTGTGGTCAGTCAATACCACCACCTGATGCCTAGCCCCCTCGAGCCAATGGCGCCACTCCTCAAACGCCCACTTCATGGCCAAAAGCTCCCGATTCCCAACATCATAATTCCGCTCTGCGGGCGAAAATTTGCGAGAAAAGAAGGCACAAGGCCTAATGACGGAGCAGTCGGAACCTTTCTGCGACAACACTGCCCCAGCACCGATCTCCGAAGCGTCAACCTCAACCTGAAAAGGCAGATTCACATCAGGCTGACGCAACACAGGGGCAGAGGCAAAACGGCGCTTAAGCTCCTGAAAGGCCTCTACAGCATGAGGGGACCAATTAGCAACATCAGCGCCTTGTCTGGTCAAATCAGTCAGTGGTTTAACGACATCCGAAAAACCAACAATAAATCGGCGGTAAAAGTTGGCAAAGCCCAAAAATCTCTAAAGACCCTTAAGAGAGGAGGGCTGAGTCCAGTCACAAATAGCTTGCACCTTGACGGGATCCATCTCAATGGAAGAGGGAGAAAAAATATACCCCAAAAAGGAAATTTTCTGGACCCCAAAAACGCACTTAGACCCCTTCACACATAAAGAATTAGACCGCAGAACCTGAAAAACTCTCCTGACCTGCTGGACATGAGAGTCCCAGTCATCAGAAAAAATCAGAATATCATCCAGATATATTATCATAAATTTATCCAGAAAATCGCGGAAAATATCATGCATAAAAGACTGGAAAACTGAAGGGGCATTAGAAAGACCAAAAGGCATGACCAAATACTCAAAGTGGCCCTCGGGCGTATTAAATGCGGTCTTCCACTCATCCCCCTGCCTGATCCGCACCAAATTATACGCCCCACGAAGATCAATTTTAGAGAACCACTTAGCACCCTCTATACGAGCAAACAAATCAGTAAGCAATGGCAATGGGTATTGATACTTAACAGTGATCTTATTCAGAAGCCGATAATCAATACATGGTCTCAAAGAGCCGTCTTTTTTTGAGACAAAGAAAAACCCAGCTCCCAAGGGAGAAGAAGATGGACGAATCTGTCCCTTTTCCAAAGACTCCTTTATATATTCCCGCATAGCAGCATGTTCCGGCACAGACAAATTAAACAAACGACCCTTTGGATATTTACAACCCGGTATCAAATCTATGGCACAATCGCACTCACGGTGCGGAGGTAACGACCCAAGCTTGGGTTCGTCAAAGACGTCTTGATAATCAGAGAGGAACTCAGGGACTTCAGAGGGAATGGACGACGAAATAGAAACCAAAGGTACGTCCCCATGAATACCCTTACATCCCCAGCTCAACACAGAAATAGCTCTCCAGTCCAAGACTGGGTTGTGAGACTGCAACCATGGCAATCCCAGTACCAAATCGTCATGTAAATTATACAGCACCAGGAAACGAATAATCTCCTGGTGATCCGGATTGATACGCATGGTTACTTGTGTCCAGTATTGTGGTTTATTATTAGCCAATGGGGTGGAGTCAATCCCCTTCAGAGGAATAAGAGTCTCCAAAGGCTCTAAATCAAAACCACAACGATTGGCAAAGGACCAATCCATAAGACTCAGAGCGGCGCCAGAGTCAACATAGGCGTCCGTGGCAATGGATGACAAAGAGCAAATCAGGGTTACAGACAAAATAAACTTAGACTGAATGGTGCCAATGGAAACAGACTTATCAAGCTTCTTTGTACGCCTAGAGCATGCCGATATAACATGAGTAGAATCCCCACAAAAGAAACACAATCCATTCTTCCGTCTAAAATTCTGTCGCTCGCTCCTGGACAGAATTCTATCACACTGCATACTTTCTGGCGTCTTTTCCATAGACACCGCCAGATGGTGCATCGGTTTGCGCTCCCGCAGACGCCTATCAATCTGAATAGCCATTGTCATGGACTCATTCAGACCTGCAGGCAAAGGGAACCCCACCATAACATCCTTAACGGCATCAGAGAGACCTTCTCTGAAAGTTGCCGCCAAGGCGCACTCATTCCACTGAGTAAGCACAGACCATTTACGGAATTTTTGGCAGAAAACTTCAGCTTCGTCTTGCCCCTGAGATAGTGCCATCAAAGTTTTTTCTGCCTGAAGTTCCAAATGAGGTTCCTCATAAAGCAAGCCCAAGGCCAGAAAAAACGCATCCACATCGCGTAACGCAGGATTCCCTGCTGGCAATGAGAAGGCCCAATCTTGAGGGTCACCCCTGAGCAAGGAAATCACAATCCTAACCTGCTGAGCAGGGTCTCCAGCTGAACGAGACTTCAGGGACAAATAAAGCTTACAATTATTTCGGAAATTCTGGAAGCTAGCTCTATTCCCTGTGAAGAACTCCGGCAAAGGAATTCTCGGCTCAGATACCGGAGCATGTACTACAAAATCTTGTAAATTTTGTACTTTCGTGATGAGATTATTCAAACCCGCAGTTACACTCTGGAGATCCATTATTGTCAGGTGCACACAGAGCATACAGAGATTAGGAGGAGAGAGAGAAAAAAGACTGCAGCAAGGCAGACTGGAGGAAAAAAAAAAAAAAAAAAAAAAAAAAAAAAAAAATTCCAGCAGACTTCTTATAACTCTCCTTTCTCAACCTGGGTCTTTAACACTTTATTGGCCGGTCAAACTGTCATGATCTCTGCAGGCAGAGATCATAGCAAGCCTATAGAAGGACAAGCTCTCGGAAGATGGAACTATACTGACCATGAACTAAGCCTGCCGCGCAACTAGAAATAGCCAGGTAGCATTTCCTATTAATCGCTAGATGCCCAGCTCTGGCCTAAGACCTAAATAGCTAGCAGAGGGAAATATAAGACCTGGCTCACCTCTAGAGAAATATTCCAAAGAAGACAGTAGCCCCCCACATATAATGACGGTGAGTTCAGATGAAACAACAAACGCAGCAGGAAAATAGTCTTAGCAAATTTGAGGTCCGCTTACTAGATAGCAGAAGACAGATAGTATACTTTCATGGCCAGCAGAAAAATACTAACAAAACACCATCCAGAGATTACCTTAAACTCTGGCATTAACTCATAACGCCAGAGTAGCAATCCCTGATCGACGAGAGCTTTCCAGACACAGTAACAAAACTTCAGCTGCGAACTGGAACAAATAGGCAAAACAAAACATGGACAAAAGTCCAACTTATCAGTAGTTGTCTAGAAGCAGGAACAAGCACTGAGAGGCATCAGATAACATTGTTGACCGGCAAGAAACCACCAGAGAAATGAGCTTAAATAGCGACACCCACTACTGATGGAATCAGGTGAAACAGGAAAGAGGATGACAAGTCCAATTCCACAAGCGGCCACCGGGGGAGCCCAGAATCCAAATTCACAACATATACCCCTGTGTGGGCTCTGCTATATACACCCCTGTGTGGGCTCTGCTGTATACACCCCTGTGTGGGCTCTGCTGTATACCGTGTGGGCTCTGCTGTATACTGTGTGGGCTCTGCTGTATATACCCCTGTGTGGGCTCTGCTGTATACTGTGTGGGCTCTGCTGTATATACCCCTGTGTGGGCTCTGCTGTATACTGTGTGGGCTCTGCTGTATATACCCCTGTGTGGGCTCTGCTGTATACTGTGTGGGCTCTGCTGTATATACCCCTGTGTGGGCTCTGCTGTATATACCCCTGTGTGGGCTCTGCTGTATACTGTGTGGGCTCTGCTGTATATACCCCTGTGTGGGCTCTGCTGTATACTGTGTGGGCTCTGCTCTATATACCCCTGTGTGGGCTCTGCTGTATACTGTGTGGGCTCTGCTGTATATACCCCTGTGTGGGCTCTGCTGTATACTGTGTGGGCTCTGCTGTGTATACCCCTGTGTGGGCTCTGCTGTATATACCCCTGTGTGGGCTCTGCTGTATATACCCCTGTGTGGGCTCTGCTGTATATACCCCTGTGTGGGCTCTGCTGTATACTGTGTGGGGTCTGCTGTATATACCCCTGTGTGGGCTCTGCTGTATACTGTGTGGGCTCTGCTGTATATACCCCTGTGTGGGCTCTGCTGTATACTGTGTGGGCTCTGCTGTATATAACCCTGTGTGGGCTCTGCTGTATATACCCCTGTGTGGGCTCTGCTGTATATACCCCTGTGTGGGCTCTGTTGTATATACCCCTGTGCTGTGCTGTATATACCCCTGTGTGGGCTTGGCTGTATATACCCCTGTGTGGGCTTGGCTGTATATACCCCTGTGTGGGCTCTGCTGTATATACCCCTGTGTTGGCTCTGCTGTATATACCCCTGTGTGGGCTCTGCTGTATATACCCCTATGTGGGCTGGGCTGTATATTCCCCTGTGCTGTGCTGTATATACCCCTGTGTGGGCTTGGCTGTATATACCCCTGTGTGGGCTTGGCTGTATATACCCCTGTGTGGGCTGGGCTGTATATACCCCTGTGTGGGCTGTGCTCTATATACCCCTGTGTGGGCTGTGCTCTATATACCTCTGTGCGGGCTGTGCTCTATATACCCCTGTGCGGGCTGTGCTCTATATACCCCTGTGCAGGCTGTTCTCTATATACCCCTGTGTGGGCTGTGCTCTATATACCCCTGTGCGGGCTGTGCTCTATATACCCCTGTGCGGGCTGTGCTCTATATACCCCTGTGCGGGCTGTGCTCTATATACCCCTGTGCGGGCTGTGCTCTATATACCCCTGTGCGGGCTGTGCTCTATATACCCCTGTGCGGGCTGTGCTCTATATACCCCTGTGCGGGCTGTGCTCTATATACCCCTATGCGGGCTGTGCTCTATATACCCCTGTGCGGGCTGTGCTCTATATACCCCTGTGTGGGCTGTGCTCTATATACCCCTGTGTGGGCTGTGCTGTATACTACGCGGGCTGTGCTATATTATGCAGGCTGTGCTATATACTATGCAAGTTGTGCTATATACTATGCGGGCTTTGCTATATACTATAGGGGGTATATTATATTCTATGGGGGAGGCCATGTTATATACTATGTGGCTGTGTTATATACTATTGCGGGGGTATATTATATTCTGTAGGGGAGGCTGTGTTATACTATGGGGGTATATTATATTCTATGGGGAAGGCTGTCTTATACTATGGGGGGCTGCATTATATATTATGGGGAGGTGGGCTGTATTATATTCTATGGGGGGCTGTATTAGATTTTATGAGGGATGATTGCATCATACTCTGATGGGGCTGCATTATATTCTATGGGGAGGTGGGCTGTATTCTATTCTATTTGGGGCTACATTAAATTCTATGGGGGAGCTGTATTATATATATATTCTATGAGGGGTGATTTCATCATACTCTATTGGGGGGGCTGCATTATATTCTATGGGGGTTACATTATACTCTAGGGTGGTGGCTGCATTATACTGTATGTGGGCTGCATTATACTGTATCAAGGACTATGGGGAATACGTTATACTATATGAAGAACTATGGGGTGCATTATACTATGGGAAGTGAATTGTACTACATGGATGACTATGGCGGTGCATTATACTATATGGAGCACTATGAGGAGTGTATTATGCTCTGTGGAGGACTGAGCAGTGTATTTTAATATATGGAGGACTATGGTGCACATTATAATATATGGAGGACTATGGGGTATATTTTACTAAACAAGTAAAATGCTGCATATTCAGATTGTTTTTGCCAGAACAAAAATCATTGTTCTCAGCAGCACATCGCCAGCGTAAACTGTAGATGTGCTGCTGATAACATGATACTGTATGGTGATCTGTTAGTGATCGTTCTGTCCCATCATTCTGTCTCAGACGGTGGAAAGAGGCCGGGAAACAAGCGTTGAACAACTTCAGTATGGTCGATCAAACTCATTTAGCGGCCTGAGATCAGCGCATGTAAGTAAATACAACCGAAATGCTTTTGTGTGATGTGCAATATGTTAGCATTTGGGGCCCCATTTTAAACTTTGCCTAGGGCCCCACTTTGCCTAAAACCGGCCCTGCCTACAAGTGTACAAAGGTATTATACAGTCACCGTGTGACAAGTGGGCCTGTGTAACTTCAAATGCCAGGGCTGAATTTTAGTCCCAGTCCGGCCCTGGTTCCGAGTCCTATTTTTTCCACTACTGGCACCCTGGATATACTGCTTTTGACCCCCGCTAGTCCCATGAACTCAGTCCTGTTTTGGTCCATTACCTTCTGCATTTTGCAAGCTTAGGGTTTCTAGTGACACATCGTCCAATTCAAAGACTCACATTGTAGCAATATGTTATATGATGATTTGGCCTCTAGGGCTCTCACTACTTTTATGTGTGCTCTATTGTGTTGTTGGAACTTGTTGGTAAGTTATTGCAGAGACTCATGTAATGGAGGATTACACCACATGTAGTAAACAGCCTGTAAATACCAACACAGCTTTATCCATGATGGGAAGCAACTAACAGAACACACATCTCCACCAGAACCTGCTCCTACAACTTTTGCTGCAAGGCGCCGCTGTATTCACTCTGTGGGTGGTGCTGGCGATAGAAACGTCAGAACCAGAAGCTCTGGACTACAGGCCATGTCCAACCACTAATGTTAGAGAGGCTGGGACATTTAGTGCCATCCAGTCTGGCAGTATGGGTGTGTGAGATATCGAGATGAAATTATCAGTTCCCTGGAGAGCAACACACCCTACAAAAGCTTTCACCTTGCTGCTGGAAGCTGCTAGATATAACTTTTTCTTTCCCTCGCTAGGTGTGAGTGTCTTATGCTCCTCTTTTGTTAAGTGTATTTCTGTTTTGACCCCGGGATTGGGATTTCTCTGGAGTTTGCCAGATGGAGTGGCTTGTGCCAAGTTCATCTGAGGCAGCCTTTTGAGCCTGAGACCTCAGGCAGATGTTACAGCCACTCCATCTTGTCGGTCATTTCAGGATCTCACTATCCCTTGCAAAGGTCTCCTCTTGCTATGGATCACCCCTTGGCAGCACTGCTCACTTTTCAGTCTAAACTCCAACTAAGTACATACAGGAAGTAGTCACTTGTCCTAACACTAAGCCCCTCCCACAGTGGGCTAGTCTCAAACATTACCTCTTAACTTACCCCAAAGTCACTATCTAACTACAGTCAACTATATTATACTACCTATTTTATGTGCTAAGTCATAAACTATATGTCCCTATATTACCTATCTTATATTATCAGATCCTACACTGTATATTCCTAACATTATGCATTACCTTTACATTACTTTTACACTAAATATATTACACATCACATGCCACTAGGGTTGAGCGAAACGGATCGGTCATTTTCATAAGTCGACGACTTTTGGCAAAGTCGGCGTCTCATGAAACCCGACCCGATCTCTGTGTGGGGTCGGCCATGCGGTACGCGATCTTGGCGCCAAAGTCGCGTTTCGTATGACGCCTTCCCCGCCATTTTTTCAGCCAATTAAGGAGTGCGGGCAGCGTGATGACATAGGTTCTGGTCTGGTTTCTGCGGCGTCATAGAGCCATATTACCGTTTGGGCTGCAGTGGTTTCCGCAGTCAAACCACAACATATGCTTTGCACGGAGGAGAGAGAGAGAGAGAGAGAGAGAGAGAGAGAGAAAAAAAAAATTCCCCATTGACGTGCATAGGGTTTCGTGTTCCGGCCGATCCTCGACTTTTCGCAGTAATCGGCCGATTTCGCCCGACTCGACTTTTCAAAAAGTCGGGTTTCGCAAAACATGACTCGAACCTAAAAAGGTCAAAGTCGCTCAACCCTACATGCCACAATACATACAAAGACGCAGGTCGTAATACGCACAACATGATTGGTGTCTTCAGGGGTAGGAACATGCCATTCATTGTCCACCACCCTAACAGTTAGACCCACCCAGTTTTCCCAGGTGAAGCAGCTTCAGAAATATGCCATCGCTTTCACCATTCTTGTAGCGGCTCTGCCATCATTGTTTTTTAACCCTAAACATTTTAGGTATAGATAGTAGGTGGCTTCCTAGCTGACGCCGCCCTAATCCTGGACAGGTCACTTAAAAAAAAGAAAAAAAATTATGCACTAATATAGTTTGTGATGTACTGCAAAAGTGCTACCAAACCTCTTTGTTAAGAGAAAAATGAAATTGATAAATTGGACAATCTACTAATGATGAGCACAAGTGCTCGCTACTTGAGTTTGCCTAGGATGCTCGGGTATGCAACGAGTATCGCGGGTGCTCGAGTGACAAGATCAAGTCCCCTCGTCAACATGTATTGTGGCTGTTAGACAGCCACAAAACATACGGGTGTTTGTCAGGCAACCCTGCATATATTGTGTCTAACAGCTGCAAAACATGCGGCTGCAGGGACTCGAACATCTCAGTCAAGCTCTGTGTATACTCAAGCACCCTAGGCAAACCTGAGTAATGAGCACTTGAACTCATGACAACAATTGACCAAAAAGAACCAATTTTGCTCCCCCCTCACTAACTTTGTATGCCTCTGAATGATGTTGGATTTACAGTATATAGCCCATAGGTTTATGGTGGTGTACGTTTCGGTACAACGCAGATCCTATAACAGACAGGTTTACGAGTCCTTAAACTCACTCCAATTGACTGTAGACTTGTGAATCCTTATAGCGTGCTGTCATGATTTTCTGATGCTGGCGCCGATAATGTGCAGTTATGTGACTGCAAGTATGTGATATGCATTCTCTGGGATACATTTTGGCTAGACGTGCACAGCCTTGCTCAATACAAGTGTTAAGTGAGGCCACGCACATCTAGTTGAAATGTGGTCGGAAATATGACTATTTCAAACTTGCAGTCACATGACTGCCCTGTTTTGCCACTGGAGAATCCTGACAGTGAGCATGGCATGCAATATGAGGATTGACAAGTCTACAGTCACATAGTGACTGTTTAATGTGTGCAACAAAAATCACATATTCCAGATAATGTTAAGTGAAATCATTGACAGGGCAATACATACTGCATGCAATTACCGTACATAGTTTACAGTTCTGTGCCAAAGAATTTACAAGCTGGAAAAATACTGCTTAATTCTTTTGCAATCCATCTGCAGCTCATTAACTTACACCAAAGAAAATGAGGTATAGATCATCTTAAATGGCCTCACTTCACTGATGGACAGGAGAGGGTCTTGATTGAAACGTTGTTCTGGACCATTACATTTGGCACTACTGCTCTATTAGGATTGGATTGCATGGCTATACAATTCCTGAAACTTTCACTTGTCCTAATAGAAACCCTTTGTCTCCATTAGACTGTCGGTACAGGAGCTGGATTGTCTCCTGCATTGCAATGGCTTAGAACATAAATGTTTTATACCTATGTACACCGGGGTAGTTTCATTTGATATGATACATATAATGTTATTACATATAATAGATATGAATGCTGACATTTAGTTGATCAACAGACTGGTCATAGCTTTCATCAAAATATTAATTTCTGAAAATAGAATTTCTTAACGTCACACTATAATAATTAGGCATATGTCGATTGTATAAAGTAGAGGAGCATTTTATTATGGTAGGCACAGTTATTAAGTTATGGTGCTTTTGAGAGAGGAATTGCAGAGATTGGTCATGGTTACTTTATGCTATTCTTCTATATTTCCTGAAAAATGAAATGTGTGCAGATGTAGAGGATTTGCTGGACCATCTGGAGCCACATAATGAAAGATACTTTGAAAAACATTATAACGTTTGTTTCCAGATTTAATAGCATTTTTTTTTACTATTTGACAATGTAGGAAAACGTGGAGAAAATATAATGTCAGATAGAACTTTGAACATGAAACTCAGGATATCATGTAATGTAACAGCTTGGCGAATGAAAGAGAATTTCAAGTCATTTACAATGAGGTTAACTGAGCCAGACTTCCAGAAACCACATATAGCCTTCAGGTCGTCTGCACGTGACTCTTGCTGCTAAGCCGGTTTCACCTTTCTGACAGTCAAGATCTGAATACAGACAGCCATTTATAGACCATTTGTGGGTCTCCTGAGTTGAGAATGGGTTGGGAGACCTTAAACTGGTCAGAATGTGGTTGTGTATACTTAGACCATAAATTTCAGACTTGTGGACCCAACCTTAAAACCAACATTTATAATCTGATTTATGCAAATGTAAAGCAGGTAAATGGATGCAGTAACACAAAGGCACCGAACAAGGGTTAAAGGTACCGTCACACTCAGCAACTTTGCAACGAGAACGACAACGATCCGTGACGTTGCAGCGTCCTGGATAGCGATCTCGTTGTGTTTGACACGCAGCAGCGATCTGGATCCCGCTGTGATATCGCTGGTCGGAGCTAGATGTCCAGAACTTTATTTCGTCGTCAGGTCGGCGTGTATCGTCATGTTTGACATCAAAAGCAACGATGTCAGCAATGTTTTACATGGAGCTAACAACCAGCTAGAAAGATAAGTGAGTCGCCGTTACGTCACTGGATTGCTCCTGCATCGTTCTGGAGCTGCTGTGTTTGACGTCTCTACAGCGACCAAAACAGCGATGCTCCAGCGATCGGCTCGTTGTCTATATCGCTGCAGCGTCGCTGAGTGTGACGGTACCTTAATAGGGGTGTTATTTAATTAACACAGGAGGGATTCTCCTCCCAGGGAGTAAACAAGGAAAATAGAGTTAAAGGGATGAGGGTTAAACAGAATAACATTACTTCAAAATTAACAGTCTATCAGTTTCACTTATCGTGACTCGATTGTCCGTTTCTCTCTTTCTGACTGCTGGCTGCGGCCTGTGTTGAGTCTTTCGACCTCCCAGCCTGCAACAAATGGTCCTTCTTCTGGTGGCAGCGGGCAGCCCAGCTGTTGTTCGCTCAGATCGGCGTAATCCAGGTTGACTGATGGGAGGTGAAGGGCTATTTTGATTTGATGAGTCTGCCATTTTTGTCACTTAAAGCATTGGCACCTCAGTGCTCACTTCCCTGGGGGTGGTAGACGGTGAATTTTTGAGGTCTGTGGCGAGACCAGAACTTCTTCTTCATCAAATTCGAGAACTGTCGAAGCGGGTGCATTGATGACGTTCAGTGATTCTTTTCCTTCCTCAGGCCCTTTGGACCGGAAGGCCACAACATGTTTTGGTGAACTACCCGGTAGGTGCTCCTCCTACTCATTCAGGCTGGACTTCAAATACCGGCCCAATAGAACCGACTCAGCATGTCACTCGATGCGGAGTCCTCTCCCATCAGTGTTCCACATTTTCCCAGAGCTACTTGAGGTGGATCAACACCCGATCTCCTGCTCTCAGAGTTGTCCTTCGAGTAGGCATCGTTTCATGGTGCTGGAGTTCTTGGAACTTCGTCTGCAGCAGCTGGCGAAGAGTATTTAGTCAATGTCAGTGTTCCCGAACCCATGAAGAAACCCCCATCCGCGGATAGTCCTCTTCTGGATCTAACTCCAGCTCGGTGGTCTCTCGTCCCTTTCGACCAAGCAGCAAGGTGTACGGGGTGTATCCCGTCACACTGTGCACTCAGTTGTTGTACACCCACACTAAATCAGCTACTAACTTAGGCCATCGTATCTTCCAATCTTCCTCCATTGTTCGGATCATCTGGATCAACATCTGATTAAAGGGTTCACAGGCTCCATTACCCTGAGGATGATAAAGGGTAGTTCTTGAATTCTCAATCCTATACAACCGTTGCAACTCTTCCATCACTCAGCCTTGGAAGCATGTGTCCTGATCAGAGTGGATCCTCTTCAGGCTACTGTACACCCGGATGAAGTCTCAGCAAAAGGCCTGTGCAGCTGATTCAGCAGTCTGGTCTCGGGTCAGAATCACTACTTGGTGAAATGGACAGTCATCACCAGACAGTGTTCATACCCAAGATGTGCTGGGCCTACAGCTAAGTTATCAATCATCAAGACCTCCAAGGGGGCAGAAGTCACGATTGTCTGTGTCGTGGCCCCCTGTTCAGGAGGTCTGGCTAACTCACAGCTCCGACATATTTGACAGGCCTTCCCTACTGCAGTCCTCAATCGTGGGTGATACCTCCGCTTCTGTAACAACTGGAACACCTTCTCCGGATGAAAGTGAGCCCCCCCTTTCATGAGCTTCTGTAGCTACCACTTGGATCAACTTTTCCGGGAGCACCACTTGCCAAGTGATCCCCAATTCTCGTAGCAGCTGTACCCTTTGGTATAGCAACCGATCTTCAAACTGAAGTCTCTCCTGTTTTCTCAAAATCTGCAGACCCCTGGGGATAGAGCATCTCTCTCTTGCCGGCTGGAAAGTTGCTTCAGGGCCACCCACTGTCTGTTGAAGCTGCAGCCAGTCATCCTGAGGTCGTACCAGCAACTGTTCTCGGGACGCCTCTTTGATCTATCCCTGCGTCATCACGAATGTCCTAGCGAGGTCCTGGAAACCAGGAATCTCTTCTGCCTCCAACTCTTCATCTCAGTCATGTTCAGGCAGCTCATCAGTCACTCTCAAGAGGGCTTCAGCAAGTGTGTTTTCAGCCCAGGCCCAGTAAGCGATCTTCTAACGATATTTCACCATGTGGGCCACCCAGCATTGTTCTAAGGCCCCCAATTTCACATTTTCCAGGTGGGCTAGGGGATTATTATCAGTGCACAAAAGGGCTTCTGACCCCGACAAATACTCTGCAAACTTTTTGGTCATTGCCCACACTAGAGTTGAGCGACTTTCATTTTTTTAAGATCGAGTCGGGTTTTGTGAAACCCGATTTTGTCCAGAGTCGAGTCGAGTGCAGTCGGCCGATTATCGCTAAAAGTCGGGGATCGACCGAAACACGAAACCCAATGCAAGTCAATGGGGAAGCATAGTCGGCAGTGAGTGGAGGCCAGGAAAACACCTACAGTGCTCATTTTAATGCCAAAAACATCCATTCTTGTTTCTGAAGCTTGTCAATCTTAATTAACTTTATAATAATAGTTGGGCATAGGGAATTGGGGGTCATTTGGCAAAAGTTGTGGGGGGAGTAGGGCCGGCTCAAGTTTTTCGTGGGCCCAGGAAATGCGGACTACGTCACGGCGGTGTTGCAGGGAAAGGTAAGTATTTCAACGTTGCAAGTGCTGTGATCCTGAGCAAGCAGGGGGGGCCCACTCGTTCGCATTGGCACTGGCACAGGGCCCCTCAAAGTACAGCGATGTGTGTTTGCATGGCGGGGGCGCCTCCCACCAGCAGCGACACTTTTGCGTACTCTGAGGGGCCCTGTGCCAGTGACGTCGCCAACGAGTATGCCCCCCCACCTGATGAAGGAACCTGCACTTTCATCTGCACCTTCCTCTCTGTCCCTGTGTAAGGTGGTATAACATGCGGGAAGGGGAACCTTACTTTCAGCAGGGTCAGATTCTGGCTGTGTAGAGTATAAGGGGAATGTAGTGGTCTAGGTCAATGTACCAGCAGACTCATCTAGCAGTGGCTGGGCAATGGGCAGGATGAGGAGGAAACAGATATAGGGCCAAAGAATAAAGTAGGCTAAATGCAGTTCAAAATTGGTAACAGGACTAAACAGGCGGCATTGCTTTGTTCAGTGGAGTAGCAAACCCAAGAGCAGCAGACACTGTTTCAAGGGCATAACCACACTAGTAGGCCAAATGCAGTTTAATATCTGATAGTATAGGGCGAAAGCCAGAATGTGGAAGCTCAGCTTTGTTCAGTTGAGGACAACACCAGGCAGGGGCAGACAGACACCTTTAGTAGGCCGGAACAGCCAATTGCATTTTTAAAAATGGTAATTTGGAACTGAAGGTAGAAGCTCAGCTTTATTCAGTTGAGGACAACACCAGGCAGGGGCAGACATTCACCTTTAGTAGGCCGGAACAGCCAATTGCATTTTTAAAAATGGTAATTTGGAACAGAAGGTTGAGGCTCAGCTTTATTCAGTTGAGGACAACACCAGGCAGGGGCAGACAGACACCTTTAGTAGGCCGGAACAGCCAATTTTTTAAAAAAACAGCAGTTAGTAAGAGGCAGAAGGTAGAAGCTCAGCTTTATTCAGTTGAGGACAACACCAGGCAGGGGCAGACAGACACCTTTAGTAGGCCGGAACAGCCAATGGCATTTTTAAAAATGGTAATTTGGAACTGAAGGTTGAAGCTCAGCTTTATTCAGTTGAGGACAACACCAGGCAGGGGCAGACATTCACCTTTAGTAGGCCGGAACAGCCAATTGCATTTTTAAAAATGGTAATTTGGAACAGAAGGTTGAGGCTCAGCTTTATTCAGTTGAGGACAACACCAGGCAGGGGCAGACAGACACCTTTAGTAGGCCGGAACAGCCAATTGCATTTTTAAAAATGGTAATTTGGAACAGAAGGTTGAAGCTCAGCTTTATTCAGTTGAGGACAACACCAGGCAGGGGCAGACAGACACCTTTAGTAGGCCGGAACAGCCAATTTTTTAAAAAAACAGCAGTTAGTAAGAGGCAGAAGGTAGAAGCTCAGCTTTATTCAGTTGAGGACAACACCAGGCAGGGGCAGACAGACACCTTTAGTAGGCCGGAACAGCCAATGGCATTTTTAAAAATGGTAATTTGGAACTGAAGGTTGAAGCTCAGCTTTATTCAGTTGAGGACAACACCAGGCAGGGGCAGACATTCACCTTTAGTAGGCCGGAACAGCCAATTGCATTTTTAAAAATGGTAATTTGGAACAGAAGGTTGAGGCTCAGCTTTATTCAGTTGAGGACAACACCAGGCAGGGGCAGACATTCACCTTTAGTAGGCCGGAACAGCCAATTGCATTTTTAAAAATGGTAATTTGGAACAGAAGGTTGAGGCTCAGCTTTATTCAGTTGAGGACAACACCAGGCAGGGGCAGACAGACACCTTTAGTAGGCCGGAACAGCCAATTGCATTTTTAAAAATGGTAATTTGGAACAGAAGGTTGAAGCTCAGCTTTATTCAGTTGCGGACAACACCAGGCAGGGGCAGACAGACACCTTTAGTAGGCCGGAACAGCCAATGGCATTTTTAAAAATGGTAATTTGGAACTGAAGGTTGAAGCTCAGCTTTATTCAGTTGAGGACAACACCAGGCAGGGGCAGACATTCACCTTTAGTAGGCCGGAACAGCCAATTGCATTTTTAAAAATGGTAATTTGGAACAGAAGGTTGAGGCTCAGCTTTATTCAGTTGAGGACAACACCAGGCAGGGGCAGACAGACACCTTTAGTAGGCCGGAACAGCCAATTTTTAAAAAAAACAGCAGTTAGTAAGAGGCAGAAGGTAGAAGCTCAGCTTTATTCAGTTGAGGACAACACCAGGCAGGGGCAGACAGACACCTTTAGTAGGCCGGAACAGCCAATGGCATTTTTAAAAATGGTAATTTGGAACTGAAGGTTGAAGCTCAGCTTTATTCAGTTGAGGACAACACCAGGCAGGGGCAGACATTCACCTTTAGTAGGCCGGAACAGCCAATTGCATTTTTAAAAATGGTAATTTGGAACAGAAGGTTGAGGCTCAGCTTTATTCAGTTGAGGACAACACCAGGCAGGGGCAGACAGACACCTTTAGTAGGCCGGAACAGCCAATTGCATTTTTAAAAATGGTAATTTGGAACAGAAGGTTGAAGCTCAGCTTTATTCAGTTGAGGACAACACCAGGCAGGGGCAGACAGACACCTTTAGTAGGCCGGAACAGCCAATGGCATTTTTAAAAATGGTAATTTGGAACTGAAGGTTGAAGCTCAGCTTTATTCAGTTGAGGACAACACCAGGCAGGGGCAGACATTCACCTTTAGTAGGCCGGAACAGCCAATTGCATTTTTAAAAATGGTAATTTGGAACAGAAGGTTGAGGCTCAGCTTTATTCAGTTGAGGACAACACCAGGCAGGGGCAGACAGACACCTTTAGTAGGCCGGAACAGCCAATTTTTTAAAAAAACAGCAGTTAGTAAGAGGCAGAAGGTAGAAGCTCAGCTTTATTCAGTTGAGGACAACACCAGGCAGGGGCAGACAGACACCTTTAGTAGGCCGGAACAGCCAATGACATTTTTAAAAATGGTAATTTGGAACTGAAGGTAGAAGCTCAGCTTTATTCAGTTGAGGACAACACCAGGCAGGGGCAGACATTCACCTTTAGTAGGCCGGAACAGCCAATTGCATTTTTAAAAATGGTAATTTGGAACAGAAGGTTGAGGCTCAGCTTTATTCAGTTGAGGACAACACCAGGCAGGGGCAGACAGACACCTTTAGTAGGCCGGAACAGCCAATTGCATTTTTAAAAATGGTAATTTGGAACAGAAGGTTGAAGCTCAGCTTTATTCAGTTGAGGACAACACCAGGCAGGGGCAGACAGACACCTTTAGTAGGCCGGAACAGCCAATTGCTTTTTTAAAAATGGTAATTTGGAACTGAAGGTTGAAGCTCAGCTTTATTCAGTTGCAGCTTCTTGGCAATAATATAAAGAAGACGAGACAGGACAACACTCGTTGGATGCCATATCTGTGTTTTCACTGGAAAAAAAACTGTCAGTTAACTACTTGTAGGAGAAAGTTTTTGTAGCTGGAGGCCACTTTTTGTATTGTACCAGTTTTCTGTTGTATGTTTGGAACTGAAGGTTGAAGCTCAGCTTTATTCAGTTGAGGACAACACCAGGCAGGGGCAGACACCTTTAGAAGGACGGAACAGCCAATTTTTTTAAAAACAGCAGTTAATCAGAGCCAGAAGGTAGAAGCTCAGCTTTATTCAGTTGAGGACAACTTGAACTAGGGACTGCAGACAGACTTTGCAGGCTGTCCCCTGTGTGGACCATGCATCCAATACATTAACCCATTTAGCCACAAAGGACACGTAACCTTCCGTGGCCAGGCCTACAGGTCCATGTGTCTGTTGTCAGGTATACCTTTGGACTGACAAATTGACAGAATGCAAGGACAATGCGGTCTTTAACATGCAGGTGGAGGGGTGGGATGGCTTTTCTCGCAAAAGAATTGTCAACTGGGTAGCGCATAGCGTGGTATATCGTAGTTCATCCTGGCTTTATTAATATTAAATTAAATAAAAAAATAGGCTCTAGGCACTTTATTATTGGTTCCAGGGGTACACGGGCAGCAGTGGTCAGGTGAGTGGAGGCCTAGTGGAAGGAGGGACCTTAGACAGGCTTCGAAGGCCTAACATAATAAAATGGGCTGGCGGTAGGCACTTTATTATTGGTTCCAGGGGTACACGGGCAGCAGTGGTCTGGTCAGTGGAGGCCTAGTGGAAGGAGGGACCGCAGACAGGCTTCAAAGGCCTAACATAATAAAATGGGCTGGCTGTAGGCACTTTATTATTGGTTCCAGGGGTACACGGGCAGCAGTGGTCAGGTGAGTGGAGGCCTAGTGGAAGGAGGGACCGCAGACAGGCTTCGAAGGCCTAACACAATAAAATGGGCTGGCTGTAGGCACTTTAAAATTGGTTCCAGGGGTACACGGGCAGCAGTGGTCTGGTCAGTGGAGGCCTAGTGGAAGGAGGGACCGCAGACAGGCTTCGAAGGCCTAACACAATAAAATGGGCTGGCTGTAGGCACTTTAAAATTGGTTCCAGGGGTACACGGGCAGCAGTGGTCTGGTCAGTGGAGGCCTAGTGGAAGGAGGGACCGCAGACAGGCTTCGAAGGCCTAAAATAACAAACAATAGGCTCATGGCAGTTTTACAGCGGTTACATGGATACACGGGCAGCTTGGTGGTGAGTGGAGGAGTATTTAAAGTAGGGACCGCAGACAGGCTATCAAAGGCCTAAAATAACAAACAATAGGCTCATGGCAGCTTTACAGCGGTTACATGGATACACAGGCAGCTTGGTGGTGAGTGGAGGAGTATTTAAAGTAGGGACCGCAGACAGGCTATCAAAGGCCTAAAATAACAAACAATAGGCTCATGGCAGCTTTACAGCGGTTACATGGATACACAGGCAGCTTGGTGGTGAGTGGAGGAGTATTTAAAGTAGGGACCGCAGACAGGCTATCAAAGGCCTAAAATAACAAACAATAGGCTCATGGCAGCTTTACAGCGGTTACATGGATACACAGGCAGCTTGGTGATGAGTGGAGGAGTATTTAAAGTAGGGACCGCAGACAGGCTATCAAAGGCCTAAAATAACAAACAATAGGCTCATGGCAGTTTTACAGCGGTTACATGGATACACGGGCAGGCAGCTTGGTGGTGAGTGGAGGAGTATTTAAAGTAGGGACCGCAGACAGGCTATCAAAGGTCTAAAATAACAAACAATAGGCTCATGGCAGCTTTACAGCGGTTACATGGATACACAGGCAGCTTGGTGGTGAGTGGAGGAGTATTTAAAGTAGGGACCGCAGACAGGCTATCAAAGGCCTAAAATAACAAACAATAGGCTCATGGCAGCTTTACAGCGGTTACATGGATACACAGGCAGCTTGGTGGTGAGTGGAGGAGTATTTAAAGTAGGGACCGCAGACAGGCTATCAAAGGCCTAAAATAACAAACAATAGGCTCATGGCAGCTTTACAGCGGTTACATGGATACACAGGCAGCTTGGTGGTGAGTGGAGGAGTATTTAAAGTAGGGACCGCAGACAGGCTATCAAAGGCCTAAAATAACAAACAATAGGCTCATGGCAGTTTTACAGCGGTTACATGGATACACGGGCAGGCAGCTTGGTGGTGAGTGGAGGAGTATTTAAAGTAGGGACCGCAGACAGGCTATCAAAGGCCTAAAATAACAAACAATAGGCTCATGGCAGTTTTACAGCGGTTACATGGATACACGGGCAGGCAGCTTGGTGGTGAGTGGAGGAGTATTTAAAGTAGGGACCGCAGACAGGCTATGAAAGGCCTAAAATAACAAACAATAGGCTTATGGCAGTTTTACAGCGGTTACATGGATACACGGGCAGGCAGCTTGGTGGTGAGTGGAGGAGTATTTAAAGTAGGGACCGCAGACAGGCTATCAAAGGCCTAAAATAACAAACAATAGGCTCATGGCAGCTTTACAGCGGTTACATGGATACACAGGCAGCTTGGTGGTGAGTGGAGGAGTATTTAAAGTAGGGACCGCAGACAGGCTATCAAAGGCCTAAAATAACAAACAATAGGCTCATGGCAGCTTTACAGCGGTTACATGGATACACAGGCAGCTTGGTGGTGAGTGGAGGAGTATTTAAAGTAGGGACCGCAGACAGGCTATCAAAGGCCTAAAATAACAAACAATAGGCTCATGGCAGCTTTACAGCGGTTACATGGATACACAGGCAGCTTGGTGGTGAGTGGAGGAGTATTTAAAGTAGGGACCGCAGACAGGCTATCAAAGGCCTAAAATAACAAACAATAGGCTCATGGCAGCTTTACAGCGGTTACATGGATACACAGGCAGCTTGGTGGTGAGTGGAGGAGTATTTAAAGTAGGGACCGCAGACAGGCTATCAAAGGCCTAAAATAACAAACAATAGGCTCATGGCAGCTTTACAGCGGTTACATGGATACACAGACAGCTTGGTGATGAGTGGAGGAGTATTTAAAGTAGGGACCGCAGACAGGCTATCAAAGGCCTAAAATAACAAACAATAGGCTCATGGCAGTTTTACAGCGGTTACATGGATACACGGGCAGGCAGCTTGGTGGTGAGTGGAGGAGTATTTAAAGTAGGGACCGCAGACAGGCTATCAAAGGCCTAAAATAACAAACAATAGGCTCATGGCAGCTTTACAGCGGTTACATGGATACACAGGCAGCTTGGTGGTGAGTGGAGGAGTATTTAAAGTAGGGACCGCAGACAGGCTATCAAAGGCCTAAAATAACAAACAATAGGCTCATGTCAGTTTTACAGCGGTTACATGGATACACGGGCAGGCAGCTTGGTGGTGAGTGGAGGAGTATTTAAAGTAGGGACCGCAGACAGGCTATCAAAGGCCTAAAATAACAAACAATAGGCTCATGGCAGTTTTACAGCGGTTACATGGATACACGGGCAGGCAGCTTGGTGGTGAGTGGAGGAGTATTTAAAGTAGGGACCGCAGACAGGCTATCAAAGGCCTAAAATAACAAACAATAGGCTCATGGCAGCTTTACAGCGGTTACATGGATACACAGGCAGCTTGGTGGTGAGTGGAGGAGTATTTAAAGTAGGGACCGCAGACAGGCTATCAAAGGCCTAAAATAACAAACAATAGGCTCATGTCAGTTTTACAGCGGTTACATGGATACACGGGCAGGCAGCTTGGTGGTGAGTGGAGGAGTATTTAAAGTAGGGACCGCAGACAGGCTATCAAAGGCCTAAAATAACAAACAATAGGCTCATGGCAGTTTTACAGCGGTTACATGGATACACGGGCAGGCAGCTTGGTGGTGAGTGGAGGAGTATTTAAAGTAGGGACCGCAGACAGGCTATCAAAGGCCTAAAATAACAAACAATAGGCTCATGGCAGTTTTACAGCGGTTACATGGATACACGGGCAGGCAGCTTGGTGGTGAGTGGAGGAGTATTTAAAGTAGGGACCGCAGACAGGCTATCAAAGGCCTAAAATAACAAACAATAGGCTCATGGCAGCTTTACAGCGGTTACATGGATACACAGGCAGCTTGGTGGTGAGTGGAGGAGTATTTAAAGTAGGGACCGCAGACAGGCTATCAAAGGCCTAAAATAACAAACAATAGGCTCATGGCAGCTTTACAGCGGTTACATGGATACACAGGCAGCTTGGTGGTGAGTGGAGGAGGATTTAAAGTAGGGACCGCAGACAGGCTATCAAAGGCCTAAAATAACAAACAATAGGCTCATGGCAGCTTTACAGCGGTTACATGGATACACAGGCAGCTTGGTGGTGAGTGGAGGAGTATTTAAAGTAGGGACCGCAGACAGGCTATCAAAGGCCTAAAATAACAAACAATAGGCTCATGGCAGCTTTACAGCGGTTACATGGATACACAGGCAGCTTGGTGGTGAGTGGAGGAGTATTTAAAGTAGGGACCGCAGACAGGCTATCAAAGGCCTAAAATAACAAACAATAGGCTCATGGCAGCTTTACAGCGGTTACATGGATACACAGGCAGCTTGGTGGTGAGTGGAGGAGTATTTAAAGTAGGGACCGCAGACAGGCTATCAAAGGCCTAAAATAACAAACAATAGGCTCATGGCAGCTTTACAGCGGTTACATGGATACACAGGCAGCTTGGTGATGAGTGGAGGAGTATTTAAAGTAGGGACCGCAGACAGGCTATCAAAGGCCTAAAATAACAAACAATAGGCTCATGGCAGTTTTACAGCGGTTACATGGATACACGGGCAGGCAGCTTGGTGGTGAGTGGAGGAGTATTTAAAGTAGGGACCGCAGACAGGCTATCAAAGGCCTAAAATAACAAACAATAGGCTCATGGCAGCTTTACAGCGGTTACATGGATACACAGGCAGCTTGGTGGTGAGTGGAGGAGTATTTAAAGTAGGGACCGCAGACAGGCTATCAAAGGCCTAAAATAACAAACAATAGGCTCATGGCAGCTTTACAGCGGTTACATGGATACACAGGCAGCTTGGTGGTGAGTGGAGGAGTATTTAAAGTAGGGACCGCAGACAGGCTATCAAAGGCCTAAAATAACAAACAATAGGCTCATGGCAGCTTTACAGCGGTTACATGGATACACGGGCAGGCAGCTTGGTGGTGAGTGGAGGAGTATTTAAAGTAGGGACCACAGACAGGCTATCAAAGGCCTAAAATAACAAACAATAGGCTCATGGCAGCTTTACAGCGGTTACATGGATACACAGGCAGCTTGGTGGTGAGTGGAGGAGTAGTGCAAGGAGTGTCTGTCCCAGTACTCCCAAAATATAAATAGATGTTAATGTCTCGCAAAACAACCAAAACAAAAAAAAAGGTGGCATACTTAGGTACAGGGGTGGGCTCATCTACTGAGTTTCTGACATAGTAATTTGGCAGTAACTATTTAATGGTGCCAATATAGGACACAGACTACTTTAAGTTGCATCATAGATGTCTACAAATTTGTATTGTCAGTGCCAGACATTGAATGATGTCAGCGAATAGACTAAAGATTGGTGGAGCTGTGCGACATAATTTTGCACGTGGTAGAGCACATTTTGAGCTGGGGTAGGGGGGAACTCTCTTGAGGCCGGCGGGACCGCCCCAGGGCCCCTCATGTTACAACGGTGTGTCTGACGTTGGGTGCGCACCACCACCGCCAGAGACACTACATTGTACTATGAGGGACCCAGTAGCAATGCCGTCAACCAAAAGCGAGCACACCCACCTCTTCAGACAAACAGCAGTCTCACGGGTGCTTGCGCCAAGTCGCGATACCACGGCCCCGTGTGGGGAGTTTTGCCATTTAGGGAGGTGTAAACATGTCGTATGCTGTACAATCAGCTGCAGCAAATTAGACATTAGAAAAGTAATTCACAGGCAAGAGCTTTTCATAGGAAAGCTAGGTGTCGGCCGGGCAAGGTGGGGCAAAAGATTTCGAAATCCAGTTGTGGTTCATTTTAATGAATGTTAGATCGTCAACATTTTGGGTAGCCAGACGAGTCCTTTTTTCGGTTAATATTGAACCTGCAGCACTGAATACTCTTTCTGATAGGACACTTGCTGCCGGGCAAGCAAGCTCCTGCAATGCATATTCTGCCAATTCTGGCCAGGTGTCTAATTTGGAGGCCCAGTAATCAAATGGGAATGACGGTTGAGGGAGAACATCGATAAGGGATGAAAAATAGTTAGTAACCATACTGGACAAATGTTGTCTCCTGTCACTTTCAATTGATGCAGCAGTACCTGTCCTGTCTGCGGTCATAGCAAAATCACTCCACAACCTGGTCAGAAAACCCCTCTGTCCAACGCCACTTCTGATGTGTGCACCCCTAACACTCCTAGTCTGCTGCCCCCTGGAGCTCGTGTGAGAACGATCACGTGCGCTGTGTGCTGGGAATGCCTGAAGCAAACGGTCAACAAGAGTTGATTGTTTGGTTGCTAATATTAGTTCCAAGTTCTCATGTGGCATAATATTTTGCAATTTGCCTTTATAGCGTGGATCAAGGAGGCAGGCCAACCAGTAATCGTCATCGTTCATCATTTTCGTAATGCGTGTGTCCCTTTTTAGGATACGTAAGGCATAATCCGCCATGTGGGCCAAAGTTCCAGTTGTCAAATCTCCGGTTGTGATTGGTTGAGGGGCAGTTGCAGGCAAATCTACGTCACTTGTGTCCCTCAAAAAACCAGAACCCGGCCGTGACACGCAACCAATTTCCTGTGCCCCCGGGAAAGGTTCGGCATTAAAAATATACTCATCCCCATCATCCTCCTCGTCCTCCACCTCCTCTTCGCCCGCTACCTCGTCCTGTACACTGCCCTGACCAGACAATGGCTGACTGTCATCAAGGCTTTCCTCTTCCTCTGGTGCAGACGCCTGCTCCTTTATGTGCGTCAAACTTTGCATCAGCAGACGCATTAGGGGGATGCTCATGCTTATTACGGCGTTGTCTGCACTAACCAGCCGTGTGCATTCCTCAAAACACTGAAGGACTTGACACATGTCTTGTATCTTAGACCACTGCACACCTGACAACTCCATGTCTGCCATCCTACTGCCTGCCCGTGTATCCTCCCACAAATAAATAACAGCACGCCTCTGTTCGCACAGTCTCTGAAGCATGTGCAGTGTTGAGTTCCACCTTGTTGCAACGTCTATGATGAGGCGATGCTGGGGAAGGTTCAAAGACCGCTGATAGGTCTGCATACGGCTGGCGTGTACAGGCGAACGTCGGATATGTGAGCAAAGTGCACGCACTTTGAGGAGCAGGTCGGAGAACCCAGGATAAGTTTTCAATAAGCACTGCACCACCAGGTTTAAGGTGTGAGCCAGGCAAGGAATGTGTTTCAGTTGGGAAAGGGAGATGGCAGCCATGAAATTCCTTCCGTTATCACTCACTACCTTGCCTGCCTCAAGATCTACTGTGCCCAGCCACGACTGCGTTTCTTGTTGCAAGAACTCGGACAGAACTTCCGCGGTGTGTCTGTTGTCGCCCAAACACTTCATAGCCAATACAGCCTGCTGACGCTTGGCAGTAGCTGGCCCATAATGGGACAACTGGTGTGCAACAGTGTCATCTGCCGATGGAGTGGTTGGCAGACTGCGTTCTGTGGAAGAGCTGTAGCTTCTGCAGGAGGACGAGGAGGAGGAGGAGGAGGGGGTGCGAACGCCTACAGCCAACTGTTTCCTAGACCGTGGGCTAGGCACAACTGTCCCTAAATTGATGTCGCCTGTGGACCCTGCATCCACCACATTCACCCAGTGTGCCGTGATGGACACATAACGTCCCTGGCCATGCCTACTGGTCCATGCATCTGTAGTCAGGTGCACCTTTGTACTCACAGATTGCCTGAGTGCATGGACGATGCGCTGTTTAACATGCTGGTGCAGGGCTGGGATGGCTTTTCTGGAAAAAAAGTGTCGACTGGGTAGCTCGTATCGTGGTTCAGCGTACTCCATCAGGGCTTTGAAAGCTTCGCTTTCAACTAACCGGTAGGGCATCATCTCTAACGAGATTAGTCTAGCTATGTGGGCGTTAAAACCCTGTGTACGCGGATGCGAGGATAAGTACTTCCTTTTTCTAACCAGAGTCTCATGTAGGGTGAGCTGGACTGGAGAGCTGGAGATCGTGGAACGTTCGGGTGTGCCGGTGTACATGGCAGACTGAGAGACGGTTGGAGACGGTATTGTTTCCGCCGGTGCCCTAGATGCAATATTTCCTCCTACAAAACTGGTGGTTCCCTGACCCTGACTGCTTTTGGCTGGCAAAGAAACCTGCACAGATACTGCCGGTGGTGCGGAAAATGGTGGCCTTACAGTGACGGAAGGGATGTTGCGTTGCTGACTAGCTTCATTGGCCGAGGGTGCTACAACCTTAAGGGACGTTTGGTAGTTAGTCCAGGCTTGAAAATGCATGGTGGTTAAGTGTCTATGCATGCAACTAGTATTTAGACTTTTCAGATTCTGACCTCTGCTTAAGCTAGTTGAACATTTTTGACAGATGACTTTGCGCTGATCAGTTGGATGTTGTTTAAAAAAATGCCAGACTGCACTCTTCCTAGACTCGGATCCCTTTTCAGGGATTGCAGACTGAGCTTTAACCGGATGGCCACGCTGTCCTCCAACAGGTTTTGGCTTTGACACGCGTTTTGGGCCAGATACGGGCCCGGCAGATGGAACCTGTTGCGATGTTGATGCCTGCTGCGGCCCCTCCTCCACCTCCGCTTCTGAACTACTGCCGCCTGCACCCTGTTCCCCCAATGGCTGCCAATCGGGGTCAATAACTGGGTCATCTATTACCTCCTCTTCGAGCTCGTGTGCAACTTCGTCTGTGTCACTGTGTCGGTCGGTGGTATAGCGTTCGTGGCGGGGCAACATAGTCTCATCAGGGTCTGATTGTGGATCTGTACCCTGAGAGGGCAATGTGGTGGTCTGAGTCAAAGGAGCAGCATAGTACTCTGGCTGTGGCTGTGCATCAGTGCACTCCATGTCAGAATATACTTGTAATGGGCATGGCCTGTTAAATGTTTCACTTTCTAAGCCAGGGACGGTATGTGTAAAGAGCTCCATGGAGTGACCCGTTGTGTCGCCTGCTGCATCCTTCTCTCTTGTTGTAGTTTTTGCTGAGGAGGACAAGGAAGCGACTTGTCCCTGACCGTGAACATCCACAAGCGACGCGCTGCTTTTACATTTACCAGTTTCGGAAGAGGAGGCAAAAGAGCTAGAGGCTGAGTCTGCAATGTAAGCCAAAACTTGCTGTTGCTGCTCCGCCTTTAAAAGCGGTTTTCCTACTCCCAGAAAAGAGAGCGTTCGAGGCCTTGTGTAGCCTGACGACGAAACTGGCTCCACAGCTCCAGACTTAGGTGGAATATTTTTATCCCCACGACCACCTGATGCTCCACTACCACTACCATCATTACCAACTGACAATGAACGCCCACGACGACCTCTTGCACCAGACTTCCTCATTGTTTTAAAATCTTAACCAAAGTAACTTTATTTGTTGCTGTCAAACAACTTACACGGTGAGCTATAACTTCAGTATGATTTCAATATCCCTTAACAGGTTGGTGAGACCACAAGGAAAATCAGGCACAATGTTACACACTCTGTTTTCTGTGGCACAAAATCACAGAGATGACACACACGCAGGACTGTCACTCAAGCACTAATGTCAATATTAATCTCCCACCTAATTTATTTATTTTTTTTTTTCAGGGAGACTTTAGAAACCAAATAATATTAAAAAAACCAAAAAAATAAATAGGCTTTCTATGGCCCACTGAATGAGAGAGAGGTGGCACACCCAGGAGTCAAGACTGGCACACAAGCTGAAAGGGCAATATTACTCTCCCACTGTTTTTTTTTTTTGTTTTTTTTTTCAGGGAGACTTTAGAAACCAAATAATAAGAAAATAAATAAATAAATAAATAGGCTTTCTATAGCCCACTGAATGAGAGATAGCACACACAGCAGTGGCACACAAGCCCTGACTGAGGCCAATATTTTTCTCCCACTGATTGATGTAGTGTTTTTGTGTTGAGGTAGATATTAGAACACAAATCAAGGAAAAAAAAAAATGCTTTCTATGGCCCACTGAATGAGAGAGGTGGCACACCCAGGAGTCAAGACTGGCACACAAGCTGAAAGGGCAATATTACTCTCCCACTGTTTTTTTATGTATTTTTTGTTTTTTAAGGGAGACTTTAGAATCCCAATAATATTTTAAAAAAAAAATAAATAGGCTTTCTATGGCCCACTGAATGAGAGAGGTGGCACACCCAGGAGTCAAGACTGGCACACAAGCTGAAAGGGCAATATTACTCTCCCACTGTTTTTTTATGTATTTTTTGTTTTTTAAGGGAGACTTTAGAAACCCAATAATATTTAAAAAAATAAATAAATAGGCTTTCTATGGCCCACTGAATGAGAGAGGTGGCACACCCAGGAGTCAAGACTGGCACACAAGCTGAAAGGGCAATATTACTCTCCCACTGTTTTTTTAAGTTTTTTTATTATTATTTTCAGGGAGACTTTAGAAACCAAATAATATTAAAAAAACCAAAAAAATAAATAGGCTTTCTATGGCCCACTGAATGAGAGAGAGGTGGCACACCCAGGAGTCAAGACTGGCACACAAGCTGAAAGGGCAATATTACTCTCCCACTGTTTTTTTTTTTTTTTTTTTTTTTCAGGGAGACTTTAGAAACCAAATAATAAGAAAAAAAATAAATAAATAAATAGGCTTTCTATAGCCCACTGAATGAGAGATAGCACACACAGCAGTGGCACACAAGCCCTGACTGAGGCCAATATTTTTCTACCACTGATTGATGTAGTGTTTTTGTGTTGAGGTAGATTTTAGAACACAAATCAAGGAAAAAAAAAAAATGCTTTCTATGGCCCACTGAATGAGAGAGGTGGCACACCCAGGAGTCAAGACTGGCACACAAGCTGAAAGGGCAATATTACTCTCCCACTGTTTTTTTATGTATTTTTTGTTTTTTAAGGGAGACTTTAGAAACCCAATAATATTTAAAAAAAAAAATAAATAGGCTTTCTATGGCCCACTGAATGAGAGAGGTGGCACACCCAGGAGTCAAGACTGGCACACAAGCTGAAAGGGCAATATTACTCTCCCACTGTTTTTTTAAGTTTTTTTTTTTTATTTTCAGGGAGACTTTAGAAACCAAATAATATTAAAAAAAACAAAAAAATAAATAGGCTTTCTATGGCCCACTGAATGAGAGAGAGGTGGCACACCCAGGAGTCAAGACTGGCACACAAGCTGAAAGGGCAATATTACTCTCCCACTGTTTTTTTTTTTTTTTTTTTTTTTCAGGGAGACTTTAGAAACCAAATAATAAGAAAAAAAAAAATAAATAAATAGGCTTTCTATAGCCCACTGAATGAGAGATAGCACACACAGCAGTGGCACACAAGCCCTGACTGAGGCCAATATTTTTCTACCACTGATTGATGTAGTGTTTTTGTGTTGAGGTAGATTTTAGAACACAAATCAAGGAAAAAAAAAAATGCTTTCTATGGCCCACTGAATGAGAGAGGTGGCACACCCAGGAGTCAAGACTGGCACACAAGCTGAAAGGGCAATATTACTCTCCCACTGTTTTTTTATGTATTTTTTGTTTTTTAAGGGAGACTTTAGAAACCCAATAATATTTAAAAAAAAAAATAAATAGGCTTTCTATGGCCCACTGAATGAGAGATAGCACACACAGCAGTGGCACACAAGCCCTGACTGAGGCCAATATTTTTCTACCACTGATTGATGTAGTGTTTTTGTGTTGAGGTAGAATTTAGAACACAAATCACGGAAAAAATAAATAGGCTTTCTATGGCCCACTCAGTGAGAGATGGCACACACAGGGATGGCACTGTAGCAGAAATGCCAATCTTAATCTCCCACAAAAAAAAAAAAAAACAGGGACTGTCATACAATTACTATCTCCCTGCAGTAATCTAAGCCAGGTATGGCAGGCAGCAATAGGAGTGGACTGATGCACAAATTAAATAAAAAGTGTGGACAAACAAAAAAGATAGCTGTGCAGAAAGGAACAAGAGGATATGTGCTTTGAAAAAAGCAGTTGGTTTGCACAGTGGCGTACACACAGCAATACAGCTATCACGGAGCCTTCTAGGGCAGCCCAATGAGCTACAACGCTGAGGAAAAAAAAAAAAAAAAAATAGCTTCCACTGTTCCTGCACACCGAAGGTGGTGTTGGACAGTGGAAATCGCTACAGCACAAGCGGTTTGGTGGTTAGTGGACCCTGCCTAACGCTCTCCCTGCTTCTGACGAAGCGGCAGCAACCTCTCCCTACGCTCAGATCAGCAGCAGTAAGATGGCGGTCGGCGGGAACGCCCCTTTATAGCCCCTGTGACGCCGCAGACAGCAAGCCAATCACTGCAATGCCCTTATCTAAGATGGTGGGGACCAGGATCTATGTCATCACGCTGCCCACACTCTGCGTTCACCTTCATTGGCTGAGAAATGGCGCTTTTCGCGTCATTGAAATGCGACTTTGGCGCGAAAGTCGCGTACCGCATGGCCGACAAGCACAGGGGTCGGATCGGGTTTCATGAGATGCCGACTTAGCCAAAAGTCGGCGACTTTTGAAAATGATCGACCCGTTTCGCTCAACCCTAGCCCACACCAATGCTAGCAGTCCCAACTTGAAGGAGAATTGTCCAGGTTCTGCTCTGAGTCGTGAAGACACCGGCTCGCATAGGCTATCACTTGTTCCTTCCCTCCCTGCATTTGGGATAGGAATGCCCCCAGACCATGTAGACTTCCATCAGTGTGAAGGATGAAGGGCTGTGAGAAATACGCATAGGCGAGTATTGGAGCTTCGATCAAAGCCATTTTCAAGGCTCGGAAGGCTTCTTCCCCATTGAATAGCTTGATTCTTAGAACTCTTTTCAGCAGTTCCAACAGTGGATTAGCGATGCGGGTGAAATTCTTCCCAAATATTTGGTAGTACATGGTAAGCCCCAAGAAGGCCCGAATGTCTTTCACCGTTGTTGGGATGGGACACTCTTGCACAGCCGTAATCTTCTCACGTGCCCCAGATACTCAATTTGTTTGCGGAAAAGGTGACATTTTTGAGGCTTCACCTTCAGGCTGTGACTCTGCAAATGTCTTAACACTTACTCCAGCCTCTGAATATGTTCTTCAAAGGTGACCGTGTAAACAATGATTTCATCAAGGTAAATGACTGTTGCTTCAAAATTCAAGTCCCCCAGGCATCTCTCCATCAACCGCTGGAACGTCCCAGGAGCGTTGGTCAGGCCAAAGGGCATCCTATTAAACTCAAACAGTCCCAAGGGCACTATGAACGTTGTCTTCGTGTTCAGCCATGGGCACCTGCCAGTACCCGCTGGCCAGATCCAGAGACGAAAAGTACTTCGCCTTTCCCAAGGCAGACAGGGATTCCTTGATTCTGAGCAATGGATAGGAGTCCCGCACTGTACAAGCATTCAGTCGTCTGTAATTGACACAGAAGCGGGACCCGCCCACGGACTCTGACATTCCCATCTGACTCCGCTCTGCAACATATGAGCCAGCATCTCCTTCACCTCTTTATACATCTGAGGAGTTATCTGTTGATATCTGGTGCACCTCTTGGTATCGCTCTAACACAGCTTCCACCTGTTGTACCTGCTTAGGCAAGACTCCTGTCAATTCGGCCCCCATCTGCTCCAAGATCCGACGACCCTCCCTTACGCTTCCAGATGAGTGTCCCGGTGCCATGATAGTGGCTAAGGTCCAGGGATTGCTTAGTGTGACTGCCAATTGCATGGCCTCAGGTTGTACCACTTCTTCTGGCATTCCCAGGACATGAGCCACTTCACTCTTAGGCGAGAGAGCGAGGCTATCTTCCCCCAGGTTGACGCACTGCACTACAACATTGCCGTCACGGACTGTGGCCAGTGCAGGAGCTATGAGGAGTCCAGGGGGTACCTGATACACCGATGTCGGCTCTATCTGCACTTCCATCCCCTCAAGGGGCATACAGGCTCATACTGGTAACGTGAGGACCATCTGACCAGGTGGTATAATCAGTTTAGCAGCTGTGGGAACCATCACCTTTCCCAGGATTTTCCATCCACTTGACATTTTATGAGCCTTGGAAGCTCGAATCAGGTGCTGAAATACCTTCCTTTGAGGAGTTTGTGGCTCCACCGGTCCAGAAAGTCCTCTTGTGGCTCACTGATCAGGAGGGATCCAAATTCTTTCAGTGTATTCATCCCAAGAGTAACTACAGGCCCGCTACCGACATATACGGCCACCAACATGACCCCTTTTCTGCCTACATCCTTTCCACACACTCGGATCTCCATCCAGACAACTCCTTCACCCGGGATGGGCAACTGGCTGGCTGCCGTTAGTCTGATTACCGGGCCATGACACTTTCAGAAAATGACATCTGAAATAAGCTTTTGGCATTGTGGTCACTTATGATCCGGTATCAATTCGGCAATGAACTGCTCGCCCATTCACTTCAGCCCAGACAGTAGGGCTCATAGACAGTAAACCTCCAGGACTTCAGCCTCTCTTCCTTGATGTTTCAGGCTCTGGACTGCATCACCTAGCCACGGAGCCTACTACTTTAATGGCTACCATGGTAGGGACCATCCTGATCTCGCATAGCCTTGGGCATAGTGTCCAGTGCTCCCACACCAGAAGCAAGTCGGATTCCATTGTGCACATGGTTGGCCCGTTCCCTGGCGAAGCTCAACAAACAGGCAGGACTCTGAATCACTCCTAGCTCCTGGCATATTTTGAGCTGAAGCAGGGAGTTTTTGAAGGCTGGACCACTCTTCCTGCATTGCCCATATTTCCTCTTGGATTTCCCAGGCCCACTCTGTCTCAGCGGAGTGGGTACCTAATTGCTCCGTACCATCCCTGCCAAGGCCACCATCCCCTGTTCCTGCTCTCTCACGTGCGCTTCCGCCCCTATTTCTAAGAAGGTCATACATGGCTTAGGACATAGGCGCTCTCGCAAAGCTTGTTTAACTGGCGCGTCCCTGAGATCCGACACAAACTAATCCCTCAGTATCACATCAGGGGTTCCATATCAGGGGGTCCCACTCCTATAGCCCCCGCATCATCCCGCTTAACAATATGCACATTCAGCTCCTATCATGCATTAATATACTGGGTTACAGACTCTCCTTCCCTCTGGATGCGATGGAACAGTCACAACCGTAACTCCCCAACATTGGTTGCAAGATCTGAATCACTTTAATTTGAGTATCCCGATCATGGGGGGGCGAAACATGACTGAGCACTGAGCCTCTCCACCCAGGGCCATCACAGCAATCTCAGCTTGCACAGCAGGGGTCACGAGATGCATCTGTAAGGAGGAAGACTGGACTGTGGGTGCCTTTGAGCAACACAGACCAGGAGACCTGAGGCAGGGTGCGCATCTAAAGAAAAGCCCATGTAGCAGCAGACAGTTTTGGCGGGGACAAGCAGCGCACAGCAGGGAAAGTTCCTTGAGCATCGACGCTGCAAAGTATTGTGCCCGCCAGCTCCCGCCGCTACCAGTGGGACCGTGAGAGAGTGAGGTGCCATGTGCCCAGTGACTGCCAAAGAGTGAGGTGCCGTGTGCCCAGTGACTGCCAGAGAGCGAGGTGCTGTGCGCTTCGTGACCTTGAATACAGGGCACGTGCAGAGTAAAGAAGGCCTTCCTTGCCAGTTAATATTGATCAACCCACGTTAGACTTGGAGAGTGCTGTGGCCTTGTTTGCTTCAGCCACCTCAGTTCATGGACTAGGGGCTCAGCGGAAGGTACCGGACACTGACCGCTGCCGCCAGAAGATGGACCATAGTTTCAAGGACCCCATCTGAGGACATCTTCCCGAATGCTGCCAGTGTAACAACCCTCTGTAAGATCTTCTGCTGAGGAGGAGCATAAAGGACAAGATAAGTACCTTAACTGGACTGCTATTGTTTTACTACCATTTCTCTTATTTTCCATTCTTTAACCATTTACCTCCCTGCGAGGAGTGAATACCCTATTCTATTAAAGGTACCTTCACATTAGGCGACGCTGCAGCGATAGCGACAACGATGCCGATCGCTGCAGCGTCGCTGTTTGATCGATGGAGAGCTGTCACACAGACCGCTCTCCAGCGACCAATGATGCCGAGGTCCCCGGGTAACCAGGGTAAACATCGTGTTGCTAAGCGCAGGGCCGCGCTTAGTAACCCGATGTTTACCCTGGTTACCATCGTAAAAGTAAAAAAAAAAAAACAGTACATACTCACCTGCGCGTCCCCCGGCGTCCGCTTCCTACACTGTGTGAGCGCCGGCCCTAACAGCAGAGCGGTGACGTCACCGCTGTGCTTTTACTTTCACTTTAGGGCCGGCGCTCAGTCAGAGCAGGAGGCGGACGGCAGGGGACGCGCAGGTGAGTATGTACTGTTTGTTTTTTTACTTTTACGCTGGTAACCAGGGTAAACATCGGGTTACTAAGCGCGGCCCTGCGCTTAGTAACCCGATATTTACCCTGGTTACCAGCGTAAAACATCGCTGGTATCGTTGCTTTTGGTGTCAAACCTGACGATAAACGCCGGTCTGACTACCAAATAAAGTTCTGAACTTTATTCAATGACCAGCGATATCACAGCAGGATCCAGATCGCTGCTGCGTGTCAAACACAACGATATCGCTATCCAGGACGCTGCAACGTCACGGATCACTAGCGATATCGTTTAGTGTGAAGGTACCTTAAATTGTTTCATTTGTTTAACCCTTGCTCTACCTTCTGTCACTGCATCACGCAACCTGCTTACACATCCGCAACATTCTTTAAACCCACTCGGTTCAGTCCCACAGCATTATATTATTTCCTGCGAATTTTGGGAGAATAATAACCCCTTCCATTTTTGCGTTTGCCATGTTTACAAAGTGCTAAAACTGACCTGCCATTATAATTCTCCAGGTCATTACCAGACATGTACAGGTTATTTTTTATTTAAGTGGTGAAAAATAAATTCAAAGTTTAAAAAAATAAATAAATAAAACATGGCACCATTATTTGAGCTCTAGTGCTGGGTGAGATCTTATTATTTGAACATTGAGCTGATGTTTTTATTGATAAACTTCTCCACAGCAGTATCATGGACCTGCCTGTTGTGTTCCTTGGTCTTCATGATGCTCGCTGTGCTTCTAACAGAACCCTGAGACTATCACAGAGCAGGTGCATTTATACGGAGACTTGATTACACACAGGTGGATTATATTTATCATCATTAGGCATTTAGGACAACATTGGATCATTCAGAGATCCACAGTGAACTTCTGGACTGAGTTTGCTGCACTGAAAGTAAAGGGGCCAAGTAATATTGCACGCCCCACTTTTCAGTTTTGGAATTTCTACATAAATTTAAAATAACCAATTCATTTCTTTCAACTGCACAATTGTTTCACTTGTTGATTCTTCACCAAAAATTTACATTTGGTATCTTTATGTTAGAAGCATAAGTGGGAATAGGTTGAAAAGTTCCAGGGGACCGAATACTTTCACAAGGCACTGTATATATATTACACAGTAATATATTTTTTCTAATCATTACCTGAATTTTTTAAAGCGAATACACCTGGTTTTATAGGTCTCACTCCATTTCCTCTAGCTGTGAAAGGAACCATTTGTGATTACAACAGCACATTTAGCTCTGAGATTGATAGGGCCATAATTTCATCATAACCTTTGTGCCATGGCATTAAATATCAGACAGGCTTAGGTGAAGGCATTTCATTCTGCTGATATGCACTATTCTGACAGCTTAAATCTTCTGTATGAAACCTATCTACAGATAGAATGACACAAGTTCTGAGACATTTGAGGCATGGAATGCTAATATTTGAGCTTGTATTTGGTACAATTCCTATGTTTGGGAATTATAGCCATACCTTCATTTCCTTTCCAGATTGCAGGAAATGTATCACAAAACTAATGGATTAATGCTAATTTTACTGCAGTAATGTGTTCTGGAATTTTCTGTCTTTTCTGTTTCAATGAATTTTTCCATTAATGTAAGCAAGGATTTGATATTAGGACCCTCACCAATCCACACAATGACAGTGGCGACAATTATGCTTCATGGCTACTTTACAGTTTGAAACCTAACTAGCCATATGCTGAGGTTAAAAACTGGTAAGTACCATACAGTGTATTAGTATTTCATGTTTGCAAAAAACGTCAGCCCGATCTGCTTCCATAACGATTGTTATATTTAGGCTACATTCACACCTCTTGTGACATGTCCAAGTGCCGTTGTTATTTTTCTCAGAAAGAATACAGACTCCTACAGTTTCATTGATACATGCACAAATCCATTTTAAATGTTAAAACAAGTGATCAATGTGTCCTGTCGGTGAGACTCAGAGCATGTGCTATTCTCATTTGTTTTGCAGCTCAGACTGGGCCATTAAAGTCCATAGGGATCCCTATAATACGGATAGACATACTTCATCCATTTTTGACTGGTCCATTGTTAAGAGCCAATAAATAAATAAAATTTCCAACAGTCTACCTTCATCTGGTTAAAAAAAGGATGAGAACAAAATGGCTGCAACAAAGATGCAAAATATAGTCAAAAAGGATGACCCAAAAAAATAAAACAGTCAGTTTTACACAGATGTAATAATAGTACGGAATGTGTTAATATAGCCTTATAAGAGGCGCAGCTAGGCGTTCAGCTAAGGGGGATGAGGATGAAATATCTAAGTTGGCCCCTAACGGGTAACCCTGATTATTGTAAGCAGCCAAACTATGGGTAGAGGGAATCCTCGTCAGATGCCCTGGCTATTACTGAAAATAGCAATACAAAGAAGAACACTGATATTACTGTCATATGGTGACCATATAGTGGTAGAACAAATAAAAGATCAGAGTCACAGTATAGTTACAGGGGGTGACGTAAAGTTGACGATCTTTATGATGACATCATTTATTTTTCCTGTCTTTTCCATTTGGCCCAGACCGACATGACAACTTCTTCCAGCCAGGACTCAGCTGCAGTGACGACAACAAAGACACATTTGATTGCTCATATTTCCAACAACCTCCACTTCTATTTCCAACCTGCACAAGCAACTCAACCCAATGCTAAGCCGCTGCTGCCATATGTGTCCCTGTTACTGCCTGTTACTGCACCTGCTGTTTGACATAATAGCAGTGCTCCACTTAGTTTCCCACATAATAATGCCCACCTCCGTGCCCCCACCTAATAATGCCCACCCCTGTTCCCCACCTAATAATACCCACTCCTGTTCCCCACCTAATAATGCTAATCACCTTACAAAGTGACCATTATAAAGTAAAATGCCTCCTTTGTGCCCTCTACATAGTAAAATTGCACATTAGAAAATATTAATGCCCCGTATAAGTGCCCTAGAAAACAGTGACATTTTGCCCCTAGAAATTAATTATGCCCAATGTGCACCTTTGTCGGTTACAAAAACCTTTGTGCCCCTATAACACACATGGCAAACTCTGACCGGTTAACCAAATCTGGCCTGCAGTGTGGTTATATTTTGCCCATGATGGCAGCACCACACCTACATTATATTATATAGAGGACAATGTGGGGCCCATTATACTGTAAGAAGGACAATGTGGAACCCATTGTACTATATGGAGGACTATGTGGGGCCCATTATATTGTACCGAGGACTATGTTGGGCCATTATACTGTATGGAGGGCTCTGTGGGGTTCATTATGCTGAGTGGAGAGACCATACTTTGCTGGGGGAGTACAGTAGGGTCATCATACCGTGCATGTGGATGGTACTGTGGAGGAATTCACTGTAGGGGTAGCATGTCAGTTAGGGTGTGTTGGTGGAAAGGCTGATGTCAGTCACATGTGAGAGGATATAGAAACTGCCAGTTACAGACTATTTTTACCACAATAATGCCTCATAAGAAAAGGAATTCCATGGCACGAATGTCAGCTGATGCGAAAAGAAAACCTGCATTACGGGCCAGTGAAAAATGTGAAGACCGAGAAACAAGGCTGACACACATGAGAACAGCAGCTGCTTCCTCAAGAGCCAATGAACTTTCTGAGGAGAGGGAAGTGAGGTTTGCAGACATGAAAACAAGATCTGCTTCCTCAAGGGCCAATTAACTTTCTGAGGAGAGGGAAGTGAGGCTTGCAGACATGAAAACAAGAGCTGCTTCCTCAAGAGCCAATGAACTTTCTGAGGAGAGGGAAGTGAGGCTTGCAGACATGAATACAAGAGCTGCTTCCTCAAGGGCCAATTAACTTTCTGAGGAGAGGGAAGCGAGGCTTGCAGACATGAAAACAAGAGCTGCTTCCTCAAGAGCCAATGAACTTTCTGAGGAGAGAGAAGCGAGGCTTGCAGACATGAAAACAAAAGCTGCTTCCTCAAGGTCCAATGAACTTTCTGAGGAGAGGGAAGTGAGGCTTCCAGACAAGAGAACAAGAACTGCTACCTCAAGAGCCAATGAACTTTCTGAGGATAGGGAAGCGAGGCTTGCAGATAAGAGAAGAAGAGCTGCTTCCTCAAGGGCCAATGAGTCATCTGCTTCTATTAGCTTAGTTTTTAACTTTTAATAATTATATTTCTATCTATTTGTTTCGTGGTTTTTGTGTGCAGAATAAAATTTTGCTAACACATTCTATTTTGCTAACAACAGTTATTAACCCGGGCAAAGCCGGGTAGTACAGCTAGTTACATATATAAATTAGGTTATTGGGCCATATGCTTTTTACTGCTCTTAAATAACATAATATATTATTCCAGTATGCCCCATTTCTGATTATATGTTTATTTTATTCTAAAATCTTTTAAGTAAAATGTTCTTTGTTTGTGGGACAACCCCTTTAGGTTTGGTCCTATATATGAAGAGGTTCATCAATATATTTGATGATAAAGAAAAACTTCCTCAATTGTAGACATTTTTTTAATAGCTATCAAGGTTGGCCCTTGACTTTGTCCAAGTTTTCTATTTTCCCCTCTGTGTATTTGAGTTTGACATCAGTGCCCTATAGCAATAATACGTGCTCACTTAACATTAATAATTAGTGTTGAGTGATACCTTCCGATATGCAAAGGTATCGGTATCAGATTGGATCGGCCGATATCCAAAAAATATCAGATATCGCCGATACCGATACCCGATACCAATGCATATCAATGGGACACAAAATATTGGAATGGTTCCCAGGGTCTGAAGGAGAGGAAACTCTCCTTCAGGCCCTGGGATCCATATTCATGTATAAAATAAAGAATAAAAATAAAAAATATTGATATACTCACCCCTCTGACGGCCCCGGCTCTCACCAGTCCAAGGGTCTGCCTCCGTTCCTAAGAATGCAGAGTGAAGGACCTTCGATGACGTAGCGGCTTGTGATTGGTCGCGTGACCGCTCATGTGACCGCTCGCGTGACCAATCACAAGCTGCGACGTCATCGAAGGTCATTCACTCCCTGCATTCTTAGGAACGGAGGCACCGCTAAGAGCCAGGGTCCGCAGGAGGGGTGAGTATATCAATATTTTTTATTTTTGTTATTTATTTTTTACATGAATATGGATCCCAGGGCCTGAAGGAGAGTCTCCTCTCCTCCAGACCCTGGGATCCATACGCACCGCACACTTCCGATTCCGATTTCCGATATCGCAAAAATATCGGAACTCGGTATCGGAATTCCGATACAGCAAATATCGGCCGATACCCGATATTTGCAGTATCGGAATGCTCAACACTATTAATAATATCCCCAAAGTTCCCCATGTACAACTCCTCTATACACAGTATAATTGACCCACAATTCCCCTATACACAGTTTAATGAGTCCACAGCTCCCCTACACACAGTATGATATCCACACAGCTCCCCTATACACGTTATCACTGCTTCATTAAAACACAGTATAATGGTCCCAACAATGGCTTAGACAATAACTCCTACACTGTAAAATGACTCCCATGCTGTATAATGGCCACACCTTAGCTCCCACACTGTATAATGGCCCCACATTATCTCCCATGCTGCATAATGGCCCTCAATTTACCTCCCACACTTTATAATGGCCCCCATATTATCTCAAACTCTTTATAATGGCCCCACATTATCTCCCATGATGTATAATGGCCCCAACATTAGCTTCCATGCTGTGTAATAACCCCACATTAGCTCCCTCATTGTATAATGGCCCACATATTATCTTCCACATGGTATAATGGCTCCAATATTAGCTCCAACTCTCTAGAATGGCCCCATCATTAGCTCTCATGCAGCTTGGTGGTCCCCACAATGTATGAGGGGCCCTCACAATCACAATAGTGCCTATATTGTAAATGTATGAGGGTACCCATACTTTATGATGCACCCACAGTTACACTAAAAGTTTTGATCAAATTTAAAAAAAATATACTCATCTAGTACATGATCCTGACAGCAAAGCATAGGAGGACCAGTTTGTCACAGTGCCAGCGCACACATAGGACATGACAAACAAATAAAGCTGCACAGTGTAATGCTATCGCACGCAAACATGGAAATATATGAAATTAGAATTGCATTACTTCACTTAAAAATCGGTTAAAATGAAGATACTTACTGTGACGCTCAGTCACTTCTCACGCCCAATCCGTGAGTCGGGATATTCTAGGAGTCTGTGATCAAAAGCCAGGAGGGTACGTCATGAAAAGAAGGAAGAGACAAAAACGTAGTCAGGTTACAGTCCAAGGTAATAATACCAGGAGGATAGCGGATCAGAGCAAAATGATTATACCGATGAATGGTTGGAACAAGGTTCAAGATATGGCAGCGATAGATTAATGATCAAAATACGAGGCGCATAGTAGCAACCATACTTAGCTGAAGCTATGGCTGACAACTATCTGGGACTGCCAGCTCAGTTAAATGGCTGAACAATTATGGAAATTCAGAGCACCCGATGAGAGCTCATCAATTTCCAGTCTCAGACGGGACAGCCGAGCTGTCAATCAAAGCACAGATATCTCAGAATGCCCCTGTGCCAGACTGGACAACTGAGCTGTCAATCACTGCACAGACAGCTCAGCACTGAGGGGTGGAATCAATACAGTATCCCTCTTCTATGGGACCAACAGACCCCTAGGTTTCCCAGGACACTTCAGATGAAAGGCTCTGGCTAACCATTCAGTCTTCACATCTCGAGCTGTGAATGCATTACTGGAAGAAATTTCGGACATTACGAGAGTCCACAATTCTATGCACCTCATATTTTAAATTGCCTATAACAGCATCTGCAGGAGGCGAGGACAAGGGCGACACACTCCTTCAACAGGGATTTACGGTAGACATTAGTGATGCAGAAAGATGGCTAAAGCTTCAAACTAATGGCCATTGGATTGACCACTTCCACACTATCATAGGGACCAAAGAACTTTCGACCCAACTTCCCAGATGTTACCTTAAGTTTTATGTTTTTGGATGACAACAAAACCATATCTCCAACCTTAAAAACAGGACTCACTGAACGTCTTCTATCAGCCATCCATTTTTGGCTAATCTGAGTAGTCCCAATATTCTTTTGAACCTCCCTCCAGACATCCCCAAGTCTTTGCACGGAGACTTCTACCATAGGAAATCTCAGCAAACAAATACAGATTGTTAATTTACTAACGGCGCATACGTCCTGGACACCTAGCCTGCACCTCTCTACTGGTAAGGATTATGGTCTTACTAATTTTTATGACTATACTCCTGCACACATAGTCTGTATGGGAGTCTGAATTTACTATGGGAGCAGTGGGTGTTGCAGTTTAGGTCCAGCAGTTAGTTATTTCCCTCTGTGATTGCTCCTATACACTCTGTATTTATTCCATTTATTTGGGTTGTCTAAATAGGAGCATGAGACTATAAGATTAACTACTGCTGATGTATCCAGGTTGCTTTGCATATGCACGATACACATGTGACCGTAGTGTTTTGTGTTATCACTCCCCTTCACCTATGTCTATGATATTATTAATAAAATTTGGCAATTTTTGAATATTGTTGACCTCAGTATCATCTTTTTTCTTATGGGTATGACCTTGTAGATGAGGGCCAGAAAGAGCATGTTCTCCAGTGGATGGAAAGCATGGTATCCCATGTAACCTTACAATGTGAGAAGTAAACAACCTGGAGAGTGTCTTTGGGTTAGATAATACTGACAAAGGAACAAAATGTGCTTCTTTGCTGAATCGATCAACTACCACCCAAATAGTAGTTTTCCCACAAGACAGAGGCAAATCCATTATGAAATCCATGGACAGATGAGTCCATGGTCTTTCTGGAATTGGCAATGGAGCAAATTCCCCGGCAATCTGGCTGTGACTGACTGTAGCACGTGCACAGACTCCACAAGCTGATGCAAGATCTTTAGTATCATTTTGCATGGATGGCCACCAATAAAAGTTCAACAATGGCTTTCCGTGAAGCTGTAACCCCAAGATGACCACTCAAAACAGAATCATGAAACTCCTGTAACCAACAGAATCTTAGGTATAGAGGCACAAATAATTTGGATCCTGGAGTAGAAGCCAATATCTGGATTTTACTGATCTCCTCTCCCAACTTTGAGGTCACCATAAAAACCACAATACCCTAAAGAATAATGCAGAATGGAGGTTCAGGAGGAGAAACTGATAAGAGAAAGCGTGATATTGCATTGGATTTCACATTCTTAGAACCCGGCCTGAATGTGATAGAGAAATTAAACCAAGAGAAAAACAAGG
This sequence comes from Ranitomeya variabilis, assembly GCF_051348905.1. Taxonomy (NCBI): domain Eukaryota; kingdom Metazoa; phylum Chordata; class Amphibia; order Anura; family Dendrobatidae; genus Ranitomeya; species Ranitomeya variabilis. The sequence goes on along the minus strand of NC_135236.1, from coordinate 623,509,281 downwards.
ACCATGTGACTTGTCTGGGGTTAATAATTTAGCTGATTCTGTATAAGCTAACTTGATGAACCATCCTTCTAAAAATGATTCCATTTCTCAAAGGCTAATTTAACAGCAAGTAACTCACAATTCCCAATATCATTGTAAGACTGCTGCCCATGCATGGTGTTCCCTTTCCCCTCCATGCAAGCATGCTGGCCTACTAACCGCCCCAGTCCCGCAGCATGTTTACCGGCGTTCTCCTGCTTCCTGGTCTGTGTGTGCCCCTCAGTCCGGCTGCGCACCTAGTGAGCTCGTGTCCACACTTCCTCGTTCTTAAAAGGGCAGTGTACGTATTATGCTAAATGCTCTCGGCTTGTTGCTGAGAAGCATTTAGCATAAGTAGTACACCTTCAAGTCAATAGATACCAGTGTCTGAACCTCTTCCCCAGGTCCTGGAGTGGCATGTTTCTTAACCTTGTCTCCAGGTCCTGGAGTGACCAGTGCCTGAACCTTGTCCCCTGGTTCTGGGCGGGGAAAAAAAACACATTTCTCTAATTTCGCAAACAAGGAGTTCTCAATCTCAACTTTTGTAATACCACATAGACATGTTCCTAGGGAGAGTCCAAATCGAGATAATTAGAATATCATTCAAGTAAATCATAACAAATCTTGCAATGCAAACAGAGAAAATATCATTCATAAAATTTTGAAAAACAACAGATGCATTGGATAACCCAAATGGCATAACAAGATTTTCAAATAGCTCCTCAGACCTTAAGAACACTGTTTTCCACTCATCACCCATCCATCAAATTGTAAGCTACTCTAAGATCAAGTTTAGAAAATCACTTAGCTCCCAAAAGCTGGTTAGGTCGGGGATGACTCGGATGAGTGAATGTGGGTAAATATTTTTAACCATGATTTTGTTTAGTTCTTGAAAATCGAGACAGGGACAGAGGTCGCCATCTTTCTTTTTACAGGGAAAAATCTGGCAGCTACAGGGGAGGAGGAAGGATGGCTATGACCCTTCCATAAACTTTCGCATTTTCGCAACAGGACCATCAAAATAGATGATATATAGAAAACAGCAAAGGAGGGGGGGTTTTTGTCCCCAAAACAAGACACTTAGCTGTCATTCGAACGACCCGACGCGTTTCCCCGTCATACGGTTCCTCAGGGGGCAAAAACGGATGCAAAGAACCGGAGGTCAGTGATGTAGGTGCCCTGATAACGGGACAGACCTGGGTTTTCTATATATCATCTATTTTGATGGTCCTGTGCACTGTGCTTCAGGTGTGGACACTGACCACCTGTCATTATTGTCCATTGGCACTTATATATTGCTGTGTTTGACTGCAGGTGCCTATGCAATTCTGTTTATACACTCTTGTATGCAGTCATCATAACTAATGTGTAAATTTCTGCTAGATGGTGTGGGCATGCACAGTCTGTTATCTGGACTGAACCAGGTCATTTACATTGCATGTCTTTCCTCCTATTGAAAAATCTTTGTCTTATTTCCCACTATTTATGCACATAAATTTATATGCTTTTTTGTGACTGTACTGAGGACAATTACATCAATATTTTATTAGCCAAATTGGTTACAGGTCTCTAGTACATTGTCCTCAGTGGGATCTTAAGAATGGAGGCTGACATTGTTTTTATTTAGTGTGCACCTTAGTTCCCTCTACTCCTGCTTCCTTCATATCTTTAAATTGCTCATTGTTTTCTCACCTTTAGCTGGCTAGTTTTTTAACAGGGCCAGTAGGTTATAGCCGCCGCGGAGTGGGGGCGCCAAATACTCTATCAGGGTGCCAACCTCCACTGATAGGCAGGGATAGCAGGACAGCAGAGGGATATCCACTAGGTTAGGTGCACCTAGTATTTTTGTAGTCCATGTGATATTTATATAAATTTTTTCTGTTCTCACTGGGAAGTGGTATTTTTAAGATATTCTATTAAAGATTTAATATTTTAAGGGGAACCTATGTTACACACTGTTTGATTTCCCTTTTGTACCTAAAAAATTTTTTTTCCGTATGAAGTATAATGGGCAGCCTGCTATTCACCATATCTCTCATGGATTCTCCAATCCATTCAAATGTCCTGGGTCATGGCATCTGCCAGAGAACAAAGGGTGTGATGAAGGAACAGAGTGTCTTTAAGAGTTTCAAAAAGACCTTTGTGGAATTGGCACCTGAGAGCTTCATCGTTGCACAAAACGTCAGTGGACCACAGCCAAAATTCAGTGCAGTAGTCTTTAGCAGTGTGGCCCCCCTGTGCCAGGTTCGTGATCTTTGCCTCGGCAACCTGGATCCTGTCTGGTTTGTCATATATGAGGCTTAAAACATCAAAAAAGCATCCACAGAAGACCATTCTGGGACTTGCGGGGATAAGGAAAATGTCCATGTCTAAGAACCCCTTTGCAGCATAGACACGATTATTCCCACCCATTGGAACTCATCCCCTGATTACCATGGATGCAGGGCAAAAAATAACATATACGGTACTTTTCCCTGAAAACCCTAAACTGTTTTTTCTCTCCTGAAAATTTATCATGGAGGGCCATTACACGTTCAAGAGAAGCTGTACATCAGAGGCTAATAATGGCACAGTCACTGCCGGCAGTGGATGCTTATCGGGAGTCTTCATCAAACTAATCATCTGACCCTGCAGCTAAAGTTGTGATGATTCCAGACTCTGGCATTCCTCAGTCAGATTTTACATCATCAGCATCGAATTCCCCACCTGGTCACATAGTCTGTGAACAGGCTCCATACTGGCTAAAAAGAAAAACATATCACTCAGTCGTAATGTGACGCTGAGTCACTTCTCACGGACAAGCCGCGAGTCGGGGTATTCGAGGGGTCCGAGGTCAAACAAGAGGAGGGTATGTCATAAACAGAGGGAAGAGACAAAAGTGTAGACAGTAGAGTTGAGCGACTTTTACTTTTTTTGGATCAAGTCGGGATTCGCGAAACCCGACTTTCTCAAAAGTCGGGTCGGGTGAAATCGGCTGATTATTGCGTAAAGTCGGGGGCTGACCGAAACACGAAACCCAATGCAAGTCAATGGGGAATCAAAGTCGGCAGTGAGTGGAGGACAGGAAAACACCTACAGTGCCCATTTTAATGCCAAAAACATCAATTCTTGTTACTTAAGCTTGTCAATCTTAATTTACCTTATAATAATAGTTAGTCATTGAAAATTGGGGGTCATTTGGCTAAAGTTGTGGGGGAGTAGGACTGGTTCAAGTTTTTTGTGGGCCCAGGAAACGTGGACTACGTCACGTCGGTGGAGCAGGGAGAGGTAAATATTTAAACTTTGCAAGTGCTGTGATCCTGAGCAAGCAGGGGGGCCCACTCATTCGCATTGGCACTGGCACAGGGCCCCTCAAAGTACGGCGGTGTGTTTGACGGCGGGGCGCCTCCCACCGGCAGAGATACTTTTGCGTACTATGAGGGGCCCTGTTCCAGTGACGTCGCCAATGAGTATGCCCCCCACCTGATGAAGGAACCTGCACTTTCATCTGCACCTTCCTCTTTGTCCCCGTGTAAGGTGGTATAGTATGCAGGAAGGGGAACCTGACTTTCAGCAGGGTCAGATTCTGGCTGTGTAGAGTGCAAGGGGAATGTAGTGGTCTGGGTCAATGTACGAGCAGACTCATCTAGCAGTGGCTGGGCAATGGGCAGAATGAGAAGAAAACACAGTTAGTAGGCCCAAATAATAAAGTAGGCTAAATGCAGTTCACATGTGGTAACAGGACTAAACAGGCGACATTGCTTTGTTCAGTGGAGGACAACTGTAATGAGTGGCAGACACAGTTAGTAGGCCCAAGTAATAAAGTGGGCCAAATGCAGTTCAAAATTGGTAACAGGTGTAAACAGGCAGCACTGCTTTGTTCAGTGGAGGAGAACAACAAGCAGCGGCAGACACCGTTAGTAGGCCCAACCAAACAAGTAGGCCAAATGCAGTTTAATATCCAAAACAGGATGAAAATTGAGGCTCATCTTTGTTCAGTGGAGGACAACTGTAATGGGAGGCAGACATAGTTAGTAGGCCTAAATAAGTAAGTAGGCTAAATACAGTTCAAAATTGGTAACTGGAGTACACAGGCGGCATAGCTTTGTTCAATGGAGGACAGCTGTAATGAGTGGCGCAGACAGACTTAGTAGGCCTAAAATAAAAAAAGTAGGCTAAATGCAGTTCAAAATTGGTAACTGGAGTCCACAGGCGGCATAGCTTTGTTCAATGGAGGACAGCTGTAATGAGTGGCGCAGACAGACTTAGTAGGCCTAAAATAAAAATGTAGGCTGAATGCAGTTCAAAATTGGTAACTGGAGTACACAGGCGGCATAGCTTTGTTCAATGGAGGACAGCTGTAATGAGTGGCGCAGACAGACTTAGTAGGCCTAAAATAAAAATGTAGGCTAAATGCAGTTCAAAATTGGTAACTGGAGTACACAGGCAGCATAGATTTGTTCAATGGAGGACAGCTGTAATGAGTGGCGCAGACAGACACAGGTAGTGTGCATAAAATAAGAAAGTAGGCTAAATGCAGTTCAAAATTGGTAACTGGGGTACACAGGCGGCTGTTGTGAATTCTGCTCTTGGGCTCCCTCCGGTGGTTGTTGGTGGTAGTGCAGTTGTCTTGGGGTTGTAATCCAGGGCAGGTGTTTCTGCTGATTGCAGCTCTATTAGGTATTTAGGTGTGCAGGATCCATGAGTCTTTGCCAGTTGTCCATTGTACTTGGAGGGATTGCATCTCTCTCTGGTTCCTCATGCCCTGCTGCCAATTCAGCTAAGATAAGTGTCTGGTTTTTTGTCTCTGTGCACACATGCAGTGTGCTTTGCAATTCAGTGCAATTCATTGTGTTTTTGTCCAGCTTAGACTTTGTTTGGATTTTTCAGTCATGCTGGATTCTCAGGAGATGCAGATATACTTTCTATGTCTTTAGTTAGATGTAGAATATTTGTATTATCTGCTGTGGATATTTTTAGGATTTTAATACTGACCGCTTAGAATTCTGTCCTATCCTTTTCTATTTAGCTAGAAGTGCCTCTTTTGTTAAATCCTGTTTTTCTGCCTGCGTGTGTCTTTCCTCTTATACTCACAGTCAATATTTGTGGGGGGCTGCCTATCCTTTGGGGTTCTGCTCTGAGGCAAGATAGAATTCCCATTTCCATCTATAGGGGTATTTAGTCCTCTGGCTGTGTCGAGGTGTCTAGGACATGTTAGGTACATCCCACGGCTACTTCTAGTTGCGGTGTTAGTTTAGGGTTTACGGTCAGTACAGGTAACACCTACTCCTGAGAAAGTCTCTCATGTGGCTCCAAGGTCACCGGATCATAACAGTACAACTGGCCAACAATGAGTTAAATGCATCTCAGAAGAAGGGAAGAAAGAGCCATTTTTTTTCTGTAGCCTGCTTTGTCTTTTCTTCCCTCTTTTTCTCTGGGTGACTGAGGAGCCTTGTGCTAGCATGGATGTTCAGGGATTAGTTTCTCGTGTAGACCAGCTTGCTGCTAGGGTACAGGGTATTTCTGATTATATTGTTCAGACTCCGCTTTTAGAGGCTAGGATTCCAACTCCTGGTTTGTTTTTTGGGGACAGGTCCAAATTTTTGAGTTTTAAAAACAATTGTAAACTGTTTTTTGCTCTGAAGCCTCGTTCCTCTGGTGATCCCATTCAGCAGGTTAAAATTGTCATCTCCCTGCTGCGTGGCGACCCTCAGGATTGGGAATTTTCCCTGGAATCTGGGAATCCGGCCTTGCTTAATGTAGATGCCTTTTTTCAGGCTCTAGGATTATTATATGATGAACCAAATTCTGTGGATCAAGCGGAGAAGACCTTGTTGTCCCTGTCTCAGGGTCAAGAAGCGGCAGAATTGTATTGTCAGAAATTTAGAAAATGGTCTGTGCTGACTAAATGGAATGAGGAAGGTTGCTTTGGCGGCAATTTTCAGAAAGGGTCTTTCTGAATCTGTTAAAGATGTTATGGTGGGGTTTCCCACGCCTGTTGGTCTGAGTGATTCTATGTCTCTGGCCATTCAGATTGATTGGCGCTTGCGGGAGCGCAGAACTGTGCACGCTGTGGCGTTGTCCTCAGAGCAGATGCCTGAGCCTATGCAGTGTGATAGGATTCTGTCTAGAACGGAACAACGAGGATTCAGACGTCAGAATGGGTTGTGTTTTTATTGTGGTGATGCTTCTCATGTCATTTCAGTCTGCCCAAAGCGTACAAAGAGAATCGCTAGTTCAGTTACCATCGGAACTGTACAACCTAAATTTCTGTTATCTGTGACCTTGATCTGCTCATTGTCGTCATTTTCTGTCATGGCGTTTGTGGATTCAGGCGCCGCTTTGAACTTAATGGACTTTGAATTTGCCAGGCGTTGTGGTTTCCCCTTGCAGTCTTTGCAGAACCCTATTCCTTTAAGGGGCATTGATGCTACACCTTTGGCTAAAAATAAACCCCAGTTTTGGACACAGGTGACCACGTGCATGGCGCCAGCCCATCAGGAAGATTGTCGTTTTCTGGTGTTGCATAATTTGCATGATGCTATTGTACTGGGTTTTCCATGATTGCAGATACATAATCCTGTGTTGGATTGGAAGTCTATGTCTGTGACTAGTTGGGGTTGTCAGGGGGTTCATAATGACGTTCCTGTGATGTCAATCTCCTCTTCCTCCTCTTCTGAAGTTCCAGAGTTTTTGTCTGATTTTCAGGATGTACTCGATGAGCCCAAGTCCAGTTCCCTTCCACCGCATAGGGACTGTGATTGTGCTATTGACTTGATTCCAGGCAGTAAGTTTCCTAAGGGCTGACTTTTCAACCTGTCTGTGCCGGAACATACCGCCATGCGGAGTTATGTTAAGGAGTCTTTGGAGAAAGGGCATATTCGGCCATCTTCTTCACCGGTGGGAGCGGGATTTTTTTTTGTTGCTAAGAAGGATGGCTCCTTGAGACCCTGTATTGATTATCGCCTCTTGAATAAGATCACGGTCAAGTTTCAATACCCTTTACCTTTGCTTTCCGATTTGTTTGCCAGGATTAAAGGGGCTAGTTAGTTTACTAAAATTGACCTTCGGGGGGCATATAATCTTGTTCGTATTAAGCAGGGTGACAAATGGAAAACTGCGTTTAATATGCCCGAAGGTCATTTTGAATACCTTGTGATGCCATTCGGGCTCTCTAATGCTCCATCTGTTTTTCAGTCCTTCATGCATGATATCTTCCGGAATTATCTTGATAAATTCATGATTGTATATTTGGATGACATCTTGATTTTTTCCGATGATTGGGAGTCTCATGTGAAACAGGTCAGGATGGTATTTCAGATCCTTCGTGATAATGCTTTGTTTGTGAAGGGGTCTAAGTGTCTCTTTGGAGTGCAGAAGGTTTCTTTTTTGGGCTTCATTTTTTCTCCCTCATCTATAGAGATGGATCCGGTTAAGGTTCAGGCCATTCATGATTGGATTCAGCCCACATCCGTGAAGAGCCTTCAGAAATTTTTGGGCTTTGCTAATTTTTATCGCCGTTTCATTGCTAACTTCTCCAGTGTGGTTAAAGCCCTGACCGATTTGACGAAGAAAGGCGCTGATGTAACGAATTGGTCCCCTGTGGCTGTCTCTGCCTTTCAGGAGCTTAAACGCCGATTTACTTCTGCCCCGGTGTTGCGTCAGCCAGATGTTTCTCTTCCGTTTCAGGTTGAGGTTGACGCTTCTGAGATTGGGGCAGGGGCCATTTTGTCTCAGAGGAATTCTGATGGTTCCTTGATGAAACCATGTGCCTTCTTTTCCCGTAAGTTTTCGCCTGCTGAACGCAATTATGATGTCAGCAATCGGGAGTTGTTGGCTATGAAGTGGGCGTTTGAGGAATGGCTACATTGGCTTGAGGGAGCCAAGCACCGTATTGTGGTCTTGACCGATCATAAAAATCTGATTTACCTCGAATCTGCCAAATGGCTGAATCCTAGACAGGCTCGATGGTCCCTGTTTTTCTCCCGTTTTGATTTCGCGGTCTCGTATCTTCCGGGTTCTAAGTATGTTAAGGCTGATGCCCTCTCTAGGAGTTTTTTGCCTGATTCTCCTGAGGTATTTGAGCCGGTCGGCATTCTGAAGGAAGGGGTGGTCCTTTCTGCCATTTCCCCTGATTTGCGACGGGTTCTGCAGGAATATCAGGCTGACAAACCTGACCGCTGTCCAGTGTGGAAACTGTTTGTTCCTGATAGATGGATTAGTAGAGTGATTTCTGAGGTTCATTGTTATGTGTTGGCTGGCCATCCTGGGATTTTTGGTACCAGAGATTTGGTTGGTAGGTCCTTTTGGTGGCCTTCTTTGTCGTGTGATGTGCGTTCTTTTGTGCAGTCCTGTGGGACTTGTGCGCGGGCCAAGCCTTGTTGTTCCCTTGCTAGTGGGTTGCTTTTGCCTTTGCCGGTCCCTGAGAGGCCCTGGACGCATATTTCTATGGATTTTATTTCAGATCTTCCGGTTTCCCAGAGGATGTCGGTTATCTGGGTGGTTTGTGAACGGTTTTCTAAGATGGTTCATTTGGTGCCTTTGCCTAAATTGCCTTCCTCTTCTGATTTGGTTCCGTTGTTTTTTCAGCATGTGGTTCGTTTGCATGGTATTCCGGAGAATATTGTATCCGACAGAGGTTCCCAGTTTGTTTCTAGGTTTTGGCGGGCCTTTTGTGCTAGGCTGGGCATTGATTTGTCTTTTTCTTCCGCATTTCATCCTCAGACAAATGGCCAGACCGAGCGAACTAATCAGACTTTGGAAACTTATTTGAGATGCTTTGTGTTTGCTGATCAGGATGATTGGGTGGCTTTCTTGCCATTGGCCGAGTTTGCCCTTAATAATCGGGCTAGTTCGGCTACCTTGGTTTCACCCTTCTTTTGTAATTTTGGTTTTCATCCTCGTTTTTCTTCGGGGCAAGTTGAACCTTCTGATTGTCCTGGTGTGGATTCTGTTGTTGACAGGTTGCAGCAGATTTGGGCTCATGTGGTGGACAATTTGGTGTTGTCTCAGGAGGAGGCTCAGCGTTTTGCTAACCGTCATCGGTGTGTTGGTTCCCGGCTTCGGGTTGGGGATTTGGTCTGGTTGTCTTCCCGTCATGTTCCTATGAAGGTTTCTTCCCCTAAGTTTAAGCCTCAGTTTATTGCTCCTTATAGGATTTCTGAGATTATCAATCCGGTGTCTTTTCGTTTGGCCCTTCCGGCCTCTTTTGCCATCCATAATGTTTTCCATAGATCTTTATTGCGGAAATATGTGGTGCCCGTTGTTCCCTCTGTTGATCCTCCTGCTCCTGTGTTGGTTGATGGGGAGTTGGAGTATGTGGTTGAGAAGATATTGGATTCTCGCTTTTCGTGGCGGAGGCTTCAGTACCTTGTCAAATGGAAGGGTTATGGCCAGGAGGATAATTCTTGGGTTTTTGCCTCTGATGTCCCTGCTGCTGATTTGGTCCGTGCCTTTCATCTGGCTCATCCTGATCGGCCTGGGGGCTCTGGTGAGGGTTCGGTGACCCCTCTTCAAGGGGGGGTACTGTTGTGAATTCTGCTCTTGGGCTCCCTCCGGTGGTTGTTGGTGGTAGTGCAGTTGTCTTGGGGTTGTAATCCAGGGCAGGTGTTTCTGCTGATTGCAGCTCTATTAGGTATTTAGGTGTGCAGGATCCATGAGTCTTTACCAGTTGTCCATTGTACTTGGAGGGATTGCATCTCTCTCTGGTTCTTCATGCCCTGCTGCCAATTCAGCTAAGATAAGTGTCTGTTTTTTTGTCTCTGTGCACACATGCAGTGTGCTTTGCAATTCAGTGCAATTCATTGTGTTTTTGTCCAGCTTAGACTTTGTTTGGATTTTTCAGTCATGCTGGATTCTCAGGAGATGCAGATATACTTTCTATGTCTTTAGTTAGATGTAGAATATTTGTATTATCTGCTGTGGATATTTTTAGGATTTTAATACTGACCGCTTAGAATTCTGTCCTATCCTTTTCTATTTAGCTAGAAGTGCCTCTTTTGTTAAATCCTGTTTTTCTGCCTGCGTGTGTCTTTCCTCTTATACTCACAGTCAATATTTGTGGGGGGCTGACTATCCTTTGGGGTTCTGCTCTGAGGCAAGATAGAATTCCCATTTCCATCTATAGGGGTATTTAGTCCTCCGGCTGTGTCGAGGTGTCTAGGACGTGTTAGGTACATCCCACGGCTACTTCTAGTTGCGGTGTTAGTTTAGGGTTTGCGGTCAGTACAGGTACCACCTACTCCTGAGAAAGTCTCTCATGCGGCTCCAAGGTCACCGGATCATAACAGGCGGCATAGCTTTGTTCAAAGGAGGACAGCTGTAATGAGTGGCGCAGACAGACTTAGTAGGCCTAAAATAAAAAAGTAGGCTAAATGCAGTTCAAGATTGGTAACTGGAGTACACAGGCGGCATAGCTTTGTTCAATGGAGGACAGCTGTAATGAGTGGCGCAGACAGACTTAGTAGGCCTAAAATAAAAAAGTAGGCTAAATGCAGTTTAAAATTGGTAACAGGACTCAACAGGCGGCATTACTTTGTTCAGCGGAGGACAATTGTAAGGAGGGGCTGACACAGTTAGTAGGCCCAAAAAAGTAAGTAGGCTAAATCCAGTTCAAAACTGGTAACAGGAGTAACTGGCGGCATCGCTTTGTTCAATGGAGGACAACTGTATTGAGTGGCTCAGACACAGTTTGTAGGCCCACATTAAAAAAGTAGGCTAAATGCAGTTCTAAATTTGTAACAGGAGTACACAGGCGGCATAGCTTTGTGAAGTGGAGGACAACTCTAAGGAGTGGCGCAGACAGACACAGGTAGTAGGCCCAAATGATAAAGTAGGCTAAATGCAGTTCAAAATTGGTAACTGGAGAACACAGGCGGCATTGCTTTGTTCAGTGGAGAACAACTGGAAGGAGTGCCTGACACAGTTAGTAGGCCAAAATAGTAAAGTGGGCTAAATGTCTGCCAAAACAATGTTCCTAAATAAACAGGTGGCATAGGTAGGTACAGGGGTGGGCTCCTCTGCTGAGTAGCAGACAGTGGTTGTTCGCGCACAGTATTAACTGGTCTAAATGGAGGGCAGGGCCCCTGTATATTTTTACTATCATCTATAATTTCAACAAATTTGTATTGGCAGTGCAATTGAAGGATTTAACAGCACAGACTAAACAGTGGTGGAGCAGTGAGAGGTAAATTTTGCAAGTGTTAGAGCACTGTTTGAGCTGGGGGCAACAATCTTTTGTGGGCGGCGGTACTGGCACAGAGCCCCTCATATTATGACGCTGTGTCTGACGTTGGGTGTGCACCACCACCGTCAGAGACACTTCATTGTACTATGAGGGACCCTGTGCCAGTGCCGTCACCCAAAAGTGGGCACACCCACCTGTCCAAGCAAACGGCACTCGCACGGGTGCTTGCGCCAAGTGGTGACCACGGCCCTGTGGGGGGAGTCAGACCATTTAAGGAGGTATAAAAATGGCCTATGGTGGACATTCAGCAGCTGCAAATGGAGGAATTGGAGCAGTCAGTAAGAGGAGGCCAAAAGCAAGACATTTTTCAGGCAAGCTACGTGTCAGCAGGGGAAGGTGGGGCAAAATAATTTGAAATCCATGATTGGTTCATTTTAATGAAGGTTAGATCATCAACATTTCGGGTAGCCAGACGAGTCTTTTTTTCGGTCAGTATTGAACCAGCAGCACTGAAGACTCTTTCTGATAGCACACTAACAGCTGGGCAAGAAAGCTCCTGTAATGCATATTCTGCCAATTCAGGCCAGGTGTCTATTTAAGATGCCCAGTAATCAAAGGGGAATGAAATGTGAGGGAGAACATCGATAAGGGAGGAAAAATAGTTCGTAACCACACTGGACAAATGCTGTCTCCTGTCACTTTGAATCGATGCAGCAGTACCTGTCGTGCCTGCGGTCATTGCGAAATCACTCCACAACCTGGTCATAAAACCCCTCTGTCCAATGCCACTTCTGATTTGTGCACCTCTAACACCTCTGCCATGTTGCCCCCTACAGCTCGTGTGAGAACCATCACCACCGCTGTGTGCTGGGAATGCCTGAACCAAATGGTCTACAAGAGCTGCTTGTTTGGTAGCCAATATTTGCTCAAGATTCTCATGTGGCATGATATTTTGTAATTTCCCTTTATATCGTGGATCCAGGAGGCAGGCCAACCAGTAATCGTCATCGGTCATCATTTTTGTAATGCGAGGGTCCCTTTTTAGGATACGCAAGGCATAATCAGCCATGTGGGCCAATGTTCCAGTTGTCAATTCACTGCTTGTGCTTGGTTGAGGAGCACTTTCTTGCAAATCAACATCACTTGTCTCCCGCAAAAACCCTGTACCTGACCTTGCAATGCCACCATTTTCTATTGCCCCCTGAGAAGCATCCTCCTCCCATAAATATTCATCCCCATCATCCCTCCTCCTCTTCGTCCGCCACTTCATCCAGGAGAGTTTCCTGAGCTGGCAATGGCTGACTGTCATCAAGGCTTCCCTCCTCCTTGGCCGCAGACGTCTGCTTCTTAATGTGCATCAAACTTTGCATCAGCAGACGCATTAGTGGGATGCTCATGCTTATGATGGCGTCATCTGCACTTACCAGCCGTGTGCATTCCTCAAAACACTGAAGGACTTGACAGAGGTCTTGTAGCTTCGACAACTGCACACCAGACAACTCCATGTCTGCTATCCAACTGCCTGCCCGTGTATGTGTATCCTCCCACAAATACATTACAGCACGCCTCTGTTCGCTCAGCCTCTGAAGCATGTGCAGTGTGGAGTTCCACCTTGTTGCAACGTCGATTATTAGGCGGTGCTGGGGAAGCTTCAGCGATCGCTGATGGTTCAGCATATGGCTGGAGTGTACGGGCGACCGGCGGATGTACGAGCAAAGTCTTCGCACCTTCAGGAGCAGAGCTGGTAACCCCGGATAATTTTTCAGGAAGCACTGCATCACCAGGTTCAAGGTGTGAGCAAGGCAAGGTATGTGTTTCAGTTCTGAAAGGGCTGTGGCAGCCATAAAATTCCTTCCGTTATCACTGACTACCTTGCCTGCCTCAAGATGTACACTGCCCAGCCATGACTGAGTTTCTTGCTGCAAGTACTCGGCCAGTACTTCCGCGGTGTGTCTGTTGTCGCCCAAACACTTCATTTCCAACACAGCCTGCTGACGCTTACCACTAGCTGTTCCCTAATGGGACACCTCGTGTGCAACACTGGCAGCTGCGGATGGAGTGGTCGTGCGACTGCGCTCTGTGGACAAGCTTTTGCTTCTGGAGGAGGAGGAGGAGGGGTGGTGAATGCCTACAGCCAACTGTTTCCTAGACCGTGGGCTAGGCAGAACTGTCCCACTATGGCTGTCCCCTGTGGACCCTGCATCCACCACATTAACCCAGTGCCCCGTGATGGACATGTAATGTCCCTGGCCATGACTACTGGTCCATGTATCTGTTGTGAGGTGCACCTTTCTACTGACTGATTGCCTCAGTGCATGGACAATGCTGTCTTTGACATGCTGGTGGAGGGCTGGGATGGCTTTTCTTGCAAAGAAGTGTCGACTGGGTAGGTCATTGCATGGTACTGCATAGGCCACCAGGGCTTTGAAAGCTTCGCTTTCAACCAACCGGTAGGGCATCATCTCTAACGAGATTAGTCTAGCAATGTGGGCGTTCAAACCATGTGTATGCGGATGAGAGGATGAGTACTTCCTTTTCCTAACGAGAGTCTCTTATAGGGTGAGCTGGACTGGAGAGCAGCATATGGTGGAACTAGCGGGGGTGGTGGTGGTCATGGAAGATTGAGAGAGGGTTGGTGATGGTATTCTTGATGTTGGCCTACATACAGTGTTTCCTACCAAGAACCTTGTGATTCCCTGACTGCTTTGGCCTTGCGACGATACCTCCTCATTTGCTGCTGGTGGTGTCCTAAGTGGTCGGCTTACAGTGAGGGAAGCAATGTAGCGTTGCTGACTACCTTCATTCTGAGCGGGTGCACCAATGGTACGGGACGTTTGGTGGTTAGTCCAGGCTTGCAAGTACATGCTGGTTAAATGTCTACGCATGCACGTTGTATTTAAATTTTGGACATTCTTCCCTCTGCTAAAGGTCTTTGAGCAGTTCTTACAGATAACTTTGCACTGATCATTCGGATCTTGGTTAAAAAATTCCCACACTGCACTTTTCCTACTATCGAATACCTTTTCAGGCATTGCACGCTGTGCTACTTTCACCGGATGGCCACGCTGTCATAAAAGTGTTTTTGGTTTTGTCAAATGTTTTTGGCCAGATACGGGCCTGCCAGATGAAAGCTGTTGCGATGTAGATGCCTGCTGCGGATCATCCTCCTCCGCTTCAGAGCTACTGCCAGCGGCACCCTCTTCCCCCAATGGCTGCCAATCTGGGTCAACAACTCGGTCATCTATCACCTCCTCTTCAAAGTTATGTGCACCTTCCTCTGTGTCACCATGTAAGATGCTATAGCATTCGGGACGGGGCACCATAGTCTCATCAGGGTCAGATTCTGGCTCAGTACACTGTGAGGGAAATGTAGGGATCTGAGTCAATGGAACAGCATAATAATCTAGCTGTGGCTGTGCATCTGTGCACTCCATGTCCTATTCATCTTGTAATGGGCTGCTAACTATTTCCCTTTCTAACCCTGGCACGGTATGTGTAAAGAGCTCCATGGAGTAAATTGTAGTGTCGCCTGCCACATCCTTCACTTTTGCTTTGGGTGAAGGACACAAGGAAGCAACTTGTTCTTGACCGGGAGCATCCACTGATGACTCGCTGCTTTTATATTTTGAACTTTCCGAAGAGGAGGCGAAAGAGCTAGAGGCTGAGTCAGCAAGGAAAGCCAAAACTTTTTCCTGCTGCTCCGGCTTTAAAATCGGTTTTCCTACTCCCAGATAAGGGAGCCTTCGAGGCCTTGTGTAGCCAGACGATGACGCTGGCTCAACACCTCGAGCCTTAGGTGCTATTTTGCTTTTCCCACTACCACCAGATGCTCCACCACCACCACCGCCCACGGCCTCTTCCACCAGACTTCTTCATTTTTGGGAAAATGTAACCAAACTAACAATCGTTATATGGTACTGTAAAACAAGGTAGAAGGTGTATATAAACTTGTTCAGAATTTAAATCTCCCTTTTTTGAGGGGGGAGACTGCAGCAAAACTCAGGCCCAGTGTATTACACTATACAATGTAAGTGGCAGAACGTGGCTGGCAGATATACGACAAACAGAACTGACATATATAAACTTGTTGGCAATTTAAATCTCACTTTTTTTGGGGGGAGACTGCAGCAAAAAACAGGCCAAACATGTAAGTGGAAGAACATGGCTGGCAGATATACGACAAACAGAACTGACGTAGATCCACTTAGTGGCAATTTAAATCTCCCAATTTTGGGGGGGAGACTGCAGCAAAAAACAGGCCCTGTGTATTACACTACTCAATGTAAAAGGCAGAATGTGGCTGGCAGATATACGACAAGCAGAGCTGACGTAGATCCACTTAGTGGCAATTTAAATCTCCTTTTTTTTGGGGGGGGGAAACTGCAGCAAAAAACAGGCCCTGTGTATTAGACTATACAATGTAAGTGGCAGAACGTGGCTGGCAGATATACGACAAACAGAACTGACGAATATAAACTTGTTGGCAATTTAAATCTCACTTTTTTGGGGGGGAGACTGCAGCAAAAAACAGGCCCTATGTATTACACTACACAATGTAAAAGGCAGAATGTGGCTGGCAGATATACGACAAACAGAACTGACGTAGATCCACTTAGTGGCAATTTAAATCTCCCTTTTTTTGGGGGGGAGACTGCAGCAAAAAACAGGCCCTGTGTATTAGACTATACAATGTAAGTGGCAGAACATGGCTGGCAGATATACGACAAACAGAATTGACATAGATCCACTTAGTGTCAATTTAAATCTCCCTTTTTTGGGGGGGAGACTGCAGCAAAAACCAGGCCCGATGTATTACACTACACAATGTAAGTGGCAGAATGTGGCTGGAGATATACGACAAACAGAACTGACGTAGATCCACTTAGTGGCAATTTAAATCTCCCTTTTTTGGGGGGGAGACTGCAGCAAAAAACAGGCCCGATGTATTACACTACACAATGTAAGTGGCAGAACGTGGCTGGCAGATATACGACAAACAGAAATGACGTATATAAACTTGTTGGCAATTTAAATCTCCCTTTTTTGGGGGGGAGACCGCAGCAACAAACAGGCCCTGTGTATTACACTACACAATGTAAGTGGCAGAACGTGGCTGGCAAATATACCACAAACAGAACTGACGTAGATCCACTTGGTGGCAATTTAAATCTCCCTTTTTTGGGGGGGAGACTGCAGCAAAAAACAGACCTGTGTATTAGACTATACAATGTAAGTGGCAGAACGTGGCTGGCAGATATACGACAAACAGAACTGACGTAGATCCACTTAGTGGCAATTTAAATCTCCCTTTTTTGGGGGGGAGACTGCAGCAAAAAACAGGCCCTGTGTATTAGACTATACAATGTAAGTGGCAGAACGTGGCTGGACGATATATCAAAAAATACAAGGACTGTACTACAATTTCAATCTCCCTACAATGATCTCAGGACAAGTATGGCAGCCAGCAATAAAAATGACTACTGCACACAAAAGTGTGGACAAATAAACAAGATAACTGTGCAGAAAGGAGCAACAGGATTTTTGCTTTTAAAAAAGCAGTTGGTTTGCACAGCGGCGTACAAACAGCAATGCAGCTATCAGGGAGCCTTATAAGGCAGCCTAATAAGCTACAGAGCTGATGCACAAAAATCTAGCCTCCACTGTCCCTGCAAAGAAAAGGTGGTGTTAGACAGTGGAAATCGCTACAGCACAAGCAGTTTGGGGGTTAATCTTCCCTCCCTAACTATATCCCTTCTTCTGGTGAAGCTGCAGCAACCTCTCCCTATGTTAAGATCGGCAGAAGTAAGATGGCGGTCGGTGTGCATGCCCCTTTATACCTCCTTTGACGCCGCAGAAAGCAAGCCAATCACTATCATGCCCTTCTCTAAGATGGTGGGGACCGAGACCTATGTCATCACGCTGCCCACACTCTGCGTCCTCCTTCATTGGCTGAAAAATGGTGCTGAAAGCGTCATACGAAACTCGACTTTGGCGCGAAGATCGCCAACCTTATGGCCGATCCCACACTGGGATCGGGTCGGGTTTCATGAAACCCGACTTTGCCGAAAGTCGGCGATTTTTGAATTTGTCCGATCAACCCTAGTCGATTGTTTCGCTCAACTCTAGTAGACAGGCCACTGTCCAAGGTCAAAATACATTGAGAATAGGAGGCACTGATTGGATAGATGCTACAGCGAAGGCGCCGGAGGCACCATCTTTGAGGAATCAAATTTTTTTTTTACTTCAGCAAGAAGGAAGATGCAGCATTTTTTCAATATATATAATATTCATTATGTAAAATGGAGGCCAGGTTAGATAGGGATCAGTGACCTGTCGGAGGCCAAATTCATGAATACCCATGCAGAGCACCACATGAAATCCTCCCCAAAGGCCGCCCCTGAGCATGAGAATCTCATCAACTCAAAACTGACAATAAAGTTTAAACAACAACCATAAGACTGATTTCATCAACAAAGGTATCATTTTAATCAGAATAATGGCGCCAACCTCAGTGTCTGTAGGTTACTGTGCACAATCCTGCTGACATGTTCCCTTTAAGTATGATCCTAGAATATAGTATTTAAAACATTTGCTTTAACCCCTTAGTGACGGAGCCAAATTTTTGAAATCTGACCAGTGTCACTTTATGTGGTAATAACTCTGCAACGCTTCAACAAATCCCAGTGATTTTGAGACTGTTTTTTCATGACACATTATACTTTATGATAATGGTAAATGTAGGTCAATATGTTTTGTGTTTATTTATAAAAAGTATCAAAAATTTTAGTAAAATGTTAAAAAATTAGCACTTTTCGAAATTTGAATGATTATCTCTTTAATCCAGATGGTCACACCACAGCGAACCATTAATAAATAACATTTCCCACATGTCGGCTTTATATCAGCACCATTTGTAAAATGTTATTTTGTTTTGTTAGCATTTTACGAGGTTTAAAAATGTAGCATCAATTTTTCATATTTTCAAGGAAATTTACACAATTTCTTTTTTTAAGGACTTATCCATGTTTGAAGTGACTTTAGAGGTCCTATATATTAGAAAACCCCCAAAAGTGATACCATTTTAAAAACAGCACCCATGACATATTGAAAACTGCAGTCAGTTAGTTTAATAACCATTCAGGTGCTTTACAGGAATTAATGCAGAGTGGCATGACAGAAATGAAAATGTCTATTTTTAGCACCCAAATGCCTCTAACTTCTGAACAGATTACTACAGCCGTCTGACTCTAAGGCCACTATTTGGTTGTGAAGTGCCATGGCAAACATCAGGACCACACAATCATGATCTGAGGGCACCAATTTGGATAAAGAGGAAGCCCTCACACTCTGTTAACCATTTATAATGATGTAGTCACTACTGACAGCAGCATCTAAGGGTACCGTCACACAGTGAAATTTCCATCGCTACGACGGCACGATTCGTGACGTTCTAGCGATATCGTTACGATATCGCTGTGTCTGACACGCTACTGCGATCAGACATCACGCTGAGAATCGTACGTCGTAGCAGATCGTTTGGAACTTTCTTTCGTCGCTTGATCACCCGCTGACATCGCTGGATCGTTGTGTGTGACAGCGATCCAGCGATGTGTTCGCTTGTAACCAGGGTAAACATCGGGTAACTAAGCGCAGGGCCGCGCTTAGTAACCCGATGTTTACCCTGGTTACCAGCGTAAACGTAAAAAAAACAAACAGTACATACTCACATTCCGGTGTCTGTCCCCGGCGTCTCAGCTTCTCTGCACTGTGTGAGCGCCTGCCGGCCGGAAAGCGAGACGTCACCGCTCTGCTTTCCGGCTATGGCGCTTACACAGTGGAGAGAAGCAGAACGCCGGGGACAGACACCGGAATGTGAGTATGTACTGTTTGTTTTTTTTACGTTAACGCTGGTAACCAGGGTAAACATCGGGTTACTATGCGCGGCCCTGCGCTTAGTAACCCGATGTTTACCCTGGTTACCCGGGGACTTCGGCATCGCTCCAGCGCCGTGATTGCAAAGTGTGACCGCAGTCTACGACGCTGGAGCGATATTCATACGACGCTGCGACGTCACGAATCGTGCCGTCGCAGCGATGGAAATTTCACTGTGTGACGGTACCCTAAGGGGTTAAACAGATTTGGATGGTGCAAACACTGATCATGGCTGATACAGCAAGTTGTCAGCTATAGTGCACAACCAACAGATGCTGGATTGTCACCTGTATGGGGAGGCTATTCTCTTTTATCTCAGGTCAGTTAAAATACGTATTGGCGGTCATTAAGGGGTTAAACAATGTCACATTTATATATGGAAACTTTTTTGGTTCACATCAAAGGAACAGAATGTTGAACATGATGAAGTTCTAAGTCTGTCAAAGTACAGACATCAAGATAGCTGCATTCGGTTAGGAGCTGGCTACACTGTCATTCTTCTGTATTAACCCTCCTGATTACCAGGTTGCCTTCAATAATTGGTCGCATACATCTTGATGGAAATAAGCAGATAAAAAAAAGGAATAAACCAGGTATGTCCACTAAGAAAGTGATCAGAGTGCAGCAAGCCAAAGGATAAGATGAGACCTAATCATTAGATGAAACTGAAGTCACAAATGATACTAGCTAAAAATATGAAGAAATTAGACCAAAACAGATTTTTTGATAAAGCCAGGGTCAAGAATAGAATGACGTCAGTCAAATCACCAAGGTCAATATTTGGGTCAAGTCAGTCAAAACTTAAGATGCTCAGAAGCATTGCACCTTAGTTTATCGACAAGGTCTCGAAACTGGAATAGATTAGACGCAATGATGTGCTCCACTGGATTCAGTTAACTTGAGGCATTGATTAGAAGCACAGCACTGGAGTAGAGGAAATTGAGCAGTAACACCCGAGTAACCTTTTTGTGACAAGGAACCTTTATTTCCTACCATTTATTCTGGTTCCAAATTGTTATTTATGGTATCATCCAAAATTCAATGTCATGGAATATTTCCTTAAAAGGAGTCTGTAAGCCAAAATTGACAGTATAAGCTAAGCATATTATTTGTAGGGTGCATAGCAACTATACAAATTACTCCATCAGTGTTCTAATCCCTGTCTAGGGTCTGCTTGATGGTCCCTAGGTGTGACCAAGAGGCACTTTTCACCACTCTGCCCACTGATTTTACTTCCTATCATCCTCTTTATTGTCGATTGACAACACTGGCTTTCCTGCAGTAAGTGATGAGAAAATAGAGGCAAACGCTGTCAAACATCAGTGAGGAAAGTGGGGCATGCAAAACCAGTGCTCTGAATAAGTATGGTCCACCAAGAGTACATCATAATTAACACACATGATAGAACTTCAGTTTTGGTAAAATAAAGGCAGCAATTCGAACACCAATGGTTTGATTTTTATATATAGGGTGTGACAAAGTCACTACTAAAGTACTGGAGGGGAGATATGTATCACTGTTATTGTTGGCTTCAGTGATATGAACCTAAGGAAATGCTTCAGCACACTAAGTGCTGATAGAGGTTAATCGGCCATGTTTAGGGCTAGGTTGAGTGAACAGCTGTAGAATGGGTGGAGTCAAGAGGATAAATACACAGCCTTATTGCTAGTTCAGTTTTGGGTGTGCCTGGAGGTGGAAGCTCCAGAGCTTTTTTCATGATAGGGAAAGCTGAACTTTTTTGTGGTTTATTCCTGTGCAGGCAGATCCCCACAGCAACACAATCTGTGCCATAAGTTATGTTTTTTTCCCATAAAGCCAGAAAGGCCATGTTTGTTTTGCTAACGCTGCAGTGGTTTATGCAGTACCTTTAATAAACCAGTTGAAGATGTAAAGAAACAACATTCCTGTGTTTACCTCTACGTGCAACCAAATAAGCCAATCTACCACAAGGGCGGTATCCCCTTCAAGGCTATGGGCTTAGTTTATACTGTTAGGGGGTATAATGGAATCAAATGTGGAGGAGTCCGCCAAACATGCACCTCTTAATGACTCAGGAACATCTGACAAGTGACGTGCACCTCCGTGCACCTCACCACAAATCTTACTCTAGTTGGTGACTGGAGTAGTATTTCTGGTGTAAAGAATGCCGGAGCTCATAATGAAGTAGTTAGGTTGTGGCATTGCACCCTCAAGACATGCACCAGTCCTGGCCCAGCTTCACCTACTTTGGTACAGCTGGGTAAAACTGGGGTGAAAACATCAAAAGTCACAACATTTTTGTTCAACTGGGTGATAGGCAAAAAGTATGATTTTTTTTAAAGCTTTTTAAACCAATTTTCTGGCATGAAAACTTAAGAATCAGGACAATCTTCTTTATTAATGCATATAAAAAACATATAACACAGGTCCTAGCTGCTTATTTGTTTCTGCATGTAGGTTTTATGGCTCATAGTCATGAGTACAATTATAAAGAAATATGTTTTAAGTGAATGAAGGATTTTTTTTACAAAATTTCTATCATTAGTATCATCAGTGGAAGCCAACCAATACTTGACACATCCAAAATAGAATGAGATGTGGCTATTTTTTACTCATAACATTACAAGGCATAATAAATCATGAAAATTAATGTTTGTCAAAAATACATGACAGAACCATGTTCTTGTTCAAACCCTTGGGACACCAGGAGAAGTAGAATGATAAATCCATTTTGCATCCCTGTGTGAAAGTGGGAACATATGATCGATGGTACCAAAGCCAAAAATAGATCATCTCAACACTGAATACCACCACTGCCTTCTTCCTGTATCTGTTATGATAAGCACTTATTAAAGAGAAACAATTTACCATCCCAAGTTTGAAACTTATCTTTTTCTAACTAATTATCAAGCCACATTACAAACTTAATTTCATTTTTCAAAAATAATAAAAAGTGGTAAAAGAAAAAGTATAAAATAATTATTTAACTCTTTAAGAGATAGGTTATTTTAAGGTTGTGAAAATCATTTTTGTAGGCTTGGATCCTTAAAAGTAACACCCCTGGAGCCTCCCGCTCTGGATCCATAGGGGTAATGAAAATTAAGTATGCTTCAATCTGCAATTTTGAAAACTTCTATGCCTTGAAAAATGGTTTCTATGTCAGAAAACTCCTTAACCCCTGGGCCATTTTCCGTTTTTGCATTTTCGTTTTTTGCTCCCCTTCTTACCAGAGCCATAGCTTTTTCATTTTTGGTCAAAATGGCCAAGTGAGGGCTTGTTTTTTGCAGGACGAGTTGTACTTTTGATAGATATCATTGGTAAAAACTTTTAACATATTTTGTACTGGAAAACTGGAACAAATTCCAAGTGCGGTGAAAAAGCAAAAAAGTGCAATCCCCCAGTTGTTTTTTTGTATACCATGTTCACTAAATGCTAAAACTGACCTGCCATTATGATTCTCCAGGACACCACAAGTTCATAGACACCAAACATGTCTAGGTTCTTTTTTATATAAGCAGTAAAAAAAATTCCAAAGTTTGTTAAAAAATTGCGCCATTTTACAAGACCCTTAGTGTCTCCATTTTTCATGATCTCGGGTTGGGTGAGGGCTTATTTTTTTGTGTGCAGAGCTTACATTTTTAATGATATCATTTTGGTGCAGATATGATCTTTTGATCGCCCGTTATTGCATTTTAATGCAATGTTGCAGCGACCAAAAAAATGTAATTCTGGGGTTTTGGCTTTTTTTTTTATCATTACACCGTTTAACAAACAGGTTAATGCTTTTTTATATTGATAGATCGGGCGATTCTGAATGTGGCGATACCAAATATGTGTATGTTTGATTTTTTTAATTGTTTTATTTTGAATGGGGTGAAAGGGGGGTGATTTGAATTTTTATTTTTTTAAGATTTTTTAAAAATATTATTTTCTTTACTTTTTACATGTTTCAATAATCTAGAAGCTGCCATAATCCAATCTTCTCTGCTACATACAAGCGATGATCACATCGCCTGTATGTAGCAGAAATGCTCACTTGGTATAAGCGCCATCCATCGGGTGACGCTCATAGCAATCTGGCGATAACATATGGTTTGCTTGAGACTTGGAGACCTCTGGTTGTCATGCCAACCCATCGTGACCCACAATCACGTGACGGGGTCACCGATGGGCGGGATTTCCGGCAAGTGCGAGTTAAATGCCGCTGTCAGAAATTGACTTCAGCATTTAACTAGTTAACAGCCATAGATGGACTGTGATTCCACCCACGGCTGTTATGGGCACATGTCAGCTGTATATATCAGCGCCAGAGCTCGCACCAAACGGGGAGTTCGACATTGGAGTACTATTACGCTCTTTGTCAGAAAGGGGTTTAATGACCAAACCAAATTTAACAGTTTTAGCAAATACTAGTGTAACACCTATATATTTTCATTCATTTATCAACACAATTTTATACCAACTGATTACACCACATTCAAAATTATTATGCAAATGCTATTTTTCTGATTTTCCTAAATTGTCAATGCAAATGAGTCAGTATAATGTTCAAATCATCAACTGTTACAGGTTAAATCAAATTTTATTGGACAAACTTCCCAACAATAACAGTATTTTTTTCAAAACTAAAAAATAACAAAATGCACAGCTCCAAATTATTATGTACAACAGAGTTTCCAAGCATTTTGTAGGTTGTAAAGAACTTAACATGGTCTTTTGATGAATTTGCAGCATCAAGAGGTTACATTCACTTAAATCAAAAGCTTTTTTTCAATCAAAAACATCTTAATAGGGCAAGTTACATTTTAACATAGTGGATCGCCCCCCCCAAGGGCCGTGGGGTACTCGGTACCGGGTCCGATGTTCACTGGGTGATGTCACGGTGGCTGACCCAGTCCGTGGCTCTGGGACGTCCGTATAAAAGGGAAAGGTCTTTAAAGGGATAAAGTTTATGTTTGTGACGCCACCTGTGGTATTAGGTCAGGGTGACCAACGCTGCTTTAAGGAGTCTGCTGGGGTGATGTTATGGCAGCTATATGGGCTTCCTGATGTGTAGATGGTGGAATGCTGAGAGGCGCAGAGAAGAACGAGGACACAAGGTTGCAGTCTCTTTACCTTTACTGAAGACTTCAGCATCCACAGTCCAGGGCACCAGATCACAGGGCAGGCAGAGTCCGGCCGGTTTGGAGGCAAGTCCAGAGTCCCTTTGCCCAGGTGGAAATCAGTAGCCTTCCCTTGTGTACTTGCTGGGAATGTACTATATGTTGTTTACTGTTGGTGATACAATAAAGTATTATTGGAGTGCGTTACCCTCATCCTGTGTTGTCTGAGTAGTATTCTGCTTATCAGGAAGGAGTACAGGCATTTAGTGGGATGAGCCCTGCCCATGTGGTCTTTCTAAAGACAGCCAGGCCAGCAGATGAGAGCACCCACTGACCCTCGTGTCTCCACTCCACAATCACGCTTAAGTTTTTATGAAATACCTAATGTTTTCATACATTAGCCAAGGCATTGCACTATTTGATGTATTTCAGCAGCAGAGAGATCCTTTATCTTTCCCATATTTCTTGAAACATGTTGCCTGCTTAATAATATGGAACATTCTTCTTAAAGTAGTTCTTTCATTGGGCTCACCTGGCAAACTAATTATCGTAGGTGTTTGAGATTGATTTCAGTGATCCAGAAAGCACTGATCACAAAACCATCCAAAGGTTTATTTGAAAATTAAAAAAAGTATGTCTTTCTTACGCTTAAATCCAATTTGCATAATAATGTGGAATGCTGTGTAGATATCTACAGTGAACAAATATTGACACCCTTTGTTTTAAGGGTCAGTGGGAGTCCCAGCAATCAGATCCACAGCAACAATTCAAGAGATCATCTTAAAACCTCTGGAGATGAGTTGCTCATTTATTGGATGTTAGACGAATATATTGTTATTAGAGCTGAGCAAACTGAACTCCCTGTATGTTTGACAAAAAATATGGATTTACCAAAATCAGATTGATTGTCATTTGACTCAAATTCAGCAAAGTGGCAAATGGCTAGCTGCAATTTTGCTGGACCCTTTCTACGGTTGTAAAAAATATAATGTGATGTTCACTTTGACCATCATCTCTTCTTCTGCTTGGGCACTCTCCATGATCCTCTTCCGCTCTCTCCAGTCTACTAAGACTCATGCAAGACTATGTTGACAAGGCCATATGCACATAAATGATGTGCTGGTCTAGTCAGTAAGGGATGTTCCTGACCCTAAGGAATCAGCACCAGAAGATTGGAGCGAAGGAGTAGAACCATAGGTGAGAACTGTGGTGTCAGAAGATGGGTAAATCAAGTTGAGTATAATATTTGATTGTTTTTAACACATTTTTTGGCCTCTATTTATTATGCTTTGAAGTCTGAGAGCCCTTACAATATAATAAACATATTTTAATAGCAATAGGAGAATTTGGATTTGCCTTGAATTTCCTGTCTCCCAAATTCTAACTTCTGGAGATTCACTCACTTCTAATTGCTTGTCACTCACTTTCGCTTAGCTTTAATCTAGTTGATGAGATTTGGTTTTCCAACCCACTCAGAAAATGTTAGTAGATTATTATTATTTTTTCTTAAATTGACCATTGTGACAGTGATACAGTAAAGAATTTAGGCCCCCAGTAAGTAAGGACAGGAACTAGTTTATATTATATTAGAATAGAAATATATGACAGCTTTCAGACGTTCAGGACACACTGATGTCTATAATAAAGAACTATGAGAACTCGAGTTGCAAGTTGCAACTGAAATTATTGAATATTTTTTCCCATTGTATTCATTCCAGTCCATAAAAAGTGATTGCACGGGTAACCCTAAACCTTAATCATAGTATTGTGAAGAGTAGATGGTAGTATAATTTTTCTGATTTATCTTGTTGTTTTCTTGATTAGATAATGATATATAATGCACAACTTTGCAAAAAAATATCAATTCATGTTAATTTAAGCCAAAGTGGAACTTATACTTATTTCTATACCAAAAACATAAAACATTCCCATGCCAGTTTCAAGTGAAGTCAATTAACCTGCTAGTAGTAGTGTTGTTGAGCGATACCGTCCGATACTTGAAAGTATCGGTATCGGAAAGTATCGGCCGATACCGGCAAAGTATCGGATCTAATCCGATACCGATACCCGATACCAATACAAGTCAATGGGACTCATGTATCGGACGGTATTCCTGATGGTTCCCAGGGTCTGAAGGAGAGGAAACTCTCCTTCAGGCCCTGGGAACCATATTAATGTGTAAAAGAAAGAATTAAAATAAAAAATATTGCTATACTCACCTCTCCGACGCAGCCTGCACCTTACCGAGGGAACCGGCAGCGTTGTTTGCTTAAAATTCGCGCTTTAACTTCCTTACGTGAAGTCCCGGCTTGTGATTGGTCGCGCGCCGCCCATGTGGCCGCGACGCGACCAATCACAGCAAGCCGTGACGTAATTTCAGGTCCTTCAGGATTTTAAAATTACGTTACGGCTTTGTGATTGGTCGCGTCGCGGTCACATGGGCGACGCGACCAATCACAAGCCGTGACGTCACGGGAGGCTGGACACGCGCGCATTTTAAAATGCGCGCGTGTCCAGCCTCCCGTGACGTCACGGCTTGTGATTGGTCGCGTCGCCCATGTGACCGCGACGCGACCAATCACAAAGCCGTAACGTAATTTTAAAATCCTGAAGGACCTGAAATTACGTCACGGCTTGCTGTGATTGGTCGCGTCGCGGCCACATGGGCGGCGCGCGACCAATCACAAGCCGGGACTTCACGTAAGGAAGTTAAAGCGCAAATTTTAAGCAAACAACGCTGCCGGTTCCCTCGGTGAGGTCCAGGCTGCGTCGGAGAGGTGAGTATAGCAATATTTTTTATTTTAATTCTTTATTTTACACATTAATGTTGTTTCGATACCGATACCCGATACCACAAAAGTATCGGATCTCGGTATCGGAATTCCGATACAGCAAATATCGGCCGATACCCGATACTTGCGGTATCGGAATGCTCAACACTAGCCAGTAGGTTTATGGAGCAAGAAAGGAAACCAAAGTGCCTGGAGGAAATTAGTGAAAAGACCAACACATATTCTCAGCTGCAGATGGTAACTTAGCAGGAATCGAACCTATGACCAATATACTGCAAGACAACATGGAAATTTTTTGTCACTGTCATCTTGTCAGGTAAATGCTTTCCTGGACATTATTTTGTGTACCGTAAATATTATTATTTTTTATTTATATAGCACCATTAATTCCATGGTGCTGTACATGAGAAAGGGGTTACATACAGGGTTATAAATATCATTTACAGTAAACAAGTTTAGAGTGACAGACTGGTACAGAGGGGAGAGGACCCTGTCCTTGTGGACTTACATTCTATAGAACCATGAATTAAATTAGTCTATATTGGGGTCATAATAATGCATACCACTTTCTATCTCCTTGTAGAAGACAACCTCATTGTTATAATTGTATAACAACTCACATGAGAAAATAGGTAAAAAACACTTAAAAAACTGCAATTGACCCAACTGGCTCCTGTACAGACAAGCGATTCTGACCTCGTATTTCCTAGCGGTTCCTAGGAGCCCTAACAACAGACTAAAAATGGCAGTTCGGACCTATGCTGCCTGAAAGTGCGTCACATTTCTCCTAAGGAACTGGAAGGCATAGCAGAGTGCAATTTGTCTACAGAAGGGATAAGATAGAAAGATAGAAAGAGATTTCATAGTGAGTTAAAACAAACCATGAAATACAAAATGAAAAGATAAGGTACATACTGTTAGGTGTCAAGTTCCCGCCGCTGCACAGGGGAAATCTCGAACCATGTCTGTTGTGGTCTCACATTTTCCTCCAGCTGCAGTGGAGTCTGCTCAGCGGAGATGTCAGTCCCAGCATCTGGCCCAGGCTGACACTGGATGACTGGTTACTACTGCCCTTCCAGGCTCTACCTTTGTAGCCAGCAATGTTCAGCAGCAAGCAGGTCTTTCTGGGACTAAGTCCTGCTTTTCCCATACTGAGCATGCCCACGGGACGACCTCCCATTGGAGGTCGGGGGTCACATGCTTAGGTCCTGTTGCAGTTCCTATTGGACCACTAAGGTTCTTGTCTGCTGCAGCTATAAAAGGTTCGCATGGCCGCACAGCCATGTGCTAGTATCAACCTATGTCATGAGCTTTGCTGCTTTAGTGGTCATGTCTGCTTGAGATCAGGGTTGGCTGAAATAAGCCCCTAGAATACCGGCACCTCCGGTGAGGAGTTATGTGTGCTTTGCTGACTGTGTGATCACTGGTTGCTCTCTGCTCAGTTAGGTAACTGTGATCCTCTCTGAGGTTAACAGGGCACAGCGTTTTCCTATCTATGTGATTCTGTGAAGTAACAGGGTTTGCTTATACCGCCACATAGTTCCGCCAATTCTAGCAGCAGGTTACTATCCTGCACGGTGGAACCCGGGTTGCGAACGCATCTATTATTACTTATATATATACTCGGTGCGCTCCGCCAACCCTATCACATACTGCTTGAGATTAAATTTAGGGGTTCCCAGTTTGGATAACTAGCCAAACTGAAGCAGACAGCTGGGAGCTGGTGTTCTCAGACTGGGAAAGGGCCATCGATATTGGCCCTCCGCTGCCTAAAAATAGCAACTCGCAGCCATCCCAGAAAAGACACATCTATGAAAAGCACCTATTCTGGCATCTTGGCTGACTCTTCCCTCTTGCCCTGGTGCAGTGGCAAGTGGGATGATAGTTTTGAGGTTGATATAAGCTGTTTTATTTCAGTTGATACCAAGCCCAGGGGTAATAATTCAGATTTGTTTACCAAAAGCTTCCATTACTAACCCTGTTGTCAAATTTGTCAAATTAAATAAAGACACACAGAATCCTTTAATTGAAATAAACCCCCGACCCTCTTTTTATTACTGAAAAAATAAAAAAAATAAAAGTTATACTAACCTGTCCATCGATAATCCATATGCCCCACGATGAGCTCCAACTCAGCTACATCGAGATGCATTGCTGAATAGTGTTGAGCGATACCTTCCGATACTTGAAAGTATCGGTATCGGATAGTATCGGCCGATATCCGAAAAATATCGGATATCGCCGATACCGATACCCAATACCAATACAAGCCAATACAAGTCAATTGGACACAAGTATTGGAAGCTATCCTGGATGGTTCCCAGGGTCTGAAGGAGAGGAAACTCTCCTTCAGGCCCTGGGATCCATATTCATGTAAAAAATAAAGAATTAAAATAAAAAATATGGATATACTCACCCCTCCGGCGGCCCCTGGACCTTACCGATGTAACCGGCAGCCTCCGTTCCTAAGAATGAGGAGTTTAGGACCTTCGATGACATCGCGGCTTGTGATTGGTCGCGTGACCGCTCATGTGACCGCTCACGCGACCAATCACAAGCCGCGATGTCATCGCAGGTCCTAAACTCCTCATTCTTAGGAACGGAGGCTGCCGGTTACATCGGTAAGTTCCAGGGGCCGCCGGAGGGGTGAGTATATCCATATTTTTTATTTTAATTCTTTATTTTTTACATGAATATGGATCCCAGGGCCTGAAGGAGAGTCTCCTCTCCTCCAGACCCTGGGAACCATACACTGGGAACTTCCGATTCCGATTTCCGATATCACAAAAATTTCGGAACTCGGTATCGGAATTCCGATACAGCAAATATCGTCCGATACCCGATACTTGCGGTATCGGAATGCTCAACACTATTGCTGAATGGTGACATAACTAATTTGACTGCTTAGCCCAGCATACAGGACACACTGAGCTGTGCATGAGAACGTGGCTGCATGCATTCGATAGTAACCTTAATGACGTCACAGCCGGTCATACACAGGAGCGTTCTCACTCTCAACTCAGTGTGAGCTGGTTGTTTGACTGAGTGGTAACATGTAGTAGAGTTGAGGATTGTCGTGTGACATCAGCATTATCAATTATCAATTATCGCCAGACAGGTAAGTATAACTTTGATTTGATTAAGCAATCACAAGACTTCCAAGAGGATAAGGCCATCTCCAAAGACTTTTGTATCCCAGTTTCAACAGTGTGCAATGTTATTAAGAAATTTGGCCAAGCATGGAACCTTCCTGGCCTTGGGGGAAAGAGGAAAATTAACAAGAGATGTCTTTGAAGGTTGGCACGAATGGTGGAAAAACGGTTTCAACAAGTACCATGTGTCACACACTAAACCAAGCAGAGCTTTATAGGCAAAGGCCAAGGAAGAAACCATTGCAGAAGAAAAGACATAAAAAGTAAAGACTGATCTTTGCCAAAGAGTACCTTGACAAACCACAATCCTTCTGGGAAAATGTTCTGCGGACAGATGAAACAAAAATAATGCTTTTTATCAATGCAAAGCAACAGTTTGTTTACTTTACAGTAGAGTTGAGCGACTTTTACTTTTTTTGGATTGAGTCGGGTTTCGCGAAACCCGACTTTGTCAAAAGTCGGGTCAGGTGAAATCGGCCGATTATTACGAAAAGTCGGGGGCCGACTGAAACACGAAACCCAATGCAAGTCAATGGGGAATCAAAGTCGGTAGTAAGTGGAGGACAGGAAAACACCTACAGTGCCCATTTTAATGCCAAAAACATCAATTCTTATTACTGAAGCTTGTCAATCTTAATTTACTTCATAATAATAGTTAGGCATTGAAAACTGGGGGTCATTTGGCTAAAGTTGTGGGGGGGTAGGGCTGGTTTAAGATTTTAGTGGGCCCAGGATACGCGTAATACGTCACGGCAGTGGAGCAGGGAGAGGTAAGTATTTCAACTTTGCCAGTGCTGTGATCCTGAGCAAGCAGTGGGGGCCACTCGTTGGCATTGGCACTGGCACAGGGCCCCTCATAGTACGGCGGTGTGTTTGACGGCGGGTGGCGCCTCCCACCGGCAGAGACACTTTTGCATACTATAAGGGGCCCTGTGCCAGTGACGTCGCCAGCGAGTATGCCCCCCACCTGATGAAGTAACCTGCACTTTCATCTGCACCTTCCTCTTTGTCCCCGTGTAAGGTGGTATAGTATGCGGGAAGGGGAACCTGACTTTCAGCAGGGTCAGATTCTGGCTGTGTAGAGTGCAAGGGGAATGTAGTGGTCTGGGTCAATGTACCAGCAGACTCATCTAGCAGTGGCTGGGCAATGGGCAGGATGAGGAGAAAACACAGATATAGGCCCAAATAATAAAGTGGGCTAAATGCAGTTCAAAATTGGTAACAGGACTAAACAGGCGGCATTGCTTTGTTCGGTGGAGGACAACTGTAATGAGTGGCAGACACAGTTAGTAGGCCCAAAAAAGTAAGTGGGCTAAATGCAGTTCAAAATTGGTAACAGGAATTACCAGGCGGCATTGCTTTGTTCAGCGGAGGACAATTGTAAGGAGTGGCTGACACATTGAGTAGGCCCAAATAAGTAAGTGGGCTAAATGCAGTTCAAAATTGGTAACAGGAATAACCAGGCAGCATTGCTTGGTTCAGCGAAGGACAATTGTAAGGAGTGTCTGACACAGTAAGTAGGCCCAATTAAGCAAGTAGGCTAAAAGCAGTTCAAAATTGGTAACAGGAATAACCGGGCGGCATTGCTTGGTTCAGCGGAGGACAATTGTAAGGAGTGGCTGACACAGTGAGTAGGCCCAAATAAGTAAGTGGGCTAAATGCAGTTCAAAATTGGTAACAGGACTAAACTGGCGGCATTGCTTTGTTCAGCAGAGGACAACTGTAATGAGAGGCTGACACAGTGAGTAGGCCCAAATAAGTAAGTAGGCTAAATGTCTGCCAAATTTTTTTTCATAAATAAACAGGTGGCATAGCTAGGTACAGGGGTGGGCTCCTCTGCTGTGTAGCAGACAGTGGTAGTAGGCGCAAAGTATTAACTGGTCTAAATGGAGGCCAGGGCCCCTGTATATTTTAACTATCATCTATCATTTCAACAAATTTGTATTGGCAGTGCCATTGAAGGATTTAACAGCACAGACTACACAGTGGTGGAGCAGGGAGAGGTAAGTATTGCAAGTAGTAGAGCACTGTTCGAGCTGGGGGGAACACTCTCTCATGGGCTGCGGTACTGGCACAGGGCCCCTCATATTATGACGGTGTGTCTGACGTTGGTTGTGCACCACCACCGTCAGAGACACTTCATTGTACTATGAGGGACCCTGTGCCAGTGCTGTCGCCCAAGAGTGGGCACACCCACCTGTCCAGGCAAACGGCACTCGCACGGGTGCTTGCGCCAGGTGGTGACCACGGCCCTGTGGGGAGAGTCAGCCCATTTAGGGAGGTATATAAATGGCCTATGGTGGACATTCAGCAGCTGCAAATGGAGGAATTGGAGAAGTCAGTAAGAGGAGGCCAAAAGCAAGACATTTTTCAGGCAAGCTACGTGTCAGCAGGGGAAGGTGGGGCCAAATAATTTGAAATCCATGATTGGTTCATTTTAATGAAGGTTAGATCATCAACATTTTGGGTAGCCAGACGTGTCCTTTTTTCGGTCAGTATTGAACTAGCAGCACTGAATACTCTTTCTGATAGCACACTAGCAGCAGGGCATGCGAGCTCCAGTAATGCATATTCTGAAAATTCAGGCCAGGTGTCTATTTTAGATGCCCAGTAATCAAAGGGGAATGACCTGTGAGGGAGAACATTGATAAGGGTGGAAAAGTAGTTCGTAACCATACTGGACAAATGTTGACTCCTGTGACTTTGAATCGATGCAGCAGTACCTGTCATGTCAGCGGTCGTTGCGAAATCACTCCACAACCAGGTCATAAAACTCCTCTGTCCAATGCCACTTCAGATTTGTGCACCTCTAACACCTCTGCCATGTTGCCCACTATGGCTCATGTGAGAACCATCACCGCCGCTGTGTGCTGGGAATGCCTGAACCAAACGGTCTACAAGAGTTGCTTGTTTGGTAGCCAATATTTGCTCAAGGTTCTCATGTGGCATGATATTTTGTAATTTTCCTTTTGTAATAATTACAGGGGATAACTCAGGAGACTCTTTGCGTGGAACAAGACAACTACAGGACTGTTATGATCCTTAGTGGTTGAGGATCACAAAATACTCCAGCTAAGTAACAAAACATAGGACAAGCTCTAGAGAGGTGGCAATCTGGACTGACCGCAAATCTGAACCTATCCAACACACTAAAGGTAGCCGGTGAACGTGTCTAAAATCCTAGACGTCTCGAGCCAGCCTGAGGAACTAACTACCCCTAGAGAGAAAGAAAGACCTCACTTGCCTCCAGAGAAATAATCCCCAAAGATATAGAAGCCCCCCAACAAATAATAACGGTGAGGTAAGAGGAAGGCACATACCACATACACAGGGGTGAAAGCAGATTCAGCAAATGAGGCCCACTAATACTAGATAGCAGAAAATAGAAAAGGGGTCTGTGCGGTCAGTAAAAAACCCTTACAAAATATCCACACTGAGATTTCAAGAACCCCCGCACCAACTAACAGTGTGGGGGGAGAAACTCAGTCCCCTAGAGCAACCAGCAAGCGAGGAAATCACATTTTAGCAAGCTGGACAAGAAACATGATGAATGCTGATAATTAAAAAATTAACAAACAAAAACTTAGCTTGTCTTGGAGAGACTGGGAGCAAGGTAGTCACAAGGAATCTGAAGAGCACTGAATACATTGAGAGCAGGCAAGAAACTGAGTATCCAGGTGAGCTAAATATGAAACCAACCAAGGATAAAGAACCAGCTGATGCTGCCAACCTGCAGAAAGACAACACTACACAGTACCGCTTGTGACCACTAGAGGGAGCCCAAAAATAGAGTTCACAACACAGGACACAGTTTTATAAGTGGTAAAGTCTATATTATCACACGGTGATTCAAACAGGTGCAGAGAGAAACTCAAGTCCACAACACTTGGAGTAAATATTAAATGCAGCTCAGCAGTCTATAGGAAACTTCAGAGGAAAATGCAATCACGAAGAAAGTCTATGAAGCACAATTATTCTTGAGGATACTTGACACAAATAAGTCCTTGCTTAGTCCAAAACACAGATAAGATATGCTTATAAGGCAGTTCAAATAATATCTTAGCTCAACCAGGGAGGCCTGGGTAACAGTCTCAGGTTCTTGCAGAGCAGAAACAGCTTACATGTCCAGCAAATGCAGATGGAAGTAAACACGAGCAGAAGATGAAGGAGGATTACTGGAACTGGTGTATGCAGCAGGAACTCAGAGCAGAGTAGCAGGATAACCCCACAGGTTCACAGGAGCAGGTATATAGCCAGGGAGTCACCAGAGGTCAGGAGCTGGATGCAAGGCAGAATACTCTAGCACAGACTGAAGGCAGGGGTGGAGTTTTGTAGCAGGAAGACACAGTGCACATGAGACCAAAGACGCCATCTTGGAAAAGGGCAGTAATGCACAAAAGGTAATAAAAAATGTTCAGAGTCCTGACACCTTTATATCGTGGATCCAGGAGGCAGGCCAACCAGTAATCGTCATCGGTCATCATTTTGATAATGCGGGGGTCCCTTTTTAGGATATGCAAGGCATACTCAGCCATGTGGGCCAATGTTCCAGGTGTCAATTCACTGCTTGTGCTGGGTTGAGGAGCACTTTCTTGCAAATCAACATCACTTGTGTCCCGCAAAAACCCTGTACCTGACCTTGCAACGCCACCAGTTTCTATTGCCCCCTGAGAAGCATCCTCCTCCCATAAATATTCATCCCCATCATCCTCCTAATCCTCTTCATCTGCCACCTCATCCAGGAGAGTTCTCTGAGCTGACAATGGCTGACTGTCATCAAGGCTTCCCTCCTCTTCGGCCGCAGATGCCTGCTCCTTAATGTGCGTCAAACTTTGCATCAGCAGACGCATTAGTGGGATGCTCATGCTTATGATGGCTTCGTCTGCACTTACTAACCGTGTGCATTCCTCAAAACACTGAAGGACTTGACAGAGGTCTTGTAGCTTCGACCACTGCACACCAGTCAACTCCATGTCTGCCATCCAAGTGCCTGCTCGTGTATATGTATCCTCCCACAAATAAATTACAGCACGCCTCTGTTGGCACAGCCTCTGAAGCATGTGCAGTGTGGAGTTCCACCTTGTTGCAATTATTTTTAGGCGGTGCTGGGGACGATTCAGCGATCGCTGATGGTTCAGCATACGGCTGGAGTGTACGGGCGACCGGCGGATGTGCGAGCAAAGTCTTCGCACCTTCAGGAGCAGGGTTGGTAACCCCGAATAATTTTTCAGGAAGCACTGCACCACCAGGTTCAAGGTGTGAGCCAGGCAAGGTATGTGTTTCAGTTCTGAAAGGGCTATGCCAGCCATAAAATTCCTTCCGTTATCACTGACTACCTTGCCTGCCTCAAGATGTACACTGCACCGCCATGACTAAGTTTCTTGCTGCAAGTACTCGGCCAGTACTTCCACGGTGTGTCTGTTGTCGCCCCAAACACTTCATTTGTAACACAGCCTGCTGACGCTTACCACTAGTTATTCGATAATGGGACACCTCGTGTGCAACACTGGCAGCTGCGGATGGAGTGGTTGTGTGACTGCGATCTGTGGACGAGATTTTGCTTATGGAGGAGGAGGAGGAGGAGGGGTGGCGAACGCCTACCCAATATTTTCCTAGACCGTGGGCTAGGCAGAACTGTCCCAGTATGGCTGTCCCCAGTGGACCCTGCATCCACCACATTAACCCAGTGCGCCTTGATAGACACGTAATGTCCCTGGCCATGCCTACTGGTCCATGCATCTGTTGTGAGGTGCACCTTTCCACAGACTGATTGCCTCAGTGCATGGACAATGCGGTCTTTGACATGCTGGTGGAGGGCTGGGATGGCTTTTCTCACAAAGAAGTGCTGACTGGGTATGTCATAGCTTGGTACTGCGTAGGCCATCAGGTCTTTGAAAGCGTCGCTTTCAACCAACCGGTAGGGCAACATCTCTAACGAGATTAGTCTAGCAATGTGGGCGTTCAAACCCTGTGTAGGCGGATGAGAGGATGAGTACTTTCTTTTCCTAACAAAAGTCTCTTGTAGGGTGAGCTGGACTGGGGAGCTGCATATGGTGGAACTAGCGGTGGTGGTGGTAGTGGACATGGCGGATTGAGAAAGGGTTGGTGATGGTATTCTTGATGTTGGCCTACATACACTGTTTCCTACCAATAACCTTGTGATTCCCTGACTGCTTTGGCCTTGCGACGATACCTCCATATTGGCTGCTGGTGGTGTCCTAACCGGTGGGCTTACAGTGAGGGAAGCAATGTAGCATTGCTGACTACCTTCATTCTGAGCAGGTGCACCAACGGTACGTGACGTTTGGTAGTTAGTCCAGGCTTGCAAGTGCATGCTGGTGAAATGTCTACGCATGCACGTTGTATTTAAATTTTGAAGATTCTTCCTTCTGCTAAAGGTCTTTGAGCATTTCTTACAGATAACTTTGCACTAATCATTCGGATCTTCATTAAAAAATTGCCACACTGCACTCTTCCTACTATCGAATACCTTTTCAGGCATTGCACGCTGTGCTACTTTCACCGGATGGCCAAACTGTCCTAAAACTGTTTTTGGTTTTGACACACGTTTTTGGCCTGATACTGGCCTGCCAGATGACAGCTGTTGCGATGTAGATGGCTGCTGCGGATCATCCTCCTCCGCCTCTGAGCTACTGGCAGCGTCACCCTCTTCCCCCAATGGCTGCCAATCTGGGTCAACAACTGCATCATCTATCACCTCCTCTTCAATGTCATGTGCACCTTCCTCTGTGTCACTGTGTAAGGTGCTATAGCGTTTGGGACGGGGCACCATAGTCTCATCAGGGTCAGATTCTGGCTCAGTACACTGCGAGGGCAATGTAGTGATCTGAGTCAATGGAACAGCATAATAATCTAGCTGTGGCTGTGCATCAGTGCACTCCATGTCCGATTCATCTTGTAATGGGCAGTTAACAATTTTCCTTTCTAACCCAGGCACGGTATGTGTAAAGAGCTCCATGGAGTAACCTGTAGTGTCGCCTGACGCATCCTTCACTTTTGGTTTGGGTGAAGGATACAAGGAAACGTCTTTTCCCTGACCGGGAGCATCCACTGACGACTCGCTGCTTTTATATTTGGAACTTTCTGAAGACGAGGCGAAAGAGCTAGAGGCTGAGTCAGCAATGAAAGCCAAAACTTTTTCCTGCTGCTCCGGCTTTAAAAGCTGTTTTCCTACTCCCAGATAAGGGAGCCTTCGAGGCCTTGTGTAGCCAGACAATGACGCTGGCTCAACACCTCCAGCCTTAGGTGCTATTTTGCTTTTCCCACTACCACCAGATGCTCCACCACCACCACCATCAGTACCAGCTGGCAACGACCGCCCATGGCCTCTTCCACCAGACTTCCTCATTTTTGGGAAAATGTAGCCAAAATAACAACCGTTATATGGTACCGTAAAACAAGGTAGAAGGTGTATATAAACTTGTTGAGAATTTAAATCTCCCATTTTATTTTGGGGAGACTGAACCCAAACTGAGGCCCAGTGTATTTTACAACGCAATGTGAGTGGCAGCAAGTGGCTGGCTGATACACGAGAAACTAAGAGGACTGAGGTATATCCACTTTGTGAGAATTTCAATCTCACTTTTTTTGGGGGGAGACTGAACCCAAACTCAGGCCCAGTGTATTTTACAACGCAATGTGAGTGGCAGCAAGTGGCTGGCTGATATACGACAAACTAAGAGGACTGAGGTATATCCACTTTGTGAGAATTTGAATCTCACTTTTTTTGGGGGGAGACTGAACCTAAACTCAGGCCCAGTGTATTTTACAACGCAATGTGAGTGGTAGCAAGTAGCTGGCTAATACACCACAAACTAAGAGGACTGAGGTTTATCCACTTT
The DNA here is from genome assembly GCF_051348905.1 of Ranitomeya variabilis. Taxonomy (NCBI): domain Eukaryota; kingdom Metazoa; phylum Chordata; class Amphibia; order Anura; family Dendrobatidae; genus Ranitomeya; species Ranitomeya variabilis. The sequence continues at coordinate 623,471,280 of NC_135236.1, read as the reverse complement.
GTGAGAATTTGAATCTCACTTTTTTGGGGGGGGGACTGAACCCAAACTCAGGCACAGTGTATTTTACAACGCAATGTGAGTGGCAGCAAATGGCTGGCTGATGCACAAGAAACTAAGAGGACTGAGGTATATCCACTTTGTGCGAATTTGAATCTCACTTTTTTTGGGGGGAGACTAAACCCACCTCAGGCCCAGTGTATTTTACAACGCAATGTGAGTGGCAGGAAGTGGCTGGCTGATATACGACAAACTAACAGGACTGAGGTATATCCACTTTGTGAGAATTTGAATCTCACTTTTTTTGGGGGGAGACTGAACCCAAACTCAGGCACAGTGTATAAAACAACGCAATTTGAGTGGCAGCAAGTGGCTGGAAGATATATGAAAAAATACAAGAACTGTAGTACAATTTCAATCTCCCTACAATGATCTCAGGACAAGTATAGCAGCAATAAAAAGGACTGCTGCACATAAAAGTGTGGACAAATAAACAAGATAACTGTGCAGAAAGGAGCAACAGGATTTTTGCTTTTAAAAAAGCAGTTGGTTTGCACAGCAGCGGTGCAAACAGCAATGCAGCTATCAGGGAGCCTTATAAGGCAGCCTAATAAGCTACAGAGCTGATGCACAAAGATATAGCCTCCACTGTCCCTGCAAAAAAAGGTGGTGTTGGACAGTGGAAATCTCTACAGCACAAGTGGTTTGGGGGTTAATCTTCCCTCCCTAACTATGTCCCTTCTTCTGACGAAGCTGCAGCAACCTCTCCCTATGCTAAGATCGGCAGAATTAAGATGGCGGTCGGCGTGCACACCCCTTTATAGCCCCTGTGACGCCGCAGAAAGCAAGCCAATCACTGTCATGCCCTTCTCTAAGATGGTGGGGACCGAGGCCTATGTCATCACGCTGCCCACACTCTGCGTCCTCCTTCATTGGCTGAGAAATGGCGCTGAATGCGTCATATGAAACGCGACTTTGGCGCAAAGATCGCCGACGTCATGGCCGATCCCACACTAGAATCGGGTCGGGTTTCATGAAACCCGACTTTGCCGAAAGTCGGCGATTTTTGAATTTGTCTGATCCGTTTCGCTCAACCCTACTTTACAGATGGCGCAATGAAACTTATAAGAAAATGAACACTCTACCAACAGTTAAGCGTGGTGGAAGATCCGTATTTCTGTGGAGCTGCTTTGCTTCCTTTGGTACTGGAGGCCTTGACTGTATCACAGGAATCGTGAAATCAGAGAATTTTCAAGATATTTTAGAGCTAAATGTCCTACCCAATGTAAGAAAACTTGGTTTGAGTCAAAGATCATGGGTCCTTCACAATGTAATAGTAATACTATAATGTCCTCAGACCCCTATGGTAATCCCTTAGTGTTACATTTATTGATGTGTGTACCTTAGGATCCTTACACATTAAAAGCTTCCTTTAGAAAAATGACAAAATAAAAACTCAGCTAACCCTTTTCCCAGAAATGCTGCAAATTAATTTAGGTTTCTAGGAGAGCACTGCCATTGTTGGATAAATGATAAATTCCAAAGTAGTACTCAATCCAGTTACAGTTCTTTATGGCCAAAAGCATTTGCAACAGTGTGCCCTGGCCTCCCAACACATATACAGGCTGCCCGTCGCTCAGCATACCTGCAGCGCCTTTCTCAGCTCCATCAGGGTCCTCTGTACATTTCTGGAGGACTTCAGGAATCATTTTATAAATAATGGAGCCACAGCTTTTAAGAGAGCAATTTTACTGAGACTTGTACACAGCATTTTCATATCCTTTCCAGCATCATCATAATCAGGGTTCACAACATACGACTTCTCTCTACCACTTAGGCCGTTTCTGGGACAGACCGTATCTTCCGTATCCTCAGGGTCTACCCTGTGGAGGTTTAATCCATTAGAGGACCCCCCACGACCGCTTTGCCTCAGTCCTGAGGGCATCCGCCCACATGATAAGCTGCCACATCCTGGGTGACCTGCCCATACTGCTTAGTCTTCTGGTGGCAACTGCAGACCCACTTATTCTGCACTGCCCACCCTGCTGTACTGCTGTAGAACCCTCTGTGACAACCTTGGTCATGGATATTGTATGCTGGGCTTGCGGCTTGAGCTGAACGTTGCGTGGTAAGATGTTGCCCAGGGTTTGCCTGCCCTCCTGAGCTGATTGGCACCCTTACCCCTACTGACTGCTATCAGGAAGTATCCTACACCTTATCCCACCATGCCCCTCCTATGTTAACCATTTCTATACTTTGTACTACAATTCCCCATCTAATGGCCCACCTGAGGCAATGCTCCCCTTTTACATTGTGCCCCATCTAGTGACCGACCCGAGGTAATAAACTTTCCCTAAATATAACTTGCATATTATACACATCATAGCAGCATGGCAAATATAATTAACGGGGTTGGGGGAAAGGTGCTACATACAGTTAGGTCCATATATATTTGGACAGAGACAACATTTTTCTAATTTTGGTTATAGACATTACCACAATGAATTTTAAACAAAACAATTCAGATGCAGTTGAAGATCAGACTTTCAGCTTTCATTTGAGGGTATCCACATTAAAATTGGATGAAGGGTTTAGGAGTTTCAGCTCCTTAACATGTGCCACCCTGTTTTTAAAGGGACCAAAAGTAATTGGACAGATTCAATCATTTTAAATAAAATGTTACTTTTTAGTACTTGGTTGAAAACCCTTTGTTGGCAATGACTGCCTGAAGTCTTGAACTCATGGATATCATCAGACGCTGTGTTTCCTCCTTTTTTATGCTCTGCCAGGCCTTCACTGCGGAGGTTTTCAGTTGCTGTTTGTTTGTGGGCCTTTCTGTCTGAAGTTTAGTCTTTAACAAGTGAAATGCTGCTCAATTGGGTTGAGATCAGGTGACTGACTTGGCCATTCAAGAATATTCCACTTCTTTGCTTTAATAAACTCCTGGGTTGCTTTGGCTTCATGTTTTGGGTCATTGTCCATCTGTAGTATGAAACGACGACCAATCAGTTTGGCTGCATTTGGCTGGATCTGAGCACACAGTATGGCGGCTCTGAAGACCTCAGAATTCATTCCTGTGTCACATCATCCATAACCATTAGTGACCCAGTGCCACTGGCAACCATGCATGCACAAGCCATCACACTGCCTCCGCCGTGTTTTACAGATGATGTGGTATGCTTTGGATCATGAGCTGTACCACGCCTTCACCATACTTTTCTCTTTCCATCATTCTGGTAGAGGTTGATCTTGGTTTCATCTGTCCACAGAATGTTCTTCCTGAACTGTGCTGGCTTTTTTAGATGTTTTTAGCCTTTTTCTTCTTGATGCTTATGAGTGGCTTGCACCGTGCAGTGAACCCTCTGTAGTTACTTTCATGCAGTCTTCTCTTTATGGTAGATTTGGATATTGATACGCCGACCTCCTGGAGAGTGTTGGTCACTTGGTTGGCTGTTGTGAAGGGGTTTCTCTTCACCATGGAGATTATTCTGCGATCATCCACCACTGTTGTCTTCCGTGGGCGCCCAGGTCTTTTTGCATTGATGAGTTCACCAGTGCTTTCTTTCTTTCTCAGGATGTACCAAACTGTAGATTTTGCCACTCTAAATATTGTAGCAATTTCTCGGATGGGTTTTTTCTGGTTTTGCAGCTTAAGGATGGCTTGTTTCACCTGCATGGAGAGCTCCTTTACCGCATGTTTACTTCACAGCAAAACCTTCCAAATGCAGCACCACACCTCAAATCAACTCCAGGCCTTTATCTGCTTAATTGAGAATTACATAACGAAGGGATTGCCCACACCTGTCTATGAAATAGCTTTGGAGTCAATTGTCCAATTACTTTTGGTCCCTTTAAAAACTGGGTGGCACAGGTTAAGGAGCTGAAACTCCTAAACCCTTCATCCAATTTTAATGTGGATACCCTCAAATGAAAGCTGAAAGTCTGAACTTCAACTGCATCTGAATTGTTTTGTTTAAAATTTATTGTGGTAATGTCTATAACCAAAATTAGAAAAATGTTGTCTCTGTCCAAATATATATGGACCTAACTGTATATTACAATCCTTTACATTCCCCATTCCTTTTAACATGATTGTCCCCAATCATCGTAAAATACTTTAATAAATACAATTATTAACAGAATTACAACACTAGAGGTAGAGAAAGGACTCAATGTGAGTAAAGTCCATATATATTTTCTTCAAAGGGAGATGTTCCCCCCTTCCTTTGAATATGGTACATCTGTACCCTGGAACACAGTTCCTAGCAAAATCCTGCTTTTCAACAGAATGGGCACAACGGTTCAACAAAACAAAAAGAGTCCATAGGCTCCAGATAAGAACACCCAGCTCGCAATCCTCCAGGCCAAAACAAAAAATAAAAAAAACAGGGAATGTCCTTATGCCCAGTACTGGACTCATAACTCTCCCATCCTTTGAGGAGAAAACATCAGGGCTTTTCCTCTTTCCTGAAGGATGCAGAACAGTCCTTCCATAAGCTTTTTATGTGCAATGGTACAACAAGACATACAGACAGCAAACTTTATCTTCAGCGGCACGCAGCAGAATCCCATACCCGGTTTCAGGATGGGGTGACCCTGCAGCTGCAGAGGTCACAGGCTGCCATGATGAAGCAGCTGCGGTGGGGGCTTGAGAGGAAGCAGCTGCACGGGGAACTGACTGTGCTGGGCTCAGGCCCGCGTGTAGTTCCATCTCCTCTGGTGTGCATAAGGTTACAACCGCAAAGTAGCCCGGAGGGCAATTTTCCTTGTAAAAGGAGACCCAATCCCCTTCTTTCAGGGTCTCTCAAATATAACTGAGACAGCATTGATGTAGACTTTTTCTCTAGTCCCCACATCGCAGATGAACCCGAAGCCACGGCCCACCTCTGTATAGACTAGCTGGCCATAGGTGCAGCAGCCAGCCATAGCGCCATCACCTGGCCGACGCAACTCAGACCATACCTCCTTTTCTCTGTTTCTTCCTTTCAGCAATGTCAACTGTTCAAGCCAACTGGTCTGGGGATGGGAATGGGCCTTCAGCGGTGCGAACAAAGTGAGAGACCCCCAGGGATGCTCCGGTGTTCACAGTGGGTCTCCCTTCCAGCACCTGGTGAGCAGATGTAAGTTCCAGGGCCCCTGACTCCTCATACAAAGGCCAGTCACTCGAGGTGGGGGGTAATGGCCTGGGCCGGGCTCCAGGGACTAGTTGCGGAGGGTGGTTCCAGCCCTCCTGGATCAATGGTTGAGGCATACTCACCACCTCTGGCTGTCGTCTTCTGACCGAATCCATCCCGTGGTTGCAGTATCTCTCCACGGAGGTTGCACGGATGGGTTTCCCATGAAGCAGATCTTGTCTCGGCCTAGTTTCCGGTCTGTGCTTCTCTGAGGCGGTTGCTGTTTCCTTTCCCACGGCTTTTGGCTCCCGCGGTAAAGATTCCGGTTACTGTTGACGTGACGACTCCGGCTTCGCAACTGAAGATCCCGGTCCCAATGGACGATTAGGCTGTGGAACCTGGAACTCACGCTGAAGTACAACCCGCTCTGCTGAGCTTTGCCGTTTCGAGTATTTCGGGTGATGGACTGTTTCTGGCAGCCACTGGGAACCCCTGGTGTCATGGTTCCCAATGGCAAGGGAACGTCAGAGAACTTAAACAACAGACTAGCTCTTGGGTGATGGAATCTCGAGCTGACCGTGAGCTAAACCTACCACACAACTAGCAGTGGCCGGGTGGCGTACCTACGTTTTATCCCTAGACGCCTAGCGCCAGCCGGAGGACTAACTAACCCTAATAGAGGAAAAGACAGACCTGGCTTACCTCTAGGGAAATTCCCCCAAAAAGGAGACAGAAGCCCCCCACATATATTGACGGTGAGTTCAGAGGAAAAGACATACGCAGTATGAAGGTAGGTTCAGCAAAGCGAGGTCCGCTTACTAGATAGCAAGAAGATACAATAGGGAACTTCACGGTCAGCTGAAAACCCTATTAAAATACCATCCCGAAATTACTTTAAGACTCATGTGTCAACTCATGACACCGGAGTGGCAATTTCGGCCCACAAGAGCTTCCAGCTACAGAAAAATAACATAACTGTAAACTGGAACAAAAATGCAAAACAAACTTAGGACTAAGAGTCCAACTTAGCTGATAGTAGTCTAGGAGCAGGAACATGCAACAGAAAGGCTCTGGTTACATTGATGGCCGGCACTAGAATAACTGAGCAGCAAGGCTAAATAGGATACACCCATATCCTGATGGAAACAGGTGAACAGAGAAAGTGAAGCACACAAGTCCAGTACCACCAGTGACCACCGGGGGAGCCCAAAAACCAAATTCACAACACCCTGGCTTCAGGTAAGAGTGTCGCTTTCAACGCCTCACCGCTCCGTCAAACAGGTCGGGCCCGCTCCTCTTCCTGCCGCCATCTCCATTTTATGCAGTCCACTCCTCCGCAGTTCAGCATGCAGGAACGATGCATCGCCAGCGGTGCCGGGTCACATAATGGCACCGCGCAGCTGCACCCATGATTTTCTCATGGGCCCCACCTGTTTCAAGGTGGGGTTGCTTCTGGCCGCTCCACCCACTTCTTGTCAATCTGTTTCAGGAAGCGAGGCACCAATGGCGCTCGCCGCGCCCTCTGAGGGTGGTACCAAGGACACTGTTTGGCGCGTCTTTGTGCCATTTCAGAGCTGTCACGCCCAGGAAGGGTGAAGTCACAGTTGCTATTTTTTCTTTTGGTTCCATTTTCCTCCATCTTCATGGTTGCCATTTTGGTCACAATTAAGGTGTCAGGCAAATTTGATATTTCATCTTTAAAGGGCCAGTCTCTCCTTGCCTCGCAATCTCTTTACCTTGCAGGATGTCAGCCGACTCAGCGGAGATACCAGTCGCTTGTCCCACATTCTCAGTCTCATCTTCCTTTGTCACAATCAGGTTACTTGTCATTTCCAGGGTATCTGTTCCTCCTGGATTCCAGATTTCTGTCACATCCATATTGTCTGCCACTTGCAGAACATTACTGCTTCCTTCTTCCGCAGTTTCATCCACATCATCTTTATTTGCTGATTACAACTTTGCAGTCTCCCAGCACAGCATGGTGTGGGTATCCTGTCGACTACACCAAGTGTGAGGGAGGGACAGGACAGTAGTCGTGGCCACCAGCATTTGCAACAGTGTGCCCTGGCATCTCATCATATATACACGCTGCCAGTCACTCAGCATACCTGCAGCGCCTTTCTCAGCTCCATCAGGGTCCTCTGTACATTTCTGGAGGACTTCAGGAACCACTTTAGAAATAATGGAGCCACAGTCCAGTTCAACTTTTAACGGATCAACTTTACTGAGACTTGTGCACAGCATTTTCATAACCTTTCCAGCATCATCATAATCAGGGTTCACAACATACAACTTCTTTCTACCATTAAGCCTGCTTCCGGGACAGACCGTACCTTTTGTATCCTCAGCGTCTACCTTGTGCAGGCTTAATCCGTTAGAGGGCCCCCACAACTGCTTCGCCTCAGTCCTGAGGGTATTTGCCCAAGCGATAAGCTGCCACATCCTGGGTGACCTGCTTAGTCTTCTGGTGGCAACTGCAGACCCACTTATTCTGCACTGCCCACCCTGCTGTACTGCTGTAGAACCCTCTGAGACAACCTTTATCATGGATATTGTATGCTGGGCCTTCGGTTTGAGCTGAACGTTGCGTGGCATGATGCTGCCCAGGGCTAGCCAGCCCTCCTGAGCTGATAGGCACCCTGGCCCTGACTGACTGCTATCAGGAAGTTTCCTACACATTATCTCATCGTGCCCCTCCTATGTTAACCATTTATATACTTTGTACTAATATTCCCCCATCTAGTGGCCCATCTGAGGCAATGCTCCCCTTGTACATTGTACCCCATCTAGTGGCTGGCCCGAAATAATACATTTTCCTTAAATATAACATGCATATTATAAACGTCATAGCAGCATGGCAAATATACTTAAAGGGGTTGGGAAAAGGTGTTACAGATATTACAACCCATTACAGTATCAAAAACTGTTTTTTTAACCTCCAGACTAAAGCTTTCATCCTGTAATAAAGGCATACCTAGTAAAAGCTCTTGTCTGAAGCCAAAAACCATGGTGTGCTATCTAGTGATGAGCGAGAGTGTACCTAATACATTAACCTTCCTCTAGTGTCAGCTTTCTGTTACTCTTTCTTATGTTAATGGGTCGGTTTTGACCCGTGTCTTAAATCACCCCTAGGATACCCTAAAAACAGTTATTTATGATCCAATTTGTTTCTTACCTCTTAGTTACCTTGTTAGGGTTTCTCATGCATGGAAGGATTGATTTTAATATTTTTGTTGTGGCCCCCTGGGCCTTTCATTTGAGAGCATACCCTTCATTTTCAATATAAAAATATTGTCAAATGAACCTCAAGAGAATAATATAAACTTAAAAAAGTTTGTTATATTACCTGACTATTACTGAAGGGTTTTAGAACACATTTCTTAAATGTAAAAAAAATATACATACATATATTTTATATATTAACTCTAGTAACATCTATGGTGTTACGGGTCAATTTTGACCCATATCTAACTACTTTATGAAAAAGGCAAAAAACAGATTTTTTTTTTTAATAGAACTTTAATACAAATAAAAGATGAAAATTATATTAACATTAATAGCAATAATAATAAAAAGTAGCTTTTCTAGGTCAAACAAACAACAATCAATCAAGCAAATCAAATCAACAGAAATCAAGTACTAGTTTTTAGATGCATTAGTATTTAGATACATGTGTGGCAAAAAGTGACACTTTGTGTGTTCTTTGCAGAGGTATTTTTTGCAGGCGAAGCACGATGTGTTTGTCTTTCTGTCCTTATTGCTAGGGCAGACCTGACACCTCTTTCTTTTAGAATCAGGTGGTCTCACTGGGGTTGTGGCTGTTGTGGTTGATGTTGAGGCAGGCCTGGTTGAGGAGGATGCTGGTGATGATGCCCTTTGTGTTGCTGTGGGTGTGGACGAAGCACTTTTTGAGCACTGGTGTTGTTGGACCAAGGCTGCAGCGGCTGGGTCTCGGGGCACTCGTTCCCTTTGGTCAATGTGCGCCTTGACAAGGGATCTTCCTAGTTCCTCAAGAAACATCCTCCACTTGTTTTTTTTCTTTGAATTCCATCCTTGGTGAATGTGGGTCCACAACACAAATGAATTGCATGCTGACACATCAAGGATGTTGTAAAATACAACCATTGGCCATCTCCTAGTCATTCGCTGGCAAGTGTAGGTGGCAGTCAGCTTGTCCAGGTTGTCCACTCCTCCTTTGTTTTTGTTATTGTCCAGGATGATTCTGGTCTTTTTGTCACTTCCTGATGACACAGCTGCATCTTTGTGAAGTGTGGACATCCGGCGTTTTTTGGGTCAGTATGAAACAGCAGTGGTGTCTGTAAAAACAAACTTTGAGGAAAGTGGAGCCCTGTCCTTCATCTGCAACAATTCAGCAGGCAGCTCAGGTTTGTTTTTTTTCACTGTGCCCACCATGGTGATTTTCCTCCTGAGAAGTTCTTGTCCAAGGTCATAGCTGGTAAAAAAAATTGTCACAAGTAATGTTGTGACCCTGCAGTCCAGTAGTCATATCGAGGACTACACGTTTTACTTGTTTTTTTTCAGGGATGCCGCTTGCAGACTTGCCTGTGTAAATCTGTAGATTCCATGCATAGCTAGTTTTTGCATCACAAGCTGCCCAGATTTTTATGCCGTATTTTCCTGGCTTACTTGGCATGTATTGCCGGAAGGGGCATTTTCCGCGGAAAGGGAGAAAACGTTCATCTACTGTCACCTCTGGCCCTGGGTTGAACATCAGTGGAAGGAGCTGCACCCATTTCTCCCAAACATCCCTGATGGGAGCAAGTTTGTCAGATTTTGTTCTGGTGTCTCTGTTGTCAAATCTGAGGACTCTTGATATCATTTGAAACTTTTGAAGTGACATTGTTGCCCGGAAAATATTCCTGCCTGTCGATGCGTCCCAGAGACTATCAGTGGCCTCCTTGCAGGATTTGTACACTCCAGCAAGGAGAAGAACACCAATGTAGGCATCCAGGACATCATCATGAAGGTCATTCCACATGTTGCCGTGGACTTTTTTTCCTTCAAGGTTTGTCATAGCAATAATGACTTTTTTTTATTGACAATGGCATAAACAGATCAAAACATGTCTTGATGTCACTTACTCTTGTCACAGCAAACCTTGTGATCCCAGGGGTCATTTTTATGACATTTGCAGCATCTGCCCTGCCATGTACATCTGGAGGTACTGAGCTCCAAGTGATCTTGCCACTTTTGGATTTGAATCTTTCAGCAGGAGCAGCTTCAGCACCAGTGACCTCCTCATCAGACTGATCAGAACTGTCTGTGTCTTCCGGTTGATACTCCACATCATCTTCCTCCTCAGAAACCTGTTCATCTGTATCAGTTTGCTGCTGTGTGTCCTCTGATTCATTATCATCTAAGATATAATCCAGAATTTGGCTTACATCAAATCTTCTCATTGTTGCATGTGTAAACTGGAGATGTATACTCTGCAAAGTACCAACTCTAAGCTGATTTGGCCATACATACCTGGACATGTCCCTAACTCAAGTTGTTGGAGGTAGAGCTGGCTGTGGGCTGTTAGTTTATATTGTGTTTATGAGTTCAGTTTTGGGACTTATTATTGTTTTTTTTACTCTTATATTAGACCTGGGTCAAAATTGACCCCAACAACACAAATGTTATAATTTTAATAAGAGCATTTTACAATTTAGTAAAATAGTTTTATTTTATTGTATTTTCTTTTAAAATAAGTTCCTGAAAAAGTCAAAAAGTCTTGATGCAATAAACAAATGTATGTAGAATTTGTATGCATTTAAAACCTAAAACGGGTCGGTCACGACCCTAACACTAGTTAAGAGGCGTATGCTACTTAATGAATAATTTGCTTCTCTTAACTAATGTGCCTAGCCAATAAGAAATGCACACAATTCACAGACTGGTTTACATTTCTGGAGTAAGTTATGTATTAGTGGCTTTATTTTTCATGAATTTGATGGGATACAGGAGGAGTGGTACAGTGAAGAGGAGAGTCAGTTCTCCGTCTCTGTGAAATGCAAGGAGATCAATCAAAGTCCTTGCACGGAGCCACATGTCCTATAGTCAACATTAAAACAGCAGCTGGAAGGACTGAAACCAACGTGTTTCAGCTAGATAGCCTTATTCATGGTTTTAAACCAAGATTGTATACACCAACTAAATATATAAGAGCCGGCCCAGTCTATATTATACACATGCTATGCCCAAGTAGCTGGGACTGGCATGTAAACAACAAAAGTCACAAAAGATTCTGGTTTATTATTCTGTTTTCTTTTGGCATTATGGAAACCTGATTTTCCGTTTATTTGCCTAATTTCTTGGCATCTATTTGTAATAGTTTTGTAATATCACAGTTGACTGATTAATGCAACATCTCAATAATAACACATACAGAATGAGCTCATCTTCTGCTGAGTCTTTGGCCCTTTTAAAGTTTTGTTTGCAAGATAAGCTTTCAAAAAAGAAAAACGTGATGATTTAGCAAATGACTTGACAGAACATGTATCGAGTCAGCAATTGCAGATGCTTTGTTATTCAATCCTTAGCTTCTTTCCTGCTTAAATAATGATAAGTGTGCTGCTTCAACAATTAACAACATCATTGTGTGGAGTCAGGTTCAAAGGATACCGTTGCTTTAAATTATGTACATCCCAAGGTATTTACAGGAGACACAGAAAAGCACTACTCTGCACTTATTCTGTGCATTATTTTCGTGCATACTAAACTCTAGAAGTTATAGAAACACTATACAAAAAAAAAAGCAAAAACCTTTTCATAATGATATAGCTGAAGGGAGCCCATTTCCACTAAAAATATTGATTGCTATTTAAATTTATAAATCTGTATGACATTTCGGCAAACCAGTCAATTTAAATACACAGATAAAGAATCACTGATCGGCGGATGGCATAAAATACCCTTATACTTTACTCATGCCTAAAGAATATATTGCTATAGGTACGGCACACAGAGGACCCTCCACAAGCTTTTATTGACACTTACTATACAATATATTGTAAAAAAAGCTAAATAATTATAGCAACAACTCCAAATTATTATTCCCTGCACAAGAAATTTCATAAAAGAGTATTGACACATGTACTCGGGGTTTGGTGTTAGGGGAAGGCACACTAGGCATCTGCCTGGGGCCCACACTACCCCAGAGACCCCAGCCAAATAGTGGCAGACCATGCGGCAGCTGTGGGGCCCGTGAGTCAGGAGGGGATGGTACCATCACCCCCCCATAGCTCATTCAACTGTATCGGTATCTATAAGACACCTATGCATTACTTATCCTATAGTTATATTGTAAATAAACACAGAGCCAGAATAAAGTATTTTATTTGAAATAAAAAAACACACTTTTCCTTTTTTATTTAAAAATAACAAACATAGTTATGCTCACCTAATGCCCATTCCATTAAAGCCCTCGTCTCCTGCAATCAAACAAAAATTATTATTATTATTTATTTATCTAGCACCATTGATTCCATTGTGCTGTACATGAGAATGGGTTACATACAAGTTACAGATATCACTTACAGTAAACAAACTAACAATGACAGACTGATACAGAGGGGCGAGGACCCTGCCCTTGTGGGCTTACATTCTACTGGATTATGGGGAAGGAGACAATAGGTTGAGGGTTGCAGGAGCTCTGGTGTTGGTGAGGTGGTAGCTTCAGTAGTGATGAGGAGGCAGCGGGGTCAGTGCAGGCTGTAGGCTTTCCTGAAGAGATGGGTTTTCAGGTTCTGTCTGAAGGATCCAAATGAGGTTAATAGTCGGACGTGTTGGGACAGAGAATTCCAGAGGATGGGGGATATTTGGGAGAAATCTTGGAGGCAACTGGATGAGGAGCGAATAAGTGTGGAGGAGAGAAGGAGGTCTTGGGAGGACCGAAGATTACGTGAGGGAAGATATCGGGAGATTAGTTCAGAGATATATGGAGGAGACAGGTTATGGATGGCTTTGTAGGTCAGTATTAGTAATTTGAACTGGATAAGCTGAGGGAATGGAAGCCAGTGAAAAGATTTGCAGAGGGGGAAGTGGAGGAGTAGCTAGCAGGGAGGCCACAGAAAAGGATGTTGCAGTAGTCAAGGCGAGAGATGATGAAGGCATGCACAAGCATTTTAGTAGATTGATGGTTGAAGAAAGGACAGATTCTGGAGATATTTTTGAGCTGGAGGCGACAGGAGGTGGACAGAGCTTGGATGTGCGGTTTGAAGGACAGGGCAGAGTCAAAGGTTTCTCCGAGGCAGCGGACTTCCGGTATGGGGGAAAGCATGATGTCATTGATTGCAATAGATAGGTCAGGTAAGAAAGATCTATGGGATGGAGGAAAGATGATGAGTTCAGATTTGTCCACATTGAGTTTGAGGAAGCGAGAGGAGAAGAAGGAGGATATGGCTGATAGGCACTCTGGGATTCTTGACAGCAGAGCGGTGATGTCTTGGCCAGAGAGGTAGATCTGAGTGTCATCACTATAGAGGTGGTACTGGAATCCATGGGACTTTATGAGTTGTACCAGGCCAAGTGTATAGATTGAGAAGAGTAGGGGTCCTAGAACAGAGCCTTGGGGGACTCCAACAGAGAGGGGGTAGGATGAGGAGGTAGTGTGGGAGTGGGAGACGCTGAATATGTGGTTGGAAAGGTACGAGGAGATACAGGATAGGGCGAGGTCTTTGATGCCAAAGGAGGAGAGGATCTGTAGTAGGAGGCAATGGTCAACTGTGTCAAAAGCAGAGGACAGGTCTAGAAGGAGGACTACAGACTATTGTTCGTTAGCTTTGGCGGTAAGTAGGTCGCTAGTGATTTTGGTCAGGGCTGTCTCAGTTGAGTGATGGGGGCGGAAACCAGATTGTAGATTGTCAAAGAGCAAGTTAGATGAGAGGTGGGAGGAAAGTTCAGAGTGAACGTGCTGCTCCAGGAGTTTGGAAGCGAATGGGAGCAGCGATATTGGATGATAGCTGGACATAGCAGTTGGATCGAGGGTTGGCTTTTTAAGGATAGGTGTGATTGTGGCATGTTTGAAAGCAGAAGGGAAGGTGCCAGAAGTTAGTGGTTAGGTTGAAGAGGTGGGTTTAGGGATGGGATAAGTGTGGTGGTGAGGTTGGGGAGGAGGTGGGATGGGATGGGGTCGAGTGCACAGGTGGTGAGGTGCGATTTGGAGAGGAGACAATTAAGCCCCCTTTCAGTGATGTTGGATAGGGAGGTTATGGGGTGTGGGCATTGGTCTGGTATACAAAGGGGTTGTGGTGGTTGAACAATGAAGACTTGCCTTGTCTGGTCGATCTTATTTTTAAAGTGTGTGGCAAAGTCCTCAGCAGAGATGAGGAAGTTTGGAGGGGGCAATGGGGGGTGGAGGAGGGCGTTAAAGGTTTTGAGTAACTGTTTGGGGTTGTAGAATAGGGAAGATATGAGGGTTGTGAAGTAGGCCTGTTTAGCAGAAGTGAGAGCAGATTTAAAAGAGAGTGTTGCTTGTTTGAATACAGTGAAGTCATCTTGCGAGTGTGTTTCTTCCAACACCGCTCTGCAACCCTGGGCGCTTGCCGGAGCTTTTTAGTGGTGTTATTGTGCCAAGGTTGTCTATTGATATGTCGCACTCTGCCATTGACGAGAGGGGCAACTGTGTCAATAGCTAATGCGAGAGTGGCATTGTAGAAAGCAGCAGCACTGTTGTGAATTTGCTTTTTGCTCCCTCTAGTGGTTACTAGTTTTTTGACTCTGGTTTTTCTGTCATTCCTTTTATCCGCACCTGGGTCGTTAGTTAGGGGTGTTGCTATATAAGCTCCCTGGACCTTCAGTTCAATGCCTGGCAACGTAGTTATCAGAGCTAGTCTGCTGTGCTCTTGTCTACTGATCCTGGTTCCAGTTATATCAGCTAAGTCTGCCTTTTGCTTTTTGCTATTTGTTTGGTTTTTGTATTTTTGTCCAGCTTGTTCCAAATCTATATCCTGACCTTTGCTGGAAGCTCTAGGGGGCTGGTGTTCTCCCCCCGGACCGTTAGACGGTTCGGGGGTTCTTGAATTTCCAGTGTGGATTTTGATAGGGTTTTTGTTGACCATATAAGTTACCTTTCTTTATTCTGCTATCAGTAAGCGGGCCTCTCTGTGCTAAACCTGGTTCATTTCTGTGTTTGTCATTTCCTCTTACCTAACCGTCATTATTTGTGGGGGGCTTCTATCCAGCTTTGGGGTCCCCTTCTCTGGAGGCAAGAAAGGTCTTTGTTTTCCTCTACTAGGGGTAGCTAGATTCTCCGGCTGGCGCGTGTCATCTAGAATCAACGTAGGAATGATCCCCGGCTACTTCTAGTGTTGGCGTTAGGAGTAGATATATGGTCAACCCAGTTACCACTGCCCTATGAGCTGGATTTTTGTATTCTGCAGACTTCCACGTTCCTCTGAGACCCTCGCCATTGGGGTCATAACAGTTTGCCAGGCCAGTATTAAATGTTTAATGCATTGCAGAAGAGGGATTATAAGAAAGAAGATTCTGAGTTTTTTTTTTTTTTTCTCTTCTTCCCCTTTACCTCAGAGTGGCTATGCTTGCTGCAGACATGAATGTCCAGACCTTGATTACAAGTGTGGACCAGCTGGCTACTCGTGTGCAGGGCATACAAGACTATGTTATCAGAAATCCTAGGTCAGAACCTAAAATACCGATTCCTGAACTGTTTTCCGGAGACAGGTTTAAGTTTAGGAATTTCGTGAATAATTGTAAATTGTTTTTGTCCCTGAGACCCTGTTCATCTGGAGATTCTGCTCAGCAAGTAAAGATTGTTATTTCGTTCTTACGGGGCGACCCTCAGGATTGGGCTTTTTCGCTGGCGCCAGGAGATCCGGCATTGGCTGATCTTGATGCGTTTTTTCTGGCGCTCGGTTTACTTTATGAGGAACCCAATCTTGAGATTCAGGCAGAAAAGGCCTTGCTGGCTATGTCTCAGGGGCAGGACGAGGCTGAAGTGTATTGCCAAAAATTTCGGAAATGGTCCGTGCTGACACATTGGAACGAGTGTGCACTGGCCGCTAATTTTAGAAATGGCCTTTCTGAAGCCATTAAGAATGTTATGGTGGGTTTTCCCATTCCCACAGGTCTGAATGATACTATGGCACTGGCTATTCAAATTGACCGGCGGTTGCGGGAGCGCAAAACCGCAAATTCCCTCATGGTGTTGTCTGAACAGACACCTAATTCGGTGCAATGTGATAGAAAAACCACTAATTCCCTCATGGTGTTGTCTGAACAGACACCTGATTTAATGCAATGTGATAGAATCCTGACTAGAAATGAGCGGAAAATTCATAGACGCCGGAATGGCTTGTGCTACTACTGTGGTGATTCTACACATGTTATCTCAGCATGCTCTAAACGTATAGCTAAGGTTGTTAGTCCTGTCACCGTTGGTAATTTGCAACCTAAATTTATTCTGTCTGTAACTTTGATTTGCTCACTGTCATCTTATCCTGTCATGGCGTTTGTAGATTCAGGTGCTGCCCTGAGTCTCATGGATCTCTCATTTGCTAAGCGCTGTGGTTTTACTCTTGAACCATTAGAAAATCCTATTCCTCTTAGGGGTATTGATGCTACACCATTGGCAGCAAATAAACCGCAGTATTGGACACAGGTTACCATGTGCATGACTCCTGAACACCACGAGGTGATACGTTTCCTGGTTTTACATAAAATGCATGATTTGGTTGTTTTAGGGCTGCCATGGTTACAGACCCATAATCCAGTCCTGGACTGGAAGGCTATGTCAGTCTCAAGTTGGGGCTGTCGTGGTATTCATGGGGATTCCCTGCCTGTGTCTATTGCTTCTTCTACGCCTTCGGAAGTTCCGGAGTATTTGTCTGATTATCAGGATGTCTTCAGTGAGTCTGAGTCCAGTGCACTGCCTCCTCATAGGGACTGTGACTGTGCTATAGATTTGATCCCAGGCAGTAAATTTCCTAAGGGAAGACTGTTTAATCTGTCGGTACCTGAACATACCGCTATGCGTTCATATATCAAGGAGTCTCTGGAGAAAGGACATATTCGTCCGTCTTCTTCCCCTCTTGGTGCGGGATTCTTTTTTGTGGCAAAAAAGGACGGATCTTTGAGACCTTGTATTGATTATCGGCTTTTAAATAAGATCACTGTCAAATTTAAGTATCCTTTACCGCTGTTGTCTGACTTGTTTGCCCGGATTAAGGGTGCCAAGTGGTTCACCAAGATAGACCTTCGTGGTGCGTACAACCTTGTGCGCATTAAGCAAGGTGATGAATGGAAAACCGCATTCAATACGCCCGAAGGTCATTTTGAGTACTTGGTGATGCCTTTTAGGCTCTCCAATGCGCCTTCAGTTTTTCAGTCCTTTATGCATGACATTTTCCGGAAGTATCTGGATAAATTTTTGATTGTTTATCTGGATGATATTTTGGTTTTTTCTGATAATTGGGATTCGCATGTGGAGCAGGTCAGGTTGGTCTTTAAAATTTTGCGTGAAAATTCTTTGTTTGTCAAGGGCTCAAAGTGTCTCTTTGGTGTACAGAAGGTTCCCTTTTTGGGGTTCATTTTTTCCCCTTCTGCTGTGGAGATGGACCCAGTCAAGGTCCGAGCTATTCTTGATTGGACTCAGCCCTCGTCAGTTAAGAGTCTTCAGAAGTTCTTGGGCTTCGCTAACTTCTACCGTCGTTTTATCGCTAATTTTTCTAGCATTGTGAAACCTTTGACGGATATGACCAAGAAGGGCTCCGATGTAGCTAACTGGGCTCCTGCTGCCGTGGAGGCTTTCCAGGAGTTGAAACGCCGGTTTACTTCGGCGCCGGTTTTGTGCCAGCCTGACGTCTCACTTCCCTTTCAGGTTGAGGTGGATGCTTCGGAGATTGGGGCAGGGGCCGTTTTGTCGCAGAGAGGCCCTGGTTGCTCTGTTATGAAACCTTGTGCCTTTTTCTCTAGGAAGTTTTCGCCTGCCGAGCGAAATTATGATGTGGGCAATCGGGAGTTGTTGGCCATGAAATGGGCATTTGAGGAGTGGCGTCATTGGCTCGAGGGTGCTAAGCATCGTGTGGTGGTCTTGACTGATCACAAAAATCTGATGTATCTCGAGTCTGCTAAACGCCTTAATCCGAGACAGGCCCGCTGGTCATTGTTTTTCTCCCGCTTTGATTTTGTTGTCTCGTATTTACCAGGTTCAAAGAATGTGAAGGCCGATGCTCTTTCTAGGAGCTTTGTGCCTGATGCTCCTGGAGTCGCTGATCCTGTTGGTATTCTTAAAGATGGAGTTATCTTGTCAGCTATTTCTCCGGATCTGCGACGTGTGTTGCAGAGATTTCAGGCTGATAGGCCTGAGTCTTGTCCACCTGACAGACTGTTTGTCCCGGATAAGTGGACCAGCAGAGTCATTTCCGAGGTTCATTCCTCGGTGTTGGCAGGTCACCCGGGAATTTTTGGCACCAGAGATCTGGTGGCCAGGTCCTTTTGGTGGCCTTCCTTGTCAAGGGATGTGCGGTCATTTGTGCAGTCCTGTGGGACTTGTGCTCGAGCTAAGCCTTGCTGTTCTCGTGCCAGCGGTTTGCTCTTGCCCTTGCCTGTCCCGAAGAGACCTTGGACACATATCTCCATGGATTTCATTTCTGATCTTCCGCTATCTCAGGGCATGTCCGTTATCTGGGTGATATGTGATCGCTTCTCCAAGATGGTCCATTTGGTTCCTTTGCCTAAGCTGCCTTCCTCTTCCGATCTGGTTCCTGTGTTTTTCCAGAACGTGGTTCGTTTGCACGGCATCCCTGAGAATATTGTGTCAGACAGAGGATCCCAGTTCGTTTCCAGGTTCTGGCGATCCTTTTGTAGTAGGATGGGCATTGATTTGTCGTTTTCGTCTGCTTTCCATCCTCAGACTAATGGACAGACGGAGCGAACCAATCAGACTTTGGAGGCTTATTTGAGGTGTTTTGTCTCTGCTGATCAGGACGATTGGGTGACATTCTTGCCGTTGGCTGAGTTTGCCCTTAATAATCGGGCTAGTTCCGCCACCTTGGTTTCGCCTTTTTTCTGCAACTCTGGTTTCCATCCTCGCTTTTCTTCGGGTCATGTGGAGCCTTCTGACTGTCCTGGGGTGGATTCTGTGGTGGATAGGTTGCAGCAGATCTGGAATCATGTGGTGGACAACTTGAAGTTGTCACAGGAGAAGGCTCAGCGCTTTGCCAACCGCCGCCGCGGTGTGGGTCCCCGACTACGCGTTGGGGATTTGGTATGGCTTTCTTCCCGCTTTGTTCCTATGAAGGTCTCCTCTCCCAAATTTAAACCTCGTTTTATTGGGCCTTACAAGATATTGGAAATCCTTAATCCTGTATCTTTTCGTCTGGATCTTCCTGTGTTGTTTGCTATTCACAATGTATTTCATAGGTCCTTGTTGCGGCGGTACATTGTGCCTGTAGTTCCTTCTGCTGAGCCTCCTGCTCCGGTGTTGGTTGAGGGCGAGTTGGAGTACGTGGTGGAGAAGATCTTGGATTCTCGCCTCTCCAGGCGGAGGCTTCAGTACCTGGTCAAGTGGAAGGGCTATGGTCAGGAGGATAATTCCTGGGTGGTCGCCTCTGATGTTCATGCGGCCGATTTAGTTCGTGCCTTTCATGCCGCTCATCCTGATCGCCCTGGTGGTCGTGGTGAGGGTTCGGTGACCCC
This sequence comes from Ranitomeya variabilis, assembly GCF_051348905.1. NCBI lineage: Eukaryota > Metazoa > Chordata > Amphibia > Anura > Dendrobatidae > Ranitomeya > Ranitomeya variabilis. The sequence continues at coordinate 623,451,508 of NC_135236.1, read as the reverse complement.
TCACTAAGGGGGGGGTACTGTTGTGAATTTGCTTTTTGCTCCCTCTAGTGGTTACTAGTTTTTTGACTCTGGTTTTTCTGTCATTCCTTTTATCCGCACCTGGGTCGTTAGTTAGGGGTGTTGCTATATAAGCTCCCTGGACCTTCAGTTCAATGCCTGGCAACGTAGTTATCAGAGCTAGTCTGCTGTGCTCTTGTCTACTGATCCTGGTTCCAGTTATATCAGCTAAGTCTGCCTTTTGCTTTTTGCTATTTGTTTGGTTTTTGTATTTTTGTCCAGCTTGTTCCAAATCTATATCCTGACCTTTGCTGGAAGCTCTAGGGGGCTGGTGTTCTCCCCCCGGACCGTTAGACGGTTCGGGGGTTCTTGAATTTCCAGTGTGGATTTTGATAGGGTTTTTGTTGACCATATAAGTTACCTTTCTTTATTCTGCTATCAGTAAGCGGGCCTCTCTGTGCTAAACCTGGTTCATTTCTGTGTTTGTCATTTCCTCTTACCTAACCGTCATTATTTGTGGGGGGCTTCTATCCAGCTTTGGGGTCCCCTTCTCTGGAGGCAAGAAAGGTCTTTGTTTTCCTCTACTAGGGGTAGCTAGATTCTCCGGCTGGCGCGTGTCATCTAGAATCAACGTAGGAATGATCCCCGGCTACTTCTAGTGTTGGCGTTAGGAGTAGATATATGGTCAACCCAGTTACCACTGCCCTATGAGCTGGATTTTTGTATTCTGCAGACTTCCACGTTCCTCTGAGACCCTCGCCATTGGGGTCATAACACAGCACTGTCTGTGTCATAGAGTGAGGATATGGATGGCAGTGGTAGGATGGAGTCAGAGTGTGTGGGTGTCTAGGTGTGCAAGGTTTCTGCGGGGGTGCGCATGTTGCTGGACATGGGTGACCAGTGAGGAGGACAGGGATGAGAAAGTGAGCAGATGGTGGTCAGATAGAGGGAGAGGGAAGGTGGTGAAGTTAGATAAAACAACAACAATATCTATCACCTGTCAGTCGTTCTGTCCCGTGCCGTAATCCATTTCTGGGAATAAATAGTTTTAAACTTGGACGGTGCCAAGATGCAAACGCCCAGGCTGAGAGCCACTGCGGAATGAGCTGCTGCGAGCTCAGTGTCAGTGAGGCTGCGTTTCCAGCTAGAACACTGAATTGCGGAGACCTCGGTGAGATCACCGCTATCACAGTGAGAATAAGTTTCATGATACAGAGGTGAGTTCGCAGTTTATTGGGAGAATTTTTTTTCATTTTGAAATAAAGGAAAGTACAGAAAAAAAACACACAAAGCACTGATTACATAGCACACTAACATATTTCTATCTATATCTTTTTATCTCTCTATCCATCTATCATGTTCCTCATCTCTGTCTTTATCTTTGAACATCTTTAATACAATACACTCTTTAATTTCTATGCTGCATTTCATTCCATACATGTCACACTGACAGCACATGGACACGGAAAACACACAGACACAAGAATATCACACGGATGTTACATACGTACACACAGATGGCACAAGGACACGGACCACGGCACCAAAATTACCAGAATGTGTAAAGGAGACCATACAAATAGTCTGCAAGCAAATACCGTCATCTACTGGTCAAAGATGAGAGTAAAAGCAGAGAGGCTTGCATCAGCAGGAACTGAAGCATGAAGCACATTTTCCCCTTTTGGTGGAGACACCAGATCAGGTAACAGCTGTATCACAATTAGGAATTGCAAAAGGTCCAGGAGGGCAGAAAACAGTTGGAGTTGATGGTTGAACCTGTATCAGGACATATGTGTGGAAGTAGGTGAGCTGGCTGATAGCCTCACCAGCTCTAGTCAGAACAGTGAAATGAAGCCTCAGCCTGAGGGATCCAAGAGAGAGAGCCAACCAGAGAAATCAAGAAGACCCGAGAGAGACGACCACAAAAATCAAGATGACCCCAGAGAGAGCTGACCAGAGAAACTGAGACAAAGCGAGAGAGAGATGGCCAGTGGAACTCAGGCTAGTGTAGCGTAAATTATGGTACAGAGGGGACCACGCTTCAGGAAATGAAGGCAGCAGGAGTAAAGGCATCATTGAAGCGACTAGTTGATAAGGGACTTGTGGTCTTCTGTTAGGGCCTGTATTGTGATTGTTACTACCAACGTACTGACTATGTGATGATAGTGAAAAGCATGAGACTGACTGTGGCACACTATAGGCCAGGGTATTAGAACAGAGACACGATTACCCTCATTTTTGTTTATTGCCTTGTATGCTAGAGTTTTATTGTTAAAATTGTTATAGCAACTTCCACCCTCAAAAGGGGTATACATTTCCTATGTAAAATAGTTCACCGCATTTCAATAAATTGACAAACCTTCTTAATTCTGTATTCTAATCACGTAAACTGTTGTGCCTAATTAATAAATTATCTTTGGTTAAGTTACAAATGAATCCTCATCTTCTGCACTGTTGCATCCGATCACCTGTTTACAGACACTGCCTGAGTGAGTGCAGCCCCAGCCTCTTGTGACATCACATTTAAGACTCCTCTCAAATGAAATGTTATAAGAACTTCAGTAAAAAATACATATTTAGGGATTAGCTACATAGGGAAAAGTGTAGGTGCTATGTGTTGAGTTCCCGCAGCTGCACAGGGGGAATCTCGAGCCATGTCCGCTGCAGTCTCCCATTCAGCTCCAGCCACAGTGGAACCTGCTCTGCCTTGTAGCCTTGTAGCCAGCACTGTTTATCAGCAAGCAGTCGTTTCAGGGACTAAGTCCTGCTTTTCCCATACTTAGCAGGCCCACGGGACGAACTCCCATTTGAGGTCGGGGGTCACATGCTCAGGTCCTGTTGCGACTCCTATTGGACCATCAGGAAGGTCTTGGAGTGCTACTAATATAAAAGGTTCACATGGCCGCTTGGCCATGCGCTAGTGTAAACCTGTTATCATGTGTGCGTGGATGTATGCCTGTCAATGTGTGAAAACTCCGAATCATTCCTGTTCCTAGAGTTGTTGACTGCTCGCGAATGGTGGAGCTACCTAGCACCTGACAGTGCGATCCCGCGCAATTAACACAAGAGACAGCGTCTATTAGCAGCGACTGATAGTGTGGCACCCTGCGAAAATAGTACGCTTTCCTGGCCCAAGTTAGGGTGGTTAGTGGCGTTTGCCAGAGCAGCGCTGCACGCACTCTTGTGCGGTAAATCTTTAGTTTAGTTTAATCCCTGACGCCACCATAGCGGTGTCGAGCGCAAGAGGTCTAGAGGGACTCTTACCCTGAGTCTTGGGGCAGAGTTCTGTGACTCCTTGCTTGCGCTCTCTGTGCGGTATCACGGCCTTGTGACGCAACAGGGTTCGCTTCCTTCATACCGGGTGAAGCTAACTCGTGTGTGTACTCACATTATACCGCCATATAGTCCGTCATTACCGAGCAGCAGATGTCTTTTCTGCACGGTGGACCCCGGACTGCGAACGCATCTTATATTGCCTCTATTTAATATTTGGTGTGTTCCGCCAGTCCTAACACTATGTAATAAAGCAAATGACATAAGTGGTTAGGGTGTAAGGATGGATATTAGTGATGAGTGAGCACTAAAATGCTCAGATGCTCGTTACTCGAACCGAGCAATTCATAATGTCCAGATGTTTTTTTCGAGTAACGATGGGAGTGAATGAGAAATCCCAGCATTTTTCCGGCATACCTTACCAGGAGATCTGAGGGGCAGTAAGAATGTTAAAATGGCTTTAAAGTGTTAAATTGAAGGAGAACAGTATGGGGAAGACACCTAGAAGCATCTCTGACTCCCAAATCTCTGCTAAGAACAATGGTGTCACACTTTTACTCCACTTTAAGGACTGACAATAAAACATTCAAAATCAAAGAGGAATTGGAGTTTACAGGAAAAAAAAAAAAAGAGACCGGCCTATACAGGCAACACTTCCGACAATATCTTGACATGTGACATATACCTTTTCTCCTCAAATAGAGTCTGGCTGCTTTACTTGTATATTTACTTAGGAGGGATTTCCCTTCCATGGATAACCTGCTTTTACTAAAATAAGGGTAAATATACATTCTTGATTATTGATATGCACAAGTATATTGTGCCTGATTAATGTATGTTTGTTTGGAATCTGCTATTAATGTTTCATGACGTTTTGAACATCCCACATGGGAATATAACTACTTATCAGATTTAATGAATTATGAGCCATATATCACCAACCATTCGTGCATATAAACTTCCTTTGCATATATACTGGACTTCATCTTCTTCATCTTCTTATGCCAACCTGGATGTGTGGGGTCTATTCGTCACTTCCCTTTTGTGTTTTCATTATTTTTAAATAATTGAATATATTTAATAAAGTTATATAATTTATTTATATTAATAGCTGCTATTGCTTCCTTTTTTCTTGGATTCTCTGTAAAATGAGTTGGATATAATTCAAAAATTAAAAAGGATTAAAAAAAATAATTTAAGAAAACCAAAATTGAAATTTGTATTTAAAAATAGTAAATTTCAGTGCAATTTAAGAAGGTAGCAAGAACTGCCAAAAATTAGATGGAAGAGGGACTCAGAGACACACTGTATTAGACATAAAGGAGGGCCTCATAAACATTCTGTTCAAATTGTCATGTAGTGGTACTCCTAGACTCATAAAGGCTATGCACTAAGAACAAAGCCTGCCAAAAATTGCAAGCAGGGTCAGCATCACAACCTTCAAGGCATGAACAGTAGTGTCTCATTCAAATGTTGTGAACAAAGTGTAGTTGTGGTACTCATACACTCATAAAAGCTCTGCACAATGTGCAAAACCTGCCAAAAGTTATAAGCAGGATCACCCATACACCTTTGCAGACACCAACTGTAGTACCTCATTCAAATATTATGAACAACATGTAGTAGTGGTAGTCCTACACTCATAAAAGCTCTTCACACACTGCAAAGGCTGCCAAAAATTACAAGCAGGGTCACCCATACACCCTTGAAGGCACCAACTTAAGGGCCTCATTTAAATATTGAAGATTTAAAACACTTTATGTGCTTCTGTCATCTGGTGGTGTGGAAAAGTCAGGGCTGATCCAGTCTTTGTTCATTTTTATCGACCAAGTATTGTTTGACCACCTTTAAAATCTTTTCCCTCCTTGTCAAAAATACCCTGTCATCAGGGCCTGGATATCGGGAGGGTGTCATGAAATTGGCCCAGGCCTTTGACAGTGTACCCCTGCCTCTGCTGTACCTGGTGTGTGTCTCCCTCGCATGTCCTCCTTGGATGGGCAAGGAAGTTTGCCTCCTGCCATTAGTATTTTCCACAATGGCCTTCTGGTACAGCACCACTTTAGTAGACCTAACTGCCTAAGGAAGGAGAGATGCAAGGTTCTCCTTGTAGCGTTGATCTAGCAACGTGAACAACCAAGTCGACCATATGTGCCAAGCTCCCTACAGCCAACACTTCCCTGTCTGCACCACGATGATGACTCTCCATCTCCTCCTCCTCCCTCTCTTCCTCCTCATTTCCCTCCTCAGCCCACACACGTAGGAAAGATGGGATGAAGCTTGTGTGAGGACTAGACCCTGTTACGCTAGTAACCAGCTCCTGTCCCTCTTCCTCCTCAGACTCCACCTCCGTATTACCCAATCCACGCTGAACAGATGAGATCAGGCTGGGCTGGTAGTATCTCCCTGTCTCATGTCTTCCTCATCTTCACCTGGTCTGCTTGCAAAGTTTCATGTTTAATTGTGAGCTGCAACTGTTTAAGTAGATGCAGAAGTGGGATCACTGCAATGATTATGACTTCATCGCCACACACCATCTTTGTGTCATCATCAAAGTCTTGGCGAAACGCACAAATATCAGACATTCATACCCACTCTTCAGTTGCTATGTGTGGAGGCTGACCAGAATACCAATGGGAGTATTAGAGATGGTATTCCAAAAATGGCCCCTGCTACTGACAAAGCCTTGCCAGCAAGTGCAGTGTGGAGTTTCAGTCCTTGGTCACGTCACACATCAGTCGGTGAGCTGGTACTTGTATGTGAAGCTGAGAGTTTCCTCTCCTTCAGACCCTGGGAACCATACAGGATACCGTCCGATACTTGAGTCCCATTGACTTGTATTGGTATCGGGTATCGGTATCGGATTAGATCCGATACTTTGCCGGTATCGGCCGATACTTTCCGATACCGATACTTTCAAGTATTGGATGGTATCGCTCAACACTAGTAGGGACAGCTGAACCCTGTGCATGGACATGGATTTGGAAGTGCCTAACGATGGTGCCTCAGAATGTACAAGGGCAGGTGCAGGGCAGGAGGCATCTGTGCCAGTGTCATGAACAGGGGATTAGCAAGCTCCTAGCACAGGGGAGGTGGCAATGGGGTCACCTGTTGGCACTGATTATGGACCCACGCGTTTGGCCTACTGAGTGGTCAGACCCTGCTGATCTTGGCATGGCACAAGTTGCAAATGGCATTTTGTTTGGCTCAGAACTCTCTTTAAAAAAGTCCCAGACTGGGGAACACCTAACTCTTTGACAGAAAAATTCACCAGTGTCAGTGCTCTGCGTCATCCATCACCTCATCTTCCATCTCCTGACTTGGTGACTTAACAACCTGACTTATCAGCTACTGTGTCTCATCATCATCTGCCTCCTCAAAATTTGCAGTTTTGTGCATTACTAAACAGCATGTCCTCCTGTCCTTTTTGGAACATGCAGAGTGAAAGGCCTTAATCATGTAATGATGAATGATGCAAAGATCTCCTCAGAGTGTCCTAGTGTGGTATTACTGGTATCCTGAGTCTCGACATAGGGGAAGAAAGGAGAATCAGGGTGAGGATATAATGTTCCAAACTCTTAGCTGGTGATACTGGACCGTATGGAAGACTAGATGGTTCTGGCAAGCATTATCTGCTTTACAACTGGCCACCTGTTCACAATGATGTGGCTTCAGAACTGGTGCCTTGAGCCTCCCTACAAAGTGGGACAGGAACCTATATGTCATGGATGGGTGTGTTGCTTGTGCTCCAGCAACAGGTGCAGTCGCATCTGTCCCATGTTCTCACCATCTGCGTGCACTATTATCACAACTTTCCCATCTGATACCACATGTCTTATGCATTTTCTAGTTGCAAGGCCTCCGGAAAGCACGTTTCCTTGATTAATTGAAACTAAATTTTTTTAACAAAAAAAAATTTGGTCATTTGGTCACTTCACCTGAAGCAGGCCAAGCGTTTTTTTTTTTTTTAAACCACTGTAATTTCACACAAAGCGTGTTAAATTGTATGGATGACTATAGGTAATTTTTGATACAAAAGAAATTTGGTCAACTGCAGCAGGCCAAGCATTTTTTTTTTATTTCAATCCACCATAATTTCACACAAAGCATGTTAAACTGTATGAATGACAATACAGTCATTATTTTCATCCCCCCAAAAAAGTGGATGCCTGCAGCACCTATTTATTTATTTAACAACAGACTGCAAAGCCCTAAGCCCTGTCTAGAGGCTGTATTCAGCCACTCTCCCTACTCCAGCAGCTGTCCCTAGGCTAAACGTATAATGTATCACATAGAAACAGCAAAGCACAATATTAGCTCTTAGAAGGACTTTTAGTATGATGGTTCACCAAAGTATCATCACTAGAGGACTTTGATTCCTAAAGCTGTGCTCACGGGCCTGGACAACTACTCTCTCCCTCCAGTCAGAACTGTTCCTGAGCTGTGCAATGATGTCAGTAAGCCAAGCATGGCTGATCCAGTCTTTTTATAACATCTGATGAAGTAATGTGGCAAGCCAATCACAGTAATGCCACTACCAAGATGGCTACGGCATTGCAATGGCTGGCAGGCAATGCTCGCATGTTTATTGGCTGTGTAACAGGCGCAAAATATGCAAGTGGATTCGAGTATTAAACTCAAATACCAGTCAAAGCTCAACGAGTGCCGAGCACATCCAAGCATCCAGATACTTAAGTGATAGCCCAATATCACCGAGCACATTCACTCATCACTAATGTATATTTAGAAAATACATTGTTGGTGCTGGACAACCCCTTTAAGCATCCCCTTTAAGTTATGAAATTACCCGCTGAGTGTATTTGCTTTTTTATCCTATCATTGTGTCTGTATTATATTAGTAATGTTCCAACACATCGCCAGTTTTTTCCAATATAAACTATGGCCATCACCTTTACTGCCTCTTTTACAGCAGTCTAGTAACCTGCATATAGTGTAAGCCCACACCCCCTCTGCATAGCCATAAAAATACCTTTTATAATTCTCTTATATGGCGCGGTCCAGTCTGATGGATGTTGATGGTTTTGCTCAGCGCCTCCTTTCTCCTAGAAATTGCCATCTTCCTGCCCCTCTTCATATGGATGATGCATCCTACGGCATCCATACAGGGCCCCCAAACTCGCTAATGCGCAATCGTACTTCATTCTGCCCTGCATAGGGCAGAATAAACTAATGTACTGTGCATTCTCTGGCTTTACTTCTGGATCATCTTCACTTTCTTCCCTCTCCTGGCTCATGAACATTATAGTACTTTACGCTGTGAGCGAGAGCATTGTTGTGGAAGACATAGGATGTTTCATCCATATGAAGCAGGGCAATAGGATGGTGCTTGTCAGTAGAGAGGAGGCCTCAAGCAAGATCAATGACACCTATTGAGCCGATTCGAGCCGATTCGAGCCATATGAGGGGAAATTAAAATGATTTTTATGGGCTTGGTATTCAGTCAGCCACTTTATGTTAGGCCGGATAGTTATATGATTCCTCTGTGCACCAATTGTCAGGATTCTATTTATTTGTTTATTGCCACTATTGGCTTTACCAAGACATTACCTTCTGTTTTTCTTTTTCAATGTATTGCGACTTTTTCCACTGTACACTTTAGTGTATACCCTCTTATGGTCACTGGGGTCCTCTCTCTTTCACTTGTAAAGTGAAGGCTCTTATAGTCAGTGGGGTTCTCTCCCTCTCTCACCTGTAACGTGTAAGCTCTTATGAGCAGCAGAATCCACTCTCTCTCTTCAGTAGAGTAGAGTATAATTTCTTATTGTCAGTGAGGTTCTCCTACTCTTTCGCCAGTTAGGTGTAAGCTTTCACGATCATTGAGGTCTCCATTTCGCCTGTCAGGTGTAAGTTCTTATCGTCAGCAGGGCCAACTCAAACTCTCCTTTTCCCCATATGTAATTTCCGAGTAATTGCAGAATTTTAAGTATTGTGATTCACCGCAAATCAATTTTTTTGTGAAAAACTAGGGAAATTCAAGGAATTCGAATTTGAAAGGATCCTCTAAACTCTAGGAACCACTGAATTTCAGGAAATTTGACTCAAAGTCAATACTCCGCAGTTCGACCTGACAATCTCGAAGAAGAATGCCATGCCAGTTCAATGTGGGTTAAATATATTTTATTTATTTAAAAATACAGTTTAGAAATCAATTAAAAGAAAGTCATGAGTTAGTTAGTCTAATCCTCTGGAAAGCTGAAATGTCAAAGGAAAAACATTTAAAAGATTCTGGAAGCCAGACAAAATCTATTAAGAGGAAAATTAAACTACTTTTCTGGTGCTGGCCGGTTCCAGTACCTAGTCAAAACCTTTAAAATTATTTAACATTAATGGTCTGGAAAATCATCTTAAATGAAAATTAGTCATTACAGATACTGTTGTCATGCTACATATATTCACAACGGGATTCAATCTCAAACTCAATTTTGCTTGATTATACAATTTTGAAAACTATTTTTTTCCCTCAGGGAGTGTAGAAAAACAGATGCCCTACATACCTAATATTTCATTTAACCCTTAATACAGGATTCACACTTTCTACAACCTTACATTAATAAGAATATAATCAGAGTAACAGTTTGGGAATTTTTATATATATATATATATATATATATATATATATATATATATATATATATATATATATATATATATATATGTGCATAGAATTGAAAACAAACTTAAAATAAAGAACTTTTTAAAAATTACTTAGTATCACATACCAAAAAAGTTAAACACAGACAACACAGAAAAAATAGTTAAAAAACAATTGAAACCAAATACAAAAAATATATATTATCACAAGCCCCTGTCTGAAATATTTGATAATACCAATAATTAAAGCATCTGTTTCCAGGAAGACAAATGTCACCAGAATGCAGATAGTTGGATTCAGTACTAGAAGAAACAAGAGTCAAAACTTGTCATTACAAAAAAATTGTTTTTTGAGCAGCAACATTAAAGGAAAACCCCTGGTACAAGTAAAGATGAAATATATAAGCAAGTCACACAATCCTGGAAAGAAAAACGTGAGTATTAACATCCTATGTGTATTGGTAGCGATATGGCTCACCGAAGCACTTCTTCAGAGAAATCTACAATATCGATGGCTCTTTCCATTTGGGATACAAGTTATTACAGAAGATAAAAGGCTCCGAGCCAGATCCTCAGTTGAAATCCGAAAGCTATGTAAAGATCTCAACATATCCTTGAACCAATATCCGGACATTGAGACTTTCCACGCTGCTTCCTTACTACAACCCCTTCCCCTCCTGTCCCCATGGCAACACGTTTCCACTCCTAAGTCACAGAAGTCAAGCCGTAAAGGCTCAAGATTGACTCCCACCAAAGACCCAGACACCTGAGGAAGATGCATCTACAGGCGACAGAAATTATTCCTTATGGGGTCTAACCCCACCTCCCTCCTGGATAATTTTTACATTGTCTTCTGTGAAGCACAGGTTCCTAATGGAAACTTGTCAGCAACTCTCTTTTTGGTTAACCATTGTGTGTAATCTATATACTGTTCAAATGTTTGTTTAAAATTGAGCATTATAATACTCAATGAAGGATAAATTGCCTTCCCCCTAGCTGGCAGTATTTAGTATACCCCAGCTCTTTGATTCTTAACATGTTGCAGTTAGTTAAAAGTTTCTTTAAACCTTTTCAATATATACTAATCCATCTTCTCAATCTCTCTACAGCTCTTTTTTCCACCCTCCCTTCTTGCTCCCCCCTCTCTCCCTTTCCTCCCTCAGGCACCTTGGGATGTATGCCGTTGACGAACAATACACCAAGATGACCGTCTCTCCAAAGGTACTTAAACTTCTAACCCTTAATACGAATGGGTTCAACTCTCCAATCCCCAGAGGCCAAACTCTCTCAGGTTTCAGGAAAAAAGGCATAGATTTGCTACTGTTACAGGAAACTCACTTCACTACAGAAAAAACTCCCTCATTTGGGAAAGCTTATTATGACAAATGGTTCCACGCCACATCGCCCCAAGCGAAATCGAGAGGAGTGTCAATAGCCATAGCTAAAGATATTCCATTTCTCCTCCATGACCAGCTGATAGATGTGAATGGTCGCTTTATTTTAATAAAAGGAATCCTGGCTGGTGAGGCGGTAACCATCTGTAACATTTATGCGCCAAATAAGAACCAAATGAAATGGCTTCTAGCCATATTTAAGAAAATAAGAGATTTCAGAGAGGGTATCCTCATTTTAGGAGGAGACTTTAATTTAGCTTTTGAACCTTCCATTCATACAACAAAAAAAGAACTGCGATCTCTGGCAAGATTAAAGACTGCCCTACATTCTCTAAATCTGATAAACCTCTGGCGTTACTTCCACCCAACAAAACGAGACTACACGTTCTTTTCACATTCGCATGGTTCGTATCATCAAATTGATTATCTCTTTGCTCCCAGGTCTTTACTATCTAATGTGCAATAAGCTGATATAGTTCCCTCTTTATTCTCAGACCATTCCTATGTGTCAGTTGAACTAATTCTGTCTAAACAATTTTCCCCATGTAGAACGTGGCAACTAAACGATTCCCTACTGGACAATCCTTCTACCAAAGCCCGAATCAATAAGGCCATTCAAATATATTTTGAACTCAATAATAATGCCGAGACTTCACCCATAATTCTTTGGGAAGCCCACAAATCAGTGATGAGAGGAGAACTCACCTCCATTGCATCCTATTTAAATAAAATAAAAACAAAGAAATCAACTCTCTCCATGGGGAAATAATCAGTTTAGAAAACCAACATAAAAAAACACTACTCCCACAAATTCTTTTAGAGCTCACTACCAAGAGGCAAAAATTAACAGACCTTCTAAGAAAACAAGTAACTAAATTTTTTGCCTCGTGGAGAAACCGTTTATTTGTTCATGGAGACAAAGCTTCTAAATTAACCATTTAATTAAGAAAAGGCAGGCCCGCACCTTTATACATACTATTAAAACCAAAGACGGTTCTAAGACCCAAAACTACTCCCAGATAGAAAAATAATTTTTACATTTCTACAAATCTTTGTACCAACTGCGCCCGGCGGAAGGGGAAGAGGGAATCTCTCGAAGAAGGCAGGATGTTCAATCCTTTTTGAGAGACTTAAATCTCCCAACCCTAAATACTGCACAGCAACAACAACTTGCCAAACCATTCACACTCGCGGAGCTCCAGTCTGCCCTGTCGAATTGCCCAAAAGGGAAAGCACCGGGACCAGACGGTTTTTCCTCTTACTATTATAAATCCAACTCAGGAATCCATCTCCCCCACCTCCTTAATATGTGTATGTCTCTTCAAAAAGGTGAAAGTGCACCACAGCAATTTCTAGAGGGCAGAATCTTGCTGATTTATAAAGAGGGGAAAGATCCGGAGCAATGTTGCAGTTACAGGCCCATATCTTTGCTAAATACGGATCTAAAATTATATGCAAGAATGCTGGCCAACAGAGTTGCGGCCTTGCTTCCTCATCTAATCTCGTCAAATCAAACTGGATTTGTGAAGGGGAGAGAGGGGAAGGATAACACATATAAGATTCTGCATCTCATGCAATATGCAAAAATGAGAAATATTCCGCTTGCTCTAATGAGTATGGACGCTGAGAAAGTATTCAACAGGGTGGACTAGCTCTTCCTGCAGGAAACGTTATTAAAATTCAGCTTTCCATCATCATCAGTGACTGCAATCATGGGCATATACACAGTTCCAACTACAAGAATTAGATTAAATGGATCCCTCAAGGAATCGTTCCAACTATTTAATGGAACAAGACAGGGCTGCCCCTTGTTCCTGCTAATCTTTGTTTTATCTCTCGAACCCCTTCTACAGGCCATTCAACAAAATGTTGAAATTGAAGGTCTGCAAATTCAAGACACATACAGTATTACAAAACAGCAGCGTTTGCAGATGACCTTTTGTTAGTAATAACCAAACCCTTAAGTAGTATCCCCGCAATAATAAAAGTCCTGGAGAGAAACAGCAAATTAGCCAATTATAAAATCAACAAAACCAAATCTGAGATACTAAATTTAAGCCTGCCTAATGATTTAGTGGGGAAGCTCAAGTCCACCTTTCCCTGGCAACCTAAAAGTTTAACATACCTAGGTATTCAGATAAGTGCTTCCCATAAAGACCTCTTTGAGCTTAATTTTAAACAGCTATATCAAACTGTATCCGCTAGCCTTTGAACCGGGAAGGATACTCTTCTATCCTGGATAGGAAGGAAGAACATACTAAAGAGCCTAATACTCCCAAAATATATCTATGGTTTCAATATGCTCCCAATACAAATACCCACCTCCTTCCTAACTAAAGTCCATTGCCTCCTCTTTAAATACATATGGCAAAAATGCAAACTACGTATTAACTCTAAATCCCTTACTTTGCCAAAAGACATGGGTGGAATGGGCGCCCCAGATATTGTTAAGTACTATCAAGCTGCCCACTTAGCTAGAACAATATACTGGATTAGAAACTTAGAGAATAAACAATGGCTAGATATAGAAGGAGCAATGCCCCTTCAACCCCTGCGCTCTATAATATTGGGACATAATAAATTACAGAACCCATCCGAACACAAAAATAAACACACATTAGCCACAATCAAACTTTGGAAGAATTTGGGTAATTCCTTGGCTCCTGCCCTTTCCCCATTAACCAAAGTCACCAATTTATTAGATTCTCTCCCTCTCTGAGCCACGCATATTCTGATTGAGCAATTGTTTGAAGATGGGACACTTCTCCCATTACAGGAACTACGCAAGATCCCTGGGATATCGGGTCTCACATTCCTCCAGCATGGAAAACTTTCCCACATTCTCTGCCAACGAATCCATTCTGTCGACTTAAACAGAACTCTAACTCCCTATGAGATTTTATGTGCCAGATAGAAGCCCCCTACTAAAATCCTCTCAACGATTTACCAATCTCTACTCAAAATGGATATGAAACGGGCATACTTAGCCCATTGGGAAAAAGACATGGGCACCCCCGTCTCTGAGCAGCAGATTAAACAAATCTATAAAAATTCTCATGGTCCTTCGAACTGTGTTCGTATCCAGGAAAATTCTTACAAACCATTATTAGATGGTACATCACACCAAAACAGATCCAAAGTTGGCACCATGCCACAAACACTGATTGTTGGAGATGCGAAGCTAGTGTAGGCAACTATATACACATCTGGTGGTCTTGCCCGCGTTTATGTCTGTACTGGAAAGAGGTGGCCTCGGTTATAAGTAAGTTGCTGGGGAAAGGTGTCACTCTGAAACCAGAAAATGTTTTTCTAAATCTGTCAATCTGGCCTAATGATGATCATGCCACTAAACTAGCTCAATTTATACTTGTGGCTGGGAAATCATTGATCCCGATCAACTGGAACTCATCTACAATTCCCACGAGCCAGCAACTGTACTCAAGAGTTAACCACACCGTCACTACATTCCTTAACATCTGGACACCATGGACCCAATTTAGGTCTCAGTCAACCTATCTTGAGACAATCTCAAAGTAATCACATCCCATCCCAAGGTGTCATCTCAACAACCCCCCCCCACTCTCCCCCTCATCTTTCCTTCCCTCTTCCTTCTCTTTCTCTATTTCCCTATATCCTCTAACCAGAGGCCCTTTTTTATTTTGTTTCTACTCTTTTCTTACTCGGATGTTTAAAATATGTTTAAAAAACAAGAAGATAACCGTAAATTATAATAATACGGGATTTGGTTGAATAATATCCGATACATGTTGATTACTATGCCTGTATTACATTTAGTTGACTATAACCTGTTACAGTTATTCCATGAAAATGTTTGTAATATGCTGATTTTCTTAATAATAAAAAGAACATTGAAAGAAATGTAGCCATATGGCTCTGTTGGGGTGTCTCAGCAAATCTACACCAAACAATTGTAGATTTGTAGTAAAATTTTGGTTGTAAATTATAATTAATCAGCCCATCATGATTAACAAAAAATTGCACATTTTCACACAAAGCAAGTGTGAGCAGCACATCTTTGACATCACACCAGGCAGAGCCTGCCTACTCAGCAAGCATGGAGAAAAAACAAAGCAGAAGACCACAAACAAGCAAGTTCGACCCAAATATTTTATCTCTTCTACATCTACTATACAGTTACCTAATAAGTTATTGTGTTGTTTGTATGAAACAAATATAAGCCGTGTATCAGAGAGGTAAGGTTTGGCCTATGAGGAGCGACCACTCCTCCTCTCCCTAAAAAAAAGGATAATTTCCCTCATTATTTCTTGTTACATGTTCTTCAAGTGTTACTGCTATGAAAAGGTACAATTTCTAGGGCTAAGGTGTTATGAGGACAGGAGATTTCAGCTCTGAACTCAGTAGAATTCTGAATTCAGTTTTGAACTAGAATGCAGCCTGTGAAACTGGATCAATGTAAAATAAGCAATGTATTTATAGTTAACCATAGTATCCAACGCTTAATTACCTGTGGTCTGTCCATGGATGGTAAATGTTCAAGTAATCAGGGTTCAACTCTGCAACAATGTTCTAAAATACACTGTATAGTGTAGCTGTGGGAGTGGGCTGTTAGACACTTTTATGGACTTTCGGTTGTGCCGGAAACTAACCTAGTTTTTTCCTCTGTTAGACACAGCCAGACTCCGCAAATAAAGAGCATAAATGGTTGGAAACCATCTCTGCCTTCCCAGTCATTGCATGCACAGCACTGAACAAGAGGAGTGTATACAGAATAGGAAGCTCTATCAGCACTTCCTCCTCCGGACCCACCAGCTCCTGCAATCACTGGGTGTAGGAAGGAAGCAGGAGCTGTTTGGGCCTAAGAGATTTAGGCAGCATTTCTATTGTAACTGGGGCTAATCAACCAGCCCGAGTTACAGGGGAAATCAGATAAAGCAAAGTATTTTAATATTGACTTCTCAATCCATGCCTCTTTGAAAAAAATGTATCCAATATATAACATATTAAGGACTTGGGCACAAATTTTAAAACATATTTCAATGGACATTTGTAGCTAGATATGTGTAAAACAGAAACGTATTTCCTTTATCTTCCCACCACTGATTTCGCCCAATATCAGCCCAAGAAAGGATGAAAAGCTAGCACTCTTTGTTTTATTCTGGCTTTTTGTTTAAGCTGCAGATTCAAATTTGATGTGGTGTGTGGCCATAAATCAACTGAAATTGGAATGAACTTCCTGACAGATTCTCAGTTACCTTATTCTGCAGTCAGCAATAGACAATGCAATAAAAAGGTTATAGAAGGCAAATGATGCAATATGAAACACAATTTCAAAAATTATTTTTAACCCAAATTACACGCATTTAAGTAAAGAAAATTGTCTCCAAGGGTGGGCAACCCTTTTAATGCAGGTTGTATGCACGTACAAATTAAAGCAATGTTCAAAAGTGCTTTAATGAATTTAAGAAATTAGGAAACATTATTCCAGGTAACATTTTCCTACACAATCCATTTGAAAATCATTGAAACATTTGACTTTCAAACATAGGCAGCAGTGATATCACAAAAATTAAGTTAATGATAAAACAGCTAAAGGCAGAGTTGGTGCCGACAGAACCAAATCTCACATGAAGCGGAAAACAGATGGCATTTCAAGTTAGCTTAACTCCTCTACTTTAAATACTGATTGGTAGAGAAATCCCCAAGCTACTACTATGAGCTGTTAATATTTTCAGAGTAATTTTAATAGCATTAAGTAGTCGCTGCATATGCTTGATTTAGGGAACTGAGAATGGGAAAACTAAAGGTATTCTCCGGATTAATAAAAAGCGCAATAAATTAAATATAATGCCATTAATTGACCATCAGATTGTCAAGGAATGGCTGGAGGCTTGTAGTGAAATGATTTGTATTACTTTTAGTACACTGGTATGTTATTTCTGAATATATTTATTTTCACTGAATCTGTTAGAAAAGCATTGTAGAGACCTTAATTGAAGCTAAAAAATTATTTGCTCAAGATAGAAGGCACCAGAATGTACTAGTGTGCATGTTCAGTACACTAAGCATGAAGAGTAGTTTCGGCACATCAGTATTGATTATATGGACAGTGGGTACTGATTGTTTCCTTGGGGTCACTCTGAATTTTTGCAGAAAAGTCTTAGACCCTGATTCATCATAGTCATTACACCAGAAATCTGGAATAAAAACACCTTCAAATGGTGACAATTTTTGCATAGGATGAAGTCGGGCAAACATTTAGCAAATTTTGTTGTTTTCACATTGGTTTCAGCAAGCTCCACCAAAATGGATGGAGCTGGAAAGGGCAGGGCATGACAACGCTAGTTTCGACAAATTCATTAATGGGAATATGTCACCTTGTTTTTGCTATGTAATATTAGAGCACCATAATAGTCCGTGTTTTGCTGTTTCAAAATGATCAGTGTTTTATCAGCAGGAGACTATCACTACAGAACAACTGCCCTCAAATCTCTTTGTCCAACTATGCACCCAACACTGATTAGCAGCTGTCTGTCACTATACAATTGTGAGGGAAAGCCAGGGCCATGGTCATGGCTAAGATTAACAGGTCTTGCGCGCCCTGGTTTCCCGTCACATGCAGATAGTGTCCCGTAGTCAATGTACTTGCCTCTTTATCCCTTGCACCGTCAGGGCCTTCTCTCCGTTACCTAAGGTTCCCTCCTGTAGTTTGTGTACAAACAGAGACACAGTCCAGTTGCATCTTGAAAGGTAAAACTTTACATTCTTCTTTGCACAGAACATCCTTAACAGACACAGTATTTGCATAAGGTTCCTTACATCTCACATTTTCCACTTTCACTGCACTCTTCCCTTGGTCCTTCAGTATGTGCCCGGGTCGTACCGCCTCTTGCGGTAATGCAGCATACTCTCTGTCCAGACTCACTACACTTGGGAGTTCCCTCGTCCGTTTTGCACAAGGTCTGAGGGTGTCAGCCCATGCGATGATCTGCCACATGTTGAGCGACTTACGTCCCCGTACTGCTGTGGACCTGCTATTACTTCTGCTTCACCACTGCTGTACCCTGTGCTGGTTCCTATGCACTTCTGTCCACCGAGCCTTGGATGACTGGGTCCTATGCTTAAACATTACGGGGCTACTGAATAGCGTGGGCTCAAAGCCCACACGAGCTCTATCGGCTTCCTAGCCCTCTGAACTAACTGGAGATCTGTTCCTGCCTTATCCTCAGTCAACTCCTCCTACAGTTAACTATTTACACTACTTATTATAATAAGGCATCATGGGCCCCATCTAGTGGGCTGAACAAGGTACTACACTTTCCCTATGTTTATCGTTATATGTTAACAAAACATGTCTATATACATACACAGTTTTTACATAAAGGTAACATTTACATAGAGAGAGAGTGTAGAGTATAAGACGGTCACGGTATGCCCCTTACATTTTCCCTCCCTTTAACAATGGTCATCCCTGACGATTTCTGCAACAAAACTTTATTTTTTCAAGGTATAATCCACGCAGGGAGAACAATAGAGATGATAACCTACTGCTCAACATGAGCAAAGTCTCTTTGGATGAATAAGAGTCCTTTCTCTTTTGAGAGGTGCCTGTCTCACAGTCCCCCAGGTTTCACCTCCAGTCCACACATACAACAGTTCGGACCCACTCTTCAGGTCCTCAGTCCTTAGGGGAGGTGTGCAGCACTGCCCTAAAATGCTATGTACACTGCCTGTCTCAGGAACAGCCTGTTGCTGCAGTTGTACATAGTCAGTGGTACAGTTCCTGGGCATATTCTTGCCTTGTAGCAGAAGTGGCGCAACGGGCGCAACAAAACAACAAAAAAGCACATCAGTTTCTCCTGGCCAAAACAGCCATATTACTCCAACTCTGGGAGTCTTGCTGGGCCCCTATTGCCCACGAGACACGGAACAGTCCCATTACTTTATTCCAGCATGTTGCAAGGTGCAACGAGCACTAACTTAGTAAAGTACCACAAAGTTCAATGCCACGCATCCTGTGCCGCTTTATCAGATTGGTCCCATGCCCACGTTCGGGCTGAAGATGAGGACTCTGCAGCCTCAGAGTCCGTAGGCTGCCAGGATGCAGTAGAGGCAGCATGGGACTGGGAGGTAGATGAGGCATGGGGAACAGACCATACCTGGTTTGGGCCCGCATATAGTTCTAAATCAGTTTCTGAGTGCAGACTTACTGCCACAGCATGATATCCATGAGTGCCATCCTCCTTGTAAAAATTGACCCAATCCTCCTCCTGTAAGGCTCTGCCAAACTTCACAAAGATGGCATGTATGTAGACTTTTGTGTTGGTCTCCATCTCACGTATGAAACCATAGCCCCAGTCTACATCAGTGTACACCAGCTGCTCACTCGTGCGCCGTCCGGCCATAGCACCCTGTCCCAGTTGGCGCAGCTCTGCCCAGACCTCCTTCTCACGCTGTTTCTTCTGCACAATTACTCCCGCAATCCCGGCAGCATTCCTGGGAGATGGAAATAGGCCCTCTCTCTGTGGATGGGAATGGGACTGACTGGGGGTAAAAATACTGCCAAGCGAGGGCCTGCTACGCGAGGACTCGCAACCCAGGATGGGAGGCTGAGGGACCAGCAGGACTTCTGGGATGAGGGGCTGAGGTGCACTCACCAGCTCAGGAAGATGAAGTTCCTTTACTTCTGGTGCAGACTCCTCTGGGGCTGTTATAATCTCTGGTCCCCGATGGCATGGAAACACTGGTTCCGGGCAAAGAGGTTCCGGCTCCCGAGGACAATGTTCCAGCTTCCAAGGACGGTGTTCTGGCTCTGGCGGCCACCGGCAGCCCTCCTCCCTAGGTACAGGGAATTGATCCATCCAGAATTAGTCAGCAACTCCCCCCAGCCTTCCGGGTCGGGCCTTTTCTTCCCCGGCTCACATTCTTCCAAATCACCGACCTCCTCCGGTACATGATGGCATGTGCAGCTGCACACAGAGTTTTCTTCTGGACCCCCCACAGTTTTCTCTGTAAGATCCGTAAGCAGCGCCAGTAGAAGATCTGTAAGCAGCGCCAGTAGAAGACTGTGACCAGATCAGAACCAGGCTCGAGAGATGATACGGCTGTAGCAGAGGACTTTCTTTTAGGACGTTACTTCCAGCATTTGCAAACAGTACAAGGTATGGGCTCGGACTATGCTTCAGGAAATGGAGACGGCCAGTGTGACAAGCACATTGTATACTCATGACTTTTATATCTCAGACTTGAAGGCTAGCAAGAAATACCTGTGACTCCCACTAGGGCCAGTGCAACGATCAGAGTTGTTTATAGAGACTACGACTGGGACTGGTCTAGTACTGAAAGTGACACCCATGAAGCTGAGACATAACTGTTGTTTAACTGCTAAATAACAAGAACAGTGAATGTAATACAACATTACATAATATTATATTTAGTTGTATTGCTGTGTCATAATATACTGTATTAACCCTTTTACTGTTTCCGACAATATAGTGGTTACTGGAGTATATATACTTATAAATAGATTTCCCTTCTGTGTTAGTCAAATAAATCGTGTTGTTTAAGTACCACTGTCTCCTCATTGTCTGCGCTGTTGGATCCAGACAACCTGCTTACAAGTATATGACCTATAAAGATGCCAGTGAAGACTCAAAGAATTATATCTCAAATAACAAAATGTATTTTTTATGATTAATAAATATAGCTGACAACCAAAGATACCAAACACCACAAGGACACAAGATCAATTAAAAACAATGGCGTACATAGCATGTATACGGTGCAATGTATACTTGTATTGGACATGATAATGAATATAGTACATGGAAGTGCTAAAATAATACAACTCGTACAACACAAGTGATGAAAAATATGGGATATAGAAATAAAAGAGTCACAACAGGCACAATAATAAGTGCTATAAATATTGTGTCCTACATAAAATGAAAATATCCTCAATTCAAAAGATACAAAATGCAAGCCATACAAGTGTGAAGAGATTTATAACAAAACATTTGCATGGAAATAATTATGGTAAGTACTGACCAGAGGTCTCCATACCCAAATCCTAGCTGTGCAGCCTACACCCCACACTCAAACACATGTTATTATGGAACTGCAACACAGAACTAGGATAGAAGTGGGAAAACTGACCCTGCACTGAGACTAGACTGATACCCTACTATGGAGTAGGCGACCCATTCCTTGCTAATAGACCCACCGAAGATCCTAGATTAATCTCAGCAAAGACCTATAGATAGGGGGAAGGAGGTCCCAGAAAGATCTAAGGACTGGGTACAAAAACAGGTCACCTCCTGATAGAAAATACAGAGACGGCTGCAGAAACCAACTGAAAACAGAAACTAAGGATAGCAGAACCGGGGGTCCCAGAACTGCACAATATCAAACACAGAAAGCTATTAAAGCACCTAGCCAGAACTCTAGCAGAGTAACTCTGTTGTCCAGCAAGGAATGGGTGGCAGGTGCGGGGTAATAAAGTGTGATACAATCACCTGACCTAAGACAACCCAGCACCAGGGGAAAAAGACCAGCAGCCAGAAAACCACAACAAGATGGCGGATGGTCAAAAACAAAACAGATTCTAACACATGTTTTGCTAATGCTTCCTCAGATAGTTTTGGTAGTACATTGCTAGATGTCTCTGCTCTTAAATCATGATACTCTCAGATTAAAAAACAAAAAACTGTTGACAGACTCCTTTTAGTTAGAAATAATTTACAGAAAAATACTTTGCAGTACATAGGAAAAAAAAACACAATCAGAATTGCTATTTTATTTTTTTTCATTAGTCCCTGTATATATTTTCTTTAATGTCATTTGAAAACCAAACCCTCAAATGGCTAAAAAATACTAAAATGATCAGGAATGGGTTAACAGTAGGGATGAATGGACCCGTAGATGTTTGGACTCGAGCGAACTTTACTACAAAGTTTGATTGGAGTACAAGAACTCTACCCGAACTTGAACTTGAACCCCACAGAAGTCAATAGTGACCCAAACACACACTCTCTCCCCACCTCACCCTTACTCTCTCTTCCCCTCATCACCCTCACTCTCTCTCCCCTCCTCACCCTCACTCTGTCTTCCTCCTAACTCTCTCCCTTCTCACCCTCACTTGCTCTCTCCCTCCTCCCCCTCACTCTCGCTCTCCCTCCTGACCCTCACTTTCTCTCCCCGTCCTCACCCTCACTCTTTCTATCCCTCCTCACCCTCACTCTCTCTCTTCCACCTCACCCTCACTCTTTCAATTCCTCCACACTCTCACTCTCTCTCTCCCTCCTCACCCTCACTCTCCCCCTCCTCACCCTCACTCTATCCCCCTCCTCACCCTCATTCTGTCTTCCTCCTCACTCTCTCCCTTCTCACCCTCACTTGCTCTCTCCCTCCTCACCCTCACTCTCTTTCTCCCTCCTCACCCTCACTTTCTCTCCCCGTCCTCACCCTCACTCTTTCTATCCCTCCTCACCCTCACTCTCTCTCTTCCGCCTCACCCTCACTCTTTCAATTCCTCCACACTCTCACTCACTCTCTCCCCCTCACCCTCAAACTCTCTCTCCCTCCTCACCCTCACTCTCTGTCCCTGTACACCTTCACTCTTTCTCCCCTCCTCACCCTTACTCTGTCTTCCTCCTCACTCTCTCCCTTCTCACTCTCACTCACTCTCCCTCCTCACCCTCACTCTCACTCCCTCCTCACCCTCACTCTCTCTCTCCCTCCTCACCCTCACTCTCTCTCCCCTCCTCACCCTTACTCTGTCTTCCTCCTCACTCTCTCCCTTCTCACCCTCACTCGCTCTCCCTCCTCACCCTCACTCTCTCCCCCTCCTCACCCTCACTCTCTATCCCCCCTCACCCTCACTCTCTCTTTCCCTCCTCACCCTCACTCTCTCTCCCTCCACACCTTCACTCTCTCTCCCCTCCTCACCCTTACTCTGTCTTCCTCCTCACTCTCTCCCTTCTCACCCTCACTCGCTCTCCCTTCTCACCCTCACTCTCTCTCCCTCCTCACCCTCACTTTCTCTTCTCCTTCTCACCCTCACTCTCACCCCCTCCTCACCCTCACTCTCTCCCCCTCCTCACCCTCACTCTCTCTCCCCTCCTCACCCTCACTCTCTCCCTCCTCACCCTCACTCTCTCTTCTTCCTCACCCTCACTTTCCCTTCCACTCCTCTCCCTCTGTAATGCAAGTACTGGGTAGACTACAGCTGATTACACGGACCCCTGCGATATCCCTCAGACTAGGGAAAAGCCTGTCTGTCCCTCTCCCAGAATTTACACTGATGGTGTGCTTGTCTGGGCCGCCAGGCCTGACCCTAGCTCCTGTTTCAGTCCTATGCTGAAACCTCCACCCGCCACCCAGTGATTAGACCACACACCAACCCCTACAGAAAGCACAGACAGGGAAAACTAAAAACGCACCACGCCGCAGACACACAGGAAAATACTATAATGTGCACAGGGCAAAACAAATACAAATATAGGAAGGAGAAATATGACAAAGGATAATACACCACCAGATACGATATTTCTTCTCCTAGACCACCACTCCAGACCGAAATCACCAGGCACAAGACACAAGCTATAATCGGTGACGCCCAAAGTCCAGAATGACTATTTAAAGGCCACGGGCGTGACCCAGCCTCCAACCTGATAACTAGCTAGATTAACCCCGGACAACCTGGATAAAGTCTAGCCGGCGCCACTGAGCGTATAGTGGACGAATGTGGAATTACCGCTGTCTGTCGGACGCCCTAGTGTGAATAGCGTCCGACATGACACCCTCACTCTCTCTCCCTCCTCACCCTCACTCTATTTCCCCTTCCTCACCCTCACTCTTTCTCTCCCTCCTCACCCTCACTCTCTCTCTTCCTCCTCACTCTCTCTCCCTCCTCACCCTCACTCACTCTTCCCCTCCCACCCTCACTCTCACTCTCCCTCCTCACCCTCACTCTCCCCCTCACTCTCCCCCCCTCCTCACTCTCTCTCCCCCTCATCACCCTCACTCTCTCTCCCCCTCCCCACCCTCTCTCTTTCTCTCCCTCCTCATCCTCACTCTCTCTTCCCTCCCCACCCTCTCTTCCCTCCCCACCCTCTCTCTTTCTCTCCCTCCTCACCCTCACTCTCTCTCTTCCTCCTCACCCTCACTCTTTCAATTCCTCCTCATCCTCACTCTGTTTTTCCCTCCTCACCCTCACTCTTTCTTTACCTCCACACCCTCACTCTCTCTCTCTCCCTCCTCTCCCTTATTCTCTCTCCCTCCTCATCCTCACTCTCTCTCTCCCTCCTCACCCGCACTCTCTCTTTCATTTTGGAAAGGGTGGAATGGTGACAATTACAGGTAATATATTGTTTGCCCCATGATGCAATAATCTGATAAATCAGAAAGTTCCCTTCTAAAGTTTCAGAAAGAATCGACCTCTTAGATAATGAGCTGTATGTCTGGTGCCTCTTCTTAACAATCACCATCTTACACTGCAAAACAGCCATTAAATTAGTTGAAAAGTGTAATTGATCTTATTGATTTCCAATAAAAAGCGGTGATGAAGAAGGTTAATGAATCCATGATTGAATCATTTTCTGACACATGCTAATGTCTGGTCTTGGCATAATTGAATTAGTAAAATTAAATGCTTTCCCAGTGCTCCCATTCTGCAGACGAGATTCGAAGCTCCAGTGCAAGAGTCAGCGCAAGTTGAATGAAGGGAAGGTGTCTTAGTATGTGTGTTCAATTGGTTAGAAAAATTGTAAGGAAAATAGACATTACATTTATCTCTTTAGAATTAGTGGCTTTTGATGTTCAGGTAACATTTTCCAATAAAAGGGAACTCTGGTTTTCACTATTGAATGACCTTTGGGGAATATTTTATTGCTTTTTTGACCTTCAAACAATAAGGAAAATACAAAAACACGTATTGTATTCAATCCATTAGATAAACTTAGCTTGAGGTTACATTGCACCTTAGCTTCTCTGATTGCTAGAGGAAGCCAACAATAGACACCAATGCTCCCCACTCCATATTCTATCGCTCAGGCAATCACAGATTTTCTGAAAATCTTAATAATCCAGATTATATATATATACTGCAAATTGCTTTTTAGCAATCACGTTTTGTTGTGAGTTTTTAAATATGTGCATGAATAAATGTATTACCGTATTTATCATTGCATTTCAGTTTGTTTGCTTTAAGCTGTTTAATAGCAAATATGCACAAGAAAGAAAATCTGCAGCACATAACTGCTGTAATAAACAATCAAGTACTTCATTAATACAGATCCAATTTAACCCCTTAATGTTCTATGACAGATATATCAGAAGCTCAGCCAGGTCCATAAATGGCAGATGCAGGCTAAATTAAATAACAGAGCTGAAAGAAGAAACAGAACCTCTAAAATAAAAAAGCTCCAGTCTTTATAGACATATCTGTGAGAGGATCAAATCAGTGTCAGGTAAAAAATCACATATCTTGTCTTTATTACAGATAGGTCTAGGGGAGAGAGCATGATTCTCTATTTCCATACCTACCAGTGGAGGTTGGCACCCTATGGGGAAACACAGTTGCACCCCCGCTTCACGTTAATTGCCCTAACTGACCCTAATAGGGATCTCTCAACAAGCCACCGCCAACACCCGCAATAGTGGTTAAGTGCAATACAAATTTTTCTGAAACCTTACACTATACACTGTGTGCAGAATTATTAGGCAAGTTGTATTTTGATCACATGATACTTTTTATACATGTTGTCCTACACCAAGCTGTTCAGGCTTGAGAGCCAACTACCAATTAAGCAAATCAGGTGATGTGCATCTCTGTAATGAGGAGGGATGTTGTCTAATGACATCAAAACCCTATATAAGGTGTGCTTAATTATTAGGCAACTTTCTTTCCTTTGGCAAAA
This sequence comes from Ranitomeya variabilis, assembly GCF_051348905.1. Taxonomy (NCBI): domain Eukaryota; kingdom Metazoa; phylum Chordata; class Amphibia; order Anura; family Dendrobatidae; genus Ranitomeya; species Ranitomeya variabilis. The sequence continues at coordinate 623,425,338 of NC_135236.1, read as the reverse complement.
TGGGTCAGAAGAGAGATTTAACGGGCTCTGAAAAGTCCAAAATTGTGAGATTGTGAGCTTTTGAAGCTTGATCACCGAACAATCAAGCATTTCATGGCAAATAGCCAACAGGGTCACAAGAAACGTGTTGGGCAAAAAAGGCGCAAAATAACTGCCCATGAATTGAGGAAAATCAAGCATGAAGCTGCCAAGATGCCATTTGCCACCACTTTTGCCATATTTCAGAGCTGCAACGTTACTGGAGTAACAAAAAGCACAAGGTGTGCAATATTCAGTAACATGACCAAGGTAAGGAAGGCTGAAAAACGACCACCTTTGAACAAGAAACATAAGATAAAACGTCAAGACTGGGCCAAGAAATATCTTAAGACTGACTTTTCAAAGGTTTTATGGACTGATGAAATGAGAGTGACTCTTGATGGGCCAGATGTCTGGGCCAAAGGCTGGATCAGTAAGGGGCAGAGAGCTCCACTGACTCAGACGCCAGCAAGGTGGAGGTGGGGTACTGGTGTGGGCTGGTATCAAAGATGAACTTGTGGGACCTTTTCGGGTTGAGGATGGAGTGAAGCTCAACTCCCAGACCTACCGCCAGTTTCTGGAAGACAACTTCTTAAAGCAGTGGTACAGGAAGAAGTCAGTATCGTTCAAGAAAAACATGATTTTCATGCAGGACAATGCTCCATCACATGCCTCCAACTACTCCACAGCATGGCTGGCCAGTAAAGGTTTCAAAGAAGAAAAAATAATGACATGGCCCCCTTGTTCACCTGAATTGAACCCCATAGAGAACCTGTGGTCCCTCATAAAATGTGAGATCTACAGGGAGGGAAAACAGTACACCTCTCGGTACAGTGTCTGGGAGGCTGTGGTGGCTACTGCACGCAATGTTGATCGAAAACAGATCAAACAGCTGACAGAATCTATGGATGGAAGACTGCTGAGTGTCATCATAAAGAAAGATTGCTATATTGGTCACTAATTTTTTGGGGGTTTGTTTTTCCATGTCAGAAATGTTTATTTCTAAACTTTGTGCAGTTATATTGGTTTATCTGGTGCAAATAAATAAGTGAGATGGGAATATATTTGTTTTTTATTAAGTTGCCTAATAATTCTGCACAGTAATAGTTACCTGCACAAACAGATATCCTCCTAAGATAGCCAAATCTAAAAAAACCCATTCCAACTTCCAAAAAAATTAAGCTTTGATATTTATGAGTCTTTGGGGTTGATTGAGAAAATAGTTGTTGATCAATAATAAAAATAATCCTCTAAAATACAACTTGCCTAATAATTCTACACACAGTGTATTCCCTTTTGGTAATAACTGTGTGAATGCCCATTATTTAATACATGTAGATCACTATATGCTCACTTCCTAGGTATGTTATTGGATAAATAAATCCCTCTAATAGTCATAGAGATTGTTCCAGATGGACAAGGAATATACAGTTGAAAATAGAAGTTTACATACAATACCCTTTTTAAAATATGGAGCTCAAACCTGGATCCCATATTCTAGATGTGGCCTCACCGGTGATTTATAAAGGGGTAATAATATGTTGGGGTCGCGGGATTTTATCTCTCTTCTTAAACACCCAAGATCTTGTTTGCATTTTTGGCTGCTGCTTGACATTGAATACTGCTGCTCAGTTAACTTGTAAAGAGAATATTCAAGTCCTTCTCCTATTCTGTAGTCCTGAGTATACTCCCACTTAATGTACAGTTGGGAAAAAAGTATTTAGTCAGCCACCAATTGTGCAAGTTCTTCCACTTTAAAAAGATGAGAGAGGCCTGTAATTGACATCATAGGTTGACCACAACAATGAGAGTCAAAATTGAGAAAACAAATCCAGAATATCATCTTGTCTGATTGGCAATATTTATTTTGCAAATTATGGTGGAAAATAGCTATTTGGTCACCTAAAACATGCAAGTTTTCTGGCTCTCACAGACCTGTAACTTCTTTAAGAGGCTCCTCTGTCCTCCACTCATTACCTGTAGTAATGGCACCTGTTTGAACTTGTTATCAGTATAAAAGACAAATGTCCACAACTTCAAGCAGTCACACTCCAGACTCCACTATGATGAAGACCAAAGAGCTGTCAAACAACACCAGAAATAAAATCGTAGCCCTGCACCAGGCTGGGAAGACTGAATCTGCAATAGGCAAGCAGCTTGATGTGATGAAATCAACTGTGGGAGCAATAATAAGAAAATGGAAGACATACAAGACCAGTGATAATCTCCCTCAATCTGAGGCTCCACACAAGATCTAACCCCGTGGGGTCAATATGATCGCAAGAACATTGAGCAAAAATCCCAGAACCACACGAGGTGCCTAGTAAATGACCTGCATAGAGCTGGGACCACCATAACAAATGCAACCATCAGTAACATACTATGATGCCAGGGACTTAGATCTTGCAGTGCCAGATGTGCCCCCCTCCTTAAGCCAGTACATGTCCGGGCCCGTCTGACTTTTGCTAGAGAGCATTTGGATTATCCAGAAGAGTATTGGGAGAATGTCATATGGTCTGATGAAACCGAAGTAGAACTGTTTGGTACAAACAAAACTCGTCGTGTTTGGAGAAGACAGAATGTTGAGTTGCATCCAAAGAACACCATACCTACAGTGAATCATGGGGGTGGCATCATCATGCTTTGGGGCTGTTTCTCTGCAAAGGGACCAGGATGACTGATCCATGTACATGAAAGAATGAATGGGTCCATGTATAATGAGATTTTGAGTTCAAACCTCCTTCCATCAGCAAGGAAGCATTGAAGATGAAACATGGATGAGTCTTTCAGCATGATAATGATCCCAAGCATACTGCCAGGGCAACAAAGGAGTGACTTCATAAGAAGCATATGAAGGTCCTGGAGTGGCCTAGCCAGTCTTCAGATCTCAACCCCATAGAAAACCTTTGGAGGGAGTTGAAAGTCCGTGTTGCCCAGGGACAAGCCCAAAACATCACTGCTCTAGAGGAGATCTGCATGGATGAATGGGCCAACATACCACCAACAGTGTGTGCCAACCTTGTGAAGACTTACAGAAAACATTTGACCTCTGTCATTGCCAACAAAGGATATATAACAAAATATTGAGATGAACTTTTGTTAATGACCAAATACTTATTTTCCACCATAATTTACAAAATAAATCTTCCAAAATCAATCAAGGTGACTTTCTGGATTTGTTTTCTCATTTTGACTCTCATAGTTGTGGTCTACCTATAATGTCAATTACAGGCCTCTCTCATCTTTTTAAGTGGGAGAACTTGCACAATTGGTGGGTGACTAAATACTTTTTTCCCCACTGTGTATGCAGCAATAGGATTACTCCGTCCTATCTCATATTTTTTATCCTCTTTCCGACATCTGGCGTAATAGTATGCTGATGTTGGACTTCCCCTGTTTGCTCTGTGCCGGAGCCCGCTACTTTCCTGGGTACATGTCAGCTGATATAAAGTGGGTGCGGAAAGTATTCAGACCAGTTTAAATTTTTCACTCTTTGTTTCATTGCAGCCATTTGGAAAATTCAAAAAGTTCATTTTTTCACATTAATGTACACTCTGCATCCAATCTTGACTGAAAAAAAACAGAAATGTAGAATTATTGCAAATTTAATGAAAAAAAACTTGAAATATCACATGGTCATAAGTATTCAGACCCTTTGCTCAAACACTCATACTTAAGTCACATGTTGTCCAATTCCTTGTGATCCTCCTTGAGATAGTTCTACTCATTCATTGGAGTCCAGCTGTGTTTAATTAAACTGATTGGACTTGATTTGGAAAGGCACACATCTGTCTATATAAGACATCACAGCTTACAGTGCATGTCAGACCAAATGAGGATCACGAGGTCAAATTAACTGGCCAGGGAGCTCAGAGACAGAATTGTGGCAAGGTACAGATCTGGCCAAGGTTACAACATAATTTCTGCAGTACCCAAGGTTCCTAAGCGCACAGTGGCCTCCATAATCCTTAAATGGGAGAAGTTTGGGACCACCAGAAGTCTTCCTAGACCTGGCCATCCAATCAAACTGAGCAATCATGGGAGAAGAGCCTTGGTGAGATAGGGGTAAAGAAGAACCCCAAGATCACTGTGGCTGAGATCCACAGATGCAGTAGGAAGATGGGAGAAAGTTCCACAAATTCAACTATCACTGCAGCCCTCCACCAGCAGGGTCTTTATTGCAGAGTTGCCCGACGGAAGCCTCTCCTCAGTGCAAGACATATGAAAGCCCGCATAGAGTTTGCTAAAAAACACATGAAGGACTCCCAGACTATGAGAAATAAGATTCTCTGGTCTGATAAGATGAAGATAGAACTTTTTGGTGATAATTCTAATGGTTATGTGTGGAAAAAAACAGGCACTGCTCATCACCTGCCCAATACAATCCCAATAGTGAAACATGGTGGTGGCAGCATCATGTTATGGGGGTGTTTTTCAGCTACAAGGACAGGACGACTGGTTGTCATTGAAGGAAACATGAATGCGGCCAAGTACAGAGATATCCTGCATGAAACCCTCTTCCAGAGTGCTCTGGACCTCAGACTTGGCAGAAGGTTCATCTTCCAACAAGTCAATGACCCTAAGCACACAGCTAAAATAACAAAAGAGTTGCTTCAAAACAACTCTGTGACCATTCTTGACTGGCCCAGCCAGAGCCCTGACCTAAACCCAATTGAGCATCTCTGGAGAGACCTGAAAATGGCTGTCCATCAACATTCACCATCCAACCTGACGGAACTGGAGAGGATCTGCAAGGAAGAATGGCAGAGGATCCCCAAATCCAGATGTGAAAACCTTTTTGCATTATTCTCAAGAAGACTCATGGCTGTACTAGCTCAAAAGGATGCTTCTACTCAATACTGAGCAAAAGGTCTGAATACTTATGGCCATGTGATATTTCAGTTTTTATTTTTTAATACATTTGCAAAAATTACTACATTTCTGTTTTTTTTCAGTCAAGATGTGGTGCAGACTGTACATTAATGAGAAAAAAATGAACTTTTTTGAATTTACCAAATGGCTGCAAAGAAACAAAGAGTGAAAAATGTAAAGGGATATAAACACTTTCCTTACCCACTGTATACAGCTCAATGCACCTGCAGCAGCCATGGGTGAAATCACTCCAGGTTTTCAATGCTACCAAGTTTTGCAAGCTGAATATTTAGATCCATTATCTGGTCTCCCAAACATGTTACTCACTGACGTCGAGTGCAGATAAATTCACCTTCACATGGCTGTGGAAGACAAGTTAAGACAAGTTAAAAACAAGCCAACACTACCAACATACACAGTGCAGTTGGTGTCCCAATATATATTAAACATTCAAATCATATTTTAGGAATCAAACAGTATAGATGTTAGCAGGGGTGAACACAGACAGCTTGGGGCCTCTGAGCAGGAAATGTGTCTGGGCCCCCCTCCTTTTAAGACAACAAAGCTACACACACACACACACACACATATATATGTGTATATATATATATATATATATATATATATATATGTATATACATATATGAGATATATATCCACACACACATACATATATATATTTATATATATATATATATATATATATATATATATATATATATATATATATATATATATATATATATATATATATTGCATAGTCTCCCTCTTGTACGACACCGTCCCTTACATATTGGATTTTATAGAGCCTGTTTGTTATTACATACCATCCTGTCTTGTTAGCTGTATAATGCAATGATGGCTGATGGAGCATGGGAAAGCTTCTTTTCTAAAGGAGGAGCTGATGGACTGATAGTCTGGTCACCGGCTCCTCCATCAGTTGACATTTTGTGTCTAACAAGAGAGGGGACTATGTAATGAAAGAGGGTGCTGTGATTAACAAAAATAACAAGAATACATGATGTAAGAGACAGCACTGTACATAACTGCAGAGGAAGCTATATAATAAGGGAGGGCATCATATATAACTAGAGAGGATGGTGCGTAATAATGGACGGAGTTATACATAACAAAAGAGGAAACTATGTAACTAAGGATGGTGTTATACATAATAAGTGAGTACACTATACACTAAGGGACTGTGCTATACATAAGTGAGTACACTATATACTAAGGGACTGTGCTATACATAATAAGTGAGTACACTTTATACTAAGGGACTGTGTTAGACATAATAATCGATAATATCGTCTTCCTCCACCTCCCCCTGTTCCTAAATCCATTATAAATCCTCCTTCCTCCCATCCCAATCCCCCACACCCCTCATTGTCCTCCTCCCCCCGTATCCCATCATTGCCCTCTCCCCCACCCCCATGATTGCCCTCTTCACCACCTCCATCATTGATTTCTCCCCATCACCCCATTATTGCTCATTCCACCACCTCCATCATTGCCTTCTCCCCACCACCCCCATCATTGTCCTTCCCACTGCCACCATCATTGCCTTCTCCCCCACCACCCAATCATTATTCATTCCACCACCTCCATCATTTCCTTCTCCGCCATCACCCCTATCATTGTCCTTTCCACCACCTTCATCATTGTCTTCTGCCCCACCGCCCCATCATTACCCATTCCACGACCTCCATCATTTCTTCCTCCCCACCACCCCATCATTACCCATTCCACCACCTCCATCATTGCCCTCTCTGTCAACCCAATTATTGCCTTCTGCCCCATCACCCCCATCATTGCCCTCTCCATTAACCCAATCATCGCCTTCTGCCCCATCATTGCCCTCTCTGTCTAACCAATCATTGCCTTCTGCTCCATCACCCCATCATTGCCCTCTCTGTCGACTCAATCATTGCCTTCTGCCCCATCACCCCTATCATTGCCCTCTCTGTCAACATAATCATTGCCTTCTGCCCCATCACCTCCATCGCTGCCCTCTCTGTCAACCCAATCATTGCCTTCTGCTCCATCACCCCCATCATTGCCCTCTCTGTCAACCCAATTATTGCCTTCTGCCCCATCACCCCCATCATTGCCCTCTCCATTAACCCAATCATTGCCTTCTGCCCCATCATTGCCCTCTCTGTCTAACCAATCATTGCCTTCTGCCCCATCACCCCATCATTGCCCTCTCTGTCTACTCAATCATTGCCTTCTGCCCCATCACCCCTATCATTGCCCTCTCTGTCAACCCAATCATTGCATTCTGTGCCATCACCCCATCATTGCCCTCTCTGTCAACCCAATCATTGCCTTCTGCCCCATCACCCCCATCATTGCCCTCTCTGTCAACCCAATCATTGCCTTCTGCCCCTTCACCCCGTCATTGCCCTCTCTGTCAACCCAATCATTGTCTTCTGCCCCATCACCCCCATCATTGCCCTTTCCGTCAACCCAATCATTGCCTTCTGCCCCATCACCCCCAACACTGCCCTCTCCTCCACCTACATTCACACAGACATGCACAGCACCATTCACCTCTCTGCATACACATACACACAGCACCATTCACCTCCTGCATACACACACACAGCACCATTCACCTCTCTGCATGCATACACACACACAGACACACACAGCACCATTCACCTCTCTGCGCACACACACAACTCACCTCACCTCTGCGCACGGTATCCTGAAGCTGCACCATCGCTGGCAGCTTCCTGTCTCCCACAGCCGCGGTGCTGAATGATGATGCAATTCAGCCGCTGCTGTATGAGACAGGAAGCACATGCCGGAAGAAGGACAGATCAATTCCCTGCAGCGCCACTCCATTTTCTCTTGCAGACAGTGGAGCTGCAAGGATTGCTCCCTGCCCGCCGCACATGAGGTCAATCTGGCCATGGGCCCCCCCGAGCCTCAGGACTGGTCAGATTGCCCTCATCATTAGCTGCCTTTTGCAGGGGCCCTGTGGAGCCTCCGGGCCTCAGTGCAGCCGCATAGGTTGAACTGGTGGTATGTCCGCTCATGGATGCTAGGCATTTCATGTCAGATGTGTTCTTGTTAAGGTTGATGTCAGGACTCTGAACATTTTTTACCTTTTGTACATTACTGCCCTTTTCCAAGATGGCGTCTTTAGTCTCATGTGCACTGTGTCTTCCTGCTATAAAACTCCACCCCAGCCTTTGGTCTGTGCTAGAGTATTCTGCCTTGCATCCAGCTCCTGACCTCTGATTACTCCCTGGCTATACACCTGCTCCTGTGAACATGTGTGGTGATCCTGCTACTCTGCTCTCAATTCCTGCTGCATATACAAGTTTCCAGTAATCCTCCTTCATCTGCTGCTCGTGTTTACTTCCATCCATCTGAATTTGCTGGACATGTAAGCTGTTGCTGCTTTGCAATAACCTGAGACTATTAACCAGGCCTCCCTGGTTGAGCTAAGATATGATTTGAACTGCCTAATAAGCATATCTATCTGTGCCTGGACTAAGACAAGGATTTATTCGTGTCAAGTATCCTCAAGAATAACTGTGCTTCATAGACTTTCTGCTTGATTGCATTTTCCTCTGAAGTTTCCTATAGACTGCTAAGCTGCGTTTATTATTTGCACCAAGTGTTGTGGACTTGAGTTTCTCTCTGCAACTGTTTGAATCACCGTGTGATAATATAGACTTTACCACTTATAAAACTGTGTTCTGTAGTTGTCTTGTTGCACGCAAAGAGTCTCCTGAGTTATCCCCTATAATTATTACAGTTGATCATAAAGAATAAATCTGTGGCATTAGTGTCAAGCAAAATGTTCACATTTGCAATATACTCTCCTCGAACACAATGGAATGAACAGAAGAAGATGTGAATTAATCATATAATCATTGCTTAGTGGCATAATTAAGGTCAACCATCATAAGAACACCCCAGCAGGAGCATCATCTGGATTAAGCTGTTCGGCGAAACACACACTGCTTGTGATCCTGAGGTGGTTGACCATAATTATGCTACTATGCAAATAACACAGGAGTCGGTGTGTCATCATGGACCAGAGGCAGACCAAAGGTGAACAAAATTTATTAACAAATATAACTCCATGCAGGGAGGGAATGGTTATGAGAGAACCGGGCAGGAAAGAGGCAACAAGGAAAAGAGGTATAGAGGCAATGTTCGCAAACAGAATAGAATAAACTTATCAGTCTGTCGGCTTCTGGAATGTAGTTCCTTGGTCTCCAATGATTGCACAGACAACAGTGGCACGTGATGTCTCGGAATGGTCCTGAGTAGACGGAGGTCTGGTTCCTCCATTAGAGCAAAGCATCTTTATTGCACAAGTCGGGTACTACCACTCATGGTTCCTGGATACTGGGCTCAGTCCTAATGTCGGTTCTCTATGCAGTTTCGCTGGAGCGTGGACTTGCTCCACGGTGTCAGCGGGTAAAGGGTTGGTAAGATCTGACTCGGTCTCTGGTGCTGCACTAAGGCACAAGTACGAATCTATAATGGGGATCACATATGATTCACCTCCCGGCATGGGAAACGTCAGGCAAATCAAATTTGTCATCTGGATACAGGGGACGTGACTACTGGGATGTCTAGAGGTGGGCCTTTGCTCATGAGATGCTGTGCTCTCCAGGCCTGCACTTCACCCCGCTGCAAGCTCAGTCTTCATGCTGAAACTGTTCGCTCTTTCCTGAGCGCCGCCATTTTTATTCCCCACCCCCTACTGACAAGTGTAAAGGTCAGTACTGTCTAGGAAACTTTCCCTCATGCAACAATGGTGACAGTTCCGACAGTTCCGGTATCGGCGCCAAAGAGACACCCCAGGTCTGGTTCATCCTCTTACATTCCCCCTCTTTTTTTCCCTCGCCATTCCGCAGGAAAGAGTTTCTTCATCTTACGTTGACACTCTTCTAGTTCTTGAACTATTTGCTACCAAACAAACTGATCTTGGTCATAACAGTTGTGGGGTCTACCAGCTGTAGTTTGCTTGGAGTGCCATAAGTCAGAAGGAGTGGTTGAGTCCATTTGTGTAGCAGGATCAAGCTGTACCGATGCGGGCAAAGGATTGTCCGCTTCCTCTAGAGTAACTGCTTCAGATGCAGCATTCATTTGCCCTTCTGCTAAATTTACCAGAAGTTGTTCAGGGCCTTCCTCTTCTTCACAATCAGCTACGACCGGCGGGGCTATTCCTGGGATAACTAATTCTCCCTCAATGGGGTAAGGGTCTTTGGAAAGGCAAGGCAGTATCATATTTCAATACACTAATCGAGTTGCAGTGTTTTCATCTACCTCAGGTTGAATCTCATAGATGGGTCCCTCTGAATTAATTCTTTGTTTCACTCGATGCGGTTTTTTTCCCTATGGGACTCCAGTTTATTTCGAGGGCGTTTTTCTCGGAGCAACACACGGTTTCCAGCCTGAAAAGCTGTCCCATGCAAGGGAGCTGTTTCTGTATGTTCTAGTTCCTGGAACCTGGTTTGCACCAGATGATGTAAAGTCTGTAGCCGATGATGATGTTCTCGGAACCAGGTGGACACCCTTGTCCGTGGGTAGTTCTCCTCTGGTTCCAACTATCCCTTCCCGGTCGGCCGAAAATCAGGGTATAGGGCAAGTAACCAGTGATACTGGGCCTTCTGTTGTTGTACACCAATACTAACTCAGCCAGGAATTCAGGCCATTAAGCCTTTCTGTCCTCTTCCAGCATCTGGATCAGGGTTTGGTTGAACTCCTTGCAAGCCCCATTTCTTTCGGGGTGATAACGAGTGTTCAGTCGGTGTAGCTCCTCGAGCACTCTACCCAGAAAACAGGCACCTTAATCAGAGTGTATCCACTTTGGACAGCCATACACTTGGATGAAGTTTCTGCAAATAGCATATGCAGCAGATTCAGTGGTTTGGTCTCGCGTCGGGGTGACAACAGCAAACTTCATGAAGTGATCCACCATCACCAAGCAATGTTCATATCCCCGATGTGCTGGGCCAATAGTCAGATAGTCTACCATTAATACTTCCAGCGGAGCAGAAGTCACTATGGTCTGAGTGGGAGCCCTCTGTTCTGGTTGTTTGGCCAATTCGCCTCTTCTACATTGCTGACAGGTCTCTTCTACTACAGCCTTTAGTCTAGGATGGTGTTATGATCCTTAGTGGCTGAGGATCACAGAATGAACTAGCTAAGTTACTGAACATAGAACGAGCTCTAGGGAGGTGGTAACTGGACTGACCGCAAAACCTGATCCTAACCAAACACACTGAAGGTAGCCGGTGAACGTGCCTAAATTCCTGGACGTCTCGACGCAGCCTGAGAAACTTGCTACCCCTATAGAGAAAGTAAGACCTCACTTGCCTCAGAGAAATGACCCCAAAGATATAGTAAGCCCCCAACAAATATTAACGGTGAGGTAAGGGGAAAATACAAAATGTAGAAATGAAAACAGATTCAGCAAATGAAGCCCACTAATACTAGATAGCAGAAGACAGGCAGGGAACTGTGCGGTCAGTAAAAAACCCTATACAAAATATCCATGCTGAGAATACAAGAACCCCCACACCAACTAACGGTGTGAGGGGAGAAACTCAGCCCCCTAGAGCTACCAGCAAGCAGAGATATCACATATTAGCAAGCTGGACAAGGTCAAGTAAATAACCAAAAAACATATTGAACACTAATGAGCAAAAAATAACCAAACAGAAAACTTAGCTTCTCTTGGAGAGACTGATAGCGAAGGAATTCAGGAGGATCAAGATAGCACTGAATACATCGACAGCAGGCAAACACTGAAAGTCCAGGTGAGCTAAATAGGAAACCAGCTAACAGATAACGAGACAGCTGATCCGCCTCAGACCTGCAGAAAGACACAAAGAGCCACCAGAGGGAGCCCAAAGACAGCACTCACACAGTACCACTTGTGACCACAAGAGGGAGCCCAAAAACAGAGTTCACAACAGGATGGTAGACCAGCCTTTGCAAATATTGAAACATCTTTTCAGGCTCGTAGTAAGCTCCTCTTTCATGTGCTTCTGTGGTCACCTTGGGCAACATTTCTGGGATCAATGTTTGCCATGTGACGCCTGGCTCCCACTGCAGTTGCACTTTCCAACATAATATTCCATTCCACATTTGTAGCCTCTCCCACTGTGACAACGTCCATAGGGCTCCCGGAGACAGGGCATCTCTCTCCTGTTGACTGGGTATTAATTTGGCAGACACCCACTGCCTCATTCGTGCAAGATCTCCATCTTCCTGCTGTATTCGGACCCATACATCATGAGACTGCCCCAGATTGCATTCTTGGGGTGCTAGCCGCACCTGCTTCATCATAGATGCCACCTTCCTGGCAGAGTCTCTGAACTCAGGAACCTCTTCCGCTTCCAGTTTTTTCATCCCGGTCAGGCCCGGGTTTTGCTATGGGACATGTGGGACAAGGTGTCAACATGGGTATTTTTTGCCCCTCTCTTACAGGTGATCTTATATTGAAATTTAGCCATCCGAGCCACTGAGCGCTGTTTCAGGGCCCCCTGTTTTGCCTTCTCAAGATGGGCCAAAGAGTTGTTGTCTGTGCACACCAGGACCTCAGAACCAGACAAATACTCAGCGAACTTTTCCGTCATGGCCCACACTAATGACAACAACTCCAGCTTAAAAGAGCTGTAATTATCTGTGTTTCTTTCAGAGTCATGAAGGGACTGACTCGCTTAGGCAATCACTATTTCTTGTTGACCTTGAATCTGGGACAGCACCACTCCGAGTCCATGTAGGCTGCTGTCAGTATGAAGGATAAACGGCTGTGAGAAGTCAGCATAGGCCAGTGATGCCTCGGTCAGAGCCAATTTCAGGCCTTGAAATGCTTCCTCCTGACGCTCTCCCCACTGGACAGTTCTGTTCTGTGCACTGGATGGTATTCCCTTCAACAGCTCCAACAATGGATTCACAATGCAAGTGAAGTTCTTCATGAAGCGTCTGATGTACCTAGTCAGTCCTAAGAAGGCCCAGACATCTTTTACAGTCTTTGGCGTGGGCCAATCTTGCACAGCCACTATTTTCTTGCGGGATGGTCTTACTCCTTCCTCTGAGACCACATGTCCCAAGTATTCAATTTGGGTACGAAACAGATGGCGCTTCTGAGGATTATATTTAATCCATGCTGTTGTAGATGGCTCAAAACTTGTTCCAGTCTCCGAAGTTGGTCCTCAAACGAAGCTGCATAGACAATGATGTCGTCTAAGTAAAGCAGGGTGGCCTCAAAATTCAGGTCGCCTAAACACCTCTCCATCAGTCGATGGAACATCCCCGGAGCATTAGCCAGGCCAAATGGCATCCGATTGAACTCATACAAAGTATAATGGCCGTCTTCACTCAGTCATGCTCAGACATGGGCACTTGCCAGCATACGCTGGCCATCTAAGGTAGAGAAATATTTGGCGTTCCCGATGGCAGACAGGGACTGTTCAATCCTTGGTAGCGGGTAAGAAATTTGCACAGTGCAAGCGTTGAGTTTACAGTAGTCCACACAAAAACGCAGCTTACCATCCTTCTTCTGCACCAGCACAATAGGGGCAGCTCATGGCCTCTGACTCTCTCGTTTGACACCGTTCTGCAGCACAGCATTTGGGACAGCATTCCTTTCACCTCCTTGTACATTTGTGGGGGAATTTGACTCATTTTCTCTTATGGGCACGGTGTTCTTCGTAAGTATCTCCTGCGTGAGTGCTGTGGTACACCCAAAATCATCAGTCTTGGAAGCTTTCCACAATGCAACAATGGTGAAAGTCCCGACAGTTCCAGTACCTGCAGCAAAGAGATACCCCCGGTCCAGTTCATCTTCTTACACATTGATTATATCCTATCCTAAATTCTGCTGCCCTACTAATCCACCTGTCTCCCCATTATTCCCCAGCCTCTCCTCTCTGCCAAGCCCTTCCCTTGCTTATCCAGAGGCTCCAGTTCAAAACCCTAACTATGACATACAAAGCCATCCACAACCTGTCTCCTCCATACATCTGTGACATGGTCGCCCAGTACTTACCTACACGCAACCTTCAATCCTCTGAAGATCTCCTTCTCTACTCCCCTCTTATCTCTTCTTCTCACAATCACATGCAAGACTTCTCCCATGCTTCCCCCATATTCTGGAACTCTCTACCACAACACATCAGACTTTCGCCTACCATGGAAACCTTCAAAAAGAACCTGAAGACCCACCTCTTCCGACAAGCCGACAACCTCAGTTTACTGAACCGCCGCACAACCAGCTCTACCCTCACCTAGTGTATCCTCACCAATCCCCTGTAGACTGTGAGCCCTATTGGGCAGGGTCCTCTCTCCTTCTGTACTTGTGTGTGCATTGTATTGCTCATGTTGATTGTACTTGTCTATGTATGCCCCTTTTTGACATGTAAAGCGCCATGGAATAAATGGCGCTATAAAAATGAATGATAATAATAATAATTATATCACATCTTCTATTCCCTCTGTTATTTTTTAAAGGCATATATTTCCTGTGTAAATTTTGCTTGCCACTAATGCTATTGATTTTGTCTGTATCTTGATTCTTGGTCTAACATCTATACATTTTGATTCATAAAACATAATTTGAATATTTTATTTTTTGGTGGCCAACCAGTTCGCTCTTTGTTTGTGGAGGTTTCTAACTGGTCTCTTAAATTGTATTTTGTATTATTTATATATTATTTATTTTAGCAGTTATGGCATGCACATTTTTCTATATAGGTGTATAATTAACTTTGGGTGTGTGTCAGATATTTTTTCATTTGTAGTCATAGGCATCTGTATTTTAGGTTTGGTGTTGATTATTGGCAAGGTAAAGCAGCAGCATTGCAATGTTATATGCAGTTCTATAGCGCAAAATCCACTAACACTGTATGCACATGGCATCTTCCTCATGTGGTATTCCATATGGAATTTGCCTGAGAAAGTGCAGCAAAAGTGGCCCATAAATTGAATATAATGCACAGCAATGACAAAACAACATTGTTGTGCATATGTTCTGTCTTATGGTTTAGAAGAACACGGCAATCTAAGACTGTAGTGCTGATGGTGCCCAAGTCAGGTATCCAACCCGTCAATATAAAATGTAATAAGCTTGGCACTCAGAATGTGCAAAACAGAAGTTCCTTTTATTATGCATCCAAAAAAATGTTATGAACGTTTTTGGTCCGTCACAGGACCTTCATCAGATCAATTCTTAACATGAACTGGATGTGGAGGAATGCCCTTATACATAGAGGTGCATCAGAGCAATGAGCCTGCTATAATAGGTATATGCTGAAAAGCTGCTTGGTACAGCGAGATGAGAAAAGCGCATGGGGTTGGGGCAACTTAGTTGCAATTGGAAAGTGCTGAGTGCCATGGTCCGTGGAGCAGCGATGGAGTTGAGCTATGGGAACCTACTTTAGGCTTGGGAAACCCTGCAGCAATTAAAAGAAGTGACATGCTCACTCTTCCTGTGGCTTCCTAGCTGACAGTGTAAAGTGAAAGATAACAGCAGCGGAGCTGTCGCAAGAATGACAGTGAAACCGCCCCTTTAGGAAAATGACTGGCAACATTTTCCTGAAGAAGCTTCACCTGGTAAAACTCTAAAACATGTCATGTGTGCAAAGCCTTGATCAGGATTTTTTAGGGACTTGGGTTATTTTTAGGGACTTTGCTATAGAAATGTTGGCGATTTGAAGCACATTTCAAAGCAAGTCAATTCAACTATCGATTTTATCTGCAGCATATGGATGATATTTTTCAAAATCTCACGAACAATGGGCCAACTATAACACACAATAAATTGCTTTCTGGAAATATACAAATATTTCCTGCTGCATCTGGATAATCATTAAAAAGTCATATTTAAATCTGTTCTTATTCTTACTGGGCTATATTTGGTACCTTCATGAATCTTGCAGCCTGGCTTATTAGCACATGGATTCCCAATGCAGCACTTTGTTTCCAACAGAGGAACGTGGGGCCCAATGCCTAGGGCTCTAAAAAATGGGACACTGTATTGTTTTTCCAAAGGGACATTGTTGTCAGCACAAAATGACTTTTGAAACCAAGTACAAGATGCTCAGTGCGTTAAAGCATGCCCAGACATTTAACTACATCTTCCCACCTGTTTGGTTTCCATCTTTCTCCATACCTCCTTCTTTGATAGAAAGCTTTGGCTTAGGACAGGCAGGGTTGTGATGGATGGAAAACAAGCAGGCGGGAAGGTGTAGTTAAATGTTTGGCCATGCCATGATTCACGGAGCGCCTGTACTTACTTTGAACAGTCATTCTATGCTGACATCATACTCCCTTATCACATAGCCTCTCACTTTCTCAGATCAACTGCACACCAGTCTAGCATCTTACACTGTATACTCCACTCAGTGGTGCCAAATCTACTCAATATTATGTGATTCCTATAGCCTACATTATTATTATTATTATTATTATTATTATCAGTATACATTTATTATAGCGCCATTTATTCCATGGTGCTTTACATGTGAAAAGGGGGCAAATATAGACAAATACAATAAACATGAGCAAAAACAAGGCACTATCAGGTACAGAAGGAGAGAGGACCCTGCCCGCGAGGGCTCACAGTCTACAGGGGATGGGTGAAGATACACTAGGAGAGGGTAGAGCTAGTTGTGTGGTGGTTCAGTAGGTTGAGGATCACTGCAGGCTGTAGGCTGTAGGCTTGTTGGAAGACGTGAGTCTTCAGGTTCTTTTTGAAGGTTTCTGTGGTAGGCGAGAGTCTGATGCGTTGGGGTAGAGAGTTCCAGAGTATGTGGGAAGCACGGGAGAAGTCTTGGATGCGGTTGTGGGAGGAAGAGTTAAGAGGGGATTAGAGAAGGAGATCTTGTGAGGATCAAAGGTTGCGTGTAGGTTACATCCGTTACATCCGCCAGCTTGGTGACACGGCCTATCTGCTACACCACACAGATTTCCAACCTTCACCAGGCTCCTTTTGCTCTTATTGAGCTCAGATTGGACAACACATCTTCCTTCTGACTATCCTCTAGTAGCCTCTCATTCCTTTGTACATTCACAGCAACATTCCCATACATAGGTCCTGAAGAATACCTTGGTCAATTCTCCTATTGGTCCCGAAAAAACAAAAACATAAGTACTATACAACAGAACATATATACATTGATGTAGACAATTCCGTTAAAAAGGGTCAAACATGAACAGGCATTCAGCAAACTGAAGACTATGCAACAAAATAATAAATAACAGTTGAAAGTCTGCAACAAAAGGGAAGTTTCACTTTTTACTCTCTTTACTTTTGTATCCTTTTCGGTATTCCATCTATGGGCTTTTACTGAATGTCCCTTATCACACTAAATAACTTTATAGCATCTTACTATATGTCATCTATCTCTATTACTAGGATATGTCATTTATGTCTATTACTAGGATATGTCATCTTTGACTGCTGCTAGTGGCTAAAATGTAGTGGCAATGACTATAGGAAAGCACCAAGCTACTTTTGTTCCAAAATTAATTGACTTTCTCATAGGACGGATGAAGTGACATTTTATTTTAATTAATGATAAGGATCATTTCCTAGCAATATGCTATTAAAGTCTTTCTT
Organism: Ranitomeya variabilis; assembly: GCF_051348905.1. NCBI lineage: Eukaryota > Metazoa > Chordata > Amphibia > Anura > Dendrobatidae > Ranitomeya > Ranitomeya variabilis. Next base: position 623,407,847 of record NC_135236.1, on the reverse strand, counting down.
AATATCAACCCTTTAAAATAGCTACCTGGGTAATACAAACAAAACCCCACAAATAACTGTGAACACGTTTATACATTGCCACATTCACTCTGCATAAAATTGTCCAAATGAACATAACAGAAATATATTTATGCTTCTTTCATCATATCTACTGAAATTAATATATCCATTTTTATAGGAATAATTTGAAATAAACTATGTAATTTCTAACACTAAAAAAATGATAATAATTTTATAAAGATATAAAGTCCATGGTCTGTGGATTTTTTTACTTTGCTTTGCAATTGAAAGCTCTATTTCTCAACCTTTCAATTAGCACAATAGTGATGTTGGTGCCTGGGACAGCCATGATAATTGTTGAAACCTAACATACACACAAGCCCTTTAACATGTTTCGCCACTAATACATCTTCATCAGGGCTACAGGGGCTTATAACCAAGACAGGGAAGAAGAAAGGGGCTTCTTCTATATTGTCAAAGTGCAAATGCCGTTATAGTTATGCTTGTTGATTGGAATGGTACTACAGTAGGTTTCTCTTTTGGTCACAAAAGACTTGTGTCCAAGCAGTATGAATTATGAATTCTCGGGGACACATTACCGTGTTCTCAAATGGGGAATTGGTTTACTACAAAAAACAGCTACTTCAGTACATCCATTATTAGGTCACCTAATTACAGTATATGTAACTAGATAGTTGGGATACCATTTCTGCCACTGAACATCATTAATATTTATTCTTCTGATTCCACTTTTTCATCCCTCGTGTCTAGTGTTGAGCATTCCGATACTGCAAATATCGGGTATCGGCCGATATTTGCTGTATCGGAATTCCGATACCGAGTTCCGATATTTTTGCGATATCGGAAATCGGAATCGGAAGTGTGCGGTGCGTATGGTTCCCAGGGTCTGGAGGAGAGGAGACTCTCCTTCAGGCCCTGGGATCCATATTCATGTAAAAAATAAATAATAAAAATAAAATAAAATAATAAAATAATAAAAAAAAAATATTGATATACTCACCCCTCCGGCGGACCCTGGACCTTAGCGGTGCCTCCGTTCCTAAGAATGCATTGAGTGAAGGACCTTCGATGACGTCACGGCTTGTGATTGGTCGTGTGAGCGGTCACATGAGCGGTCACGCGACCAATCACAAGCCGCGACGTCATCGAAGGTCTTTCACTCTGCATTCTTAGGAACGGAGGCAGACGCTTGGACCGGTGAAAGCCGGGGCCGTCGGAGGGGTGAGTATATCAATATTTTTATTTTTATTCTTTATTTTATACATGAATATGGATCCTAGGGCCTGAAGGAGAGTTTCCTCTCCTTCAGACCCTGGGAACCATTCCGATATTTTGTGTCCCATTGATATGCATTGGTATCGGGTATCGGTATCGGCGATATCCGATATTTTTTGGATATCGGCCGATCCAATCCGATACCGATACCTTTGCATATCGGAAGGTATCGCTCAACACTACTCGTGTCCTGATTTGACTCTAAACAAATAAAGTTGCACTTTGTAGCACTATAGCATGCAAACATGAAATATGAAAATTGAATTGCATTACTGCACTAGAAAATCTGAAAAATTGAGAATGCTTAGCTCATAAACTGTCCATTTTATGTGTACCTGGCACCACGATAAGGTGACTCTCGTTGCTGGGACCTAGCCTAATGTGAATCCTCTCTTTGACTAAAGTCTACATCTCTATGGGAAGGTAGGATCCTGCTGTAATTAAAAATGCCTGAGGCTGAGGGGTGGAGTGCTCAGTCAAAGAGCCTTTGTATACAAATATCAAGACCGACTGTCACTCCCAAACAGAAATCAGGTGTGAACAGGTGCTTACTAAGTGTAACCATCTCCATATACAACTAAACAAATAAAGTAACATTCTGTAGTGCTATAGCATGCAGAGATGGAATATGAAAATTTAATTGCATTACTGCACTAGAAAATATAAAAAACTCAGAATACTTAGAGCATAAATTAGCTACTCTAAGTATTCATTAGCTCTCTGACTGAGCACTCCGCCCCTCAGCCTCAGGCGTTTTTAATTACAGCAGGATCCTACCTTCCCATAGAGATGTAGACTTTAGTCTAAGAGAGTATTCACATTAGGATAGGTCCCAGCAACCAGAGTCACCTTATCATGGCTGCCGGGTACACATGAATTGAATAGTTTATGTGCCAAGTATTCTCAATTTTTCATACTTTCTATTGCTGTAATGTAGTTCAATTTTCATATTTCATGTTTGCATGCTATAGTGCTACTGAGTGTTACTTTATTTGTTTAGTTGTATATGGAGATGGCTACTCTTAGTAAGCACCTGTTCACACCTGATTTCTGTTTGGAAGTGACGGTCAGTCTTTTGATATCTGATTCAGCCCTAAAACATTATAATGAAATACTAGAAAGTGCACCAGATGAAGATGCACCTCCTACACATAGAACAATTCAGATGGTTGCAACCCTGGCACGCGCTTCAAATACGATTTATATTGCAGTGCTCCAGGTGCGTCGAACGTCTGTGGAAAAAAAAATCACTTTTGACCAAAGATTTAATCAATTATAAGATTACGCTTAAAACATACAAATCTGCCCTTCACATCTCCAACCAAACCTACTTCAACACTCTTATCATTGCACTATCCAACAATCCTAAACTATTCTCTGACACTTTTCATTTCCTCCTCAGGTAAAGAGTGTAGGCCCCAACCACCTTAGGAACCTCACTCCTCTTGGTATATGTTGAATTATGTGTTACTCTGTTATGTCTTTATTGTCTGTACAAGTCCCCTCTGATTTGTAAAGTGCTGTGGAATATGCTGGCGCTATAGAAATAAAATTATTATTACTTATGAATCCTGTTTGAAATTAACATGTCATTTACTCATTTCTTTGAAAGGTTAAATAGTTGGACTTTCAGGCAATTTCCAGCCAAATCTGGCATGAAATGATATTTGCCCTCATCGAAGCCCAAATAATTGGGATATTAATGCTTACTACATAAAATCATGTACAAATAATTTCTATATGCAAATTAGTAAAATGACAGCATGCATATGGTACCTGTCCTAATCAAATCTTAAATTGTATATTCCAACCTGTACATGTTTTTTCATTTAGTCAAACGTGATGGCACTGGATTTGGCAGAAAATGGCAGCTGGTCTTGTAATGGGTTATCCAGTAGGTGCTGACATTGTCACAATAGAGTATGAAGCATAATATCTAGCTCAGTGACACGTACCTGGATAGGTTCAAGCCTTATGCTATTTCATTACAGCATTCAATGTGGCTTTTCTTGAAACATGAGTTACATGATTAATCACTGACTGCTGCAAAAAATATGAATACATTCTGTGCAAATTGTAAATATAATATACCAACGTGCTGAGACACCAAGCTGAGCACCTGGAGCCCTGCTGAGAAAGTTATAACGCAAGTTCAGCATCTCAGATCGAAAACTGATGATTACAATTATTTCTTTTCACTGCTGGGACAGAGATCTAATCAAAGTATTCAAAAAGGTGAGTGATATGGTATGGGGGCAACGAATAAGAGAGGCCAAGTCAGTGACTATAAAAAAAATACATGGTTTTCTACCACATGGCTTTAATATTCTCACAAAGTGATGTTTAGAAAATTTTTACAAATAGGAATTGGTTACAGTTAATGACAGTATAAAAAATGTGCAGCTTTTTGGAATGAGATATATGCAGGGGTTGTGTACATAACGTTGGTTTTGCGTGTGGCATGTATAATTTACAATAAAAGTCTTTCTACTAGAGTATATTACAGAGTTTCCCAGAATAAGCAAATTGTTAACACATTGTTTAGCTGAAAATACTTACTTCAGAGAGGTTTAAATCTCAAAATAAATTAGGCATAATTTGGGTACAGACAAGGGAGCACATGGGACCCAAAGCAAAATTTGGACCTTTCCCCACCTCCATTTTGGTGAGATGTATTGGCTTTTGTAGTGTTCTAGATTTGATAAAGACATATTTGTTAAACCTTCATTTAATAATGTTCCGATCCTGTCACCTTTCCGAAATAATGTCTCCCATTCCGTACCCCTTTCTGTAATAATGTCCCCCATCCTTGGCCCCTTCCTGGTGTAATGTCTCCCATCCAGGTGTAATGTTCCCCATTTTTTTTACCTTCCTGGTCTTATGCTCCCCATCCTGAGTCCGTTCCAGTAATAATGTCTCCCTGGGCTCCTTCTTGCTATAATTTCCCCTGTCTTGGGGTCCTTACTACAATAATTTCCCCTTCCTGGCTGCTTCTTGGCCCTATCCTGTAACAATATCCCCCATCCATGTATAATGTCCTCCTTCGGGGGGCCTTTCCATTATACTGTCTCCCATCCTATAACAATGTTCCCATCATGGGTCTGTTCCTGGTATTATGTATCCATCCTGTAACAATGTACTTCATCCTGGTATGCTGTCCTATATCCTAAGCCCCTTCCTGGTATAATGACCTCTCATCCTGGGCCCCATTCTTGGGAAAGTGCTCCTCATCCTGGACCCCTTCCTTGCATAATGTCCCACATCCTTGGAACCTTTCTCTTATAATGTTTGTTGTAGCGCTATTTAGCAACACGTTAAAAAATAAGCAATTCTTCTTACGTGCCTCAGCATGCGTCCTCTTCTATAGCCTGCAATTAACTTTGTCGAGCCAGGCATTGGCGGTGAATGACCAGTCTGCCATGCTTTACTCATGATGGCATGCCAGCGTCAGCTGCTGGCTTCTGATTTGCCAGCAGCATGTATTGCAGTGCAGGGAGCCGGTTGGTCTGTGTGCCGCAATACACTTCAGCTGGATGTACGTCCTCAGATGAAATTCAGAAGGCATACCAAGAAACAGCAAAGCATATACTATCACACAATCTATGATACTGGTTCAAAATGGGCTCAGCAGTACGTCTGAAGGTTAATGATGACACTTTCCCATTAAGTGACAGCAGACACACGCCTAAATAATAACACCTAATAATGGCTGCAACACAGTCCAATGATGGGCCTCAGTTGCTGCTGCAGTTGTTGGCTCACTTTGCAGAAGCTGTTGGTGCACGTAATAGAATAGGATCAAAATGCCCTCAGCAACAGTTCTCTTACTAACTCCTCAACAGTGGAAGCATAAGTCTCAGCAATAGCTCAGCAACAGTTCTCTAATTGACTCCTCAAAAGTGGAACCACAAGTTCCAAAAAAAGCTACTTACACCTTGATATACATACAAAGGAACATCAGCCGTGTATTGCTTAATCAAAAAATGGCGACTCAACCATAGATATAAAACTAATTGGAGAACCATGAGTCAAAAAGGGTTGCCAAACGTATTTAAATCAAATAGTACAAACTTTATTAAAGGTACAATCAAATAACAAATAAAATATTACCACTTATAGTAAAGTGACACAGTGACTACATCCGTGGATACAGTGGTGAGCTGAGAAAAACCAGTACGAGACATAAAAATCCTAAGATATATATATATATAGAGTTCGTATATTTTACAGTCATGTGTGCTGACAGCTAGCTGCCAGAAACCGGCAGCCCAGCAAAAAGTGAAATAAGACTATAAAGTGCAAACGTGCTACAAAACTGGCCAGAAGCTGCCATGCACACAGAATAAGTAAAGATGGTTAGTTACCCATGTGGGATGGTGTAGAGGTCTCGTCCGGCACCCAGTCACATACCCCAACGCGCGTTTCGCGTTTGAACGTTGCCGCTTCCTCAGGGGGCGTGGCCTAATTGCGATCCCAGTCCCATATAAATAGTGGTCACATCCGATCATGTGACCGAGTGAAGATTGTGCCAGTGCGCATGCGTGAGCCGCAAATTCAACCCTGTGCATCCCAAGCCTCACTCCCACACCGTCGGCGCCGGTCACGTGAGCGGGCGGGCGCCACGCCCCCAACACATGACACGGGACCGCGCTGCAGGAAGAGGACAAGAGATAACACAGGATAGACTACGCGGTATGTAAACAGGTGACTATATGACAAATTAATGAAATAAATGGTGAAAAAATCATATTATATTAAATGGAATATTCTTTTATATATATATAAACACATGCGTGAACAATAACAATTGGTGATGGATTTCCTGAACTTCAATCTCTAAAATCCGTAATGGATATCAAAACTCAGATCCAACATCATGCAAGATATGAGGATCAGAAGAAGATTGAACAGGGAAAATTACTAATGTGCAATACAAAAAAGTGTTTAAGATAAATGGTAATAACAACAATAGCAAAATTAACAAGAATAAAATATCCAAACGGCGTAAATGGTCAAGCCCACCATTGAGGACATCCAACATAAAAAAGAGAGCACATCCACAGATAGAAAATATAGAGCAATTAGTCATAAGACATATATGTAAAGTCCTCAATCGGTTATATCTATAATGGCCATTTTTCCAATTTATGATGTCCCCTCGAAATTCTGTGTGGTACTCTGATGTTAAGTCTTGTGGATTTTCAGTTCAATTACAACCTCCGATTTGTGTCCACAGCTGGCAAACATCACATGAACGCCGTCAAGAAATAATCACACACTAAAATATGAGACAAAAGACACACAATTAAAAACTGATGAGATATGATGGGGACAGCAGGAAATGCCAAAGACAAAAGGAAAATTTTTTTTTCCAAAACTACGTCTCTTAAAGATAAGAGGAAAATCCATGTGCCTCGTTAAGGCCTGTGGGCATCATGGTGCCCAATGTGGAAATCCAGCGACATTCTCTTTGTGCCAGGATGCGCTTGGTATTTCCCCCTCTAATGCCACATTTCACAAGGTCGATACCCCGTACCATAAAGGATTTTGGGTTACATCCATGGAACTGCAAAAAGTGACGTGGTATTGTTTTAAGTTGTGTTATATCTGTCTCATTTACCGCTGCCAGTATATCCCGTACGTGTTCCCGAGTACGGGTACCAAGACGGCGGGAAGTTAGACCAATATAAATCTTAGGACAGCTACATGTAGCGTAATATACCACATGCGTGGTGTTACAATTTATGTGATAATTGATGGAAAAGATTTTTTGACCATCAGCAGATTCAAAAGTGGTAGTTCGACAGATATTCACACAAGAAATACAGTCCCCACATTTATAGCAGCCATGAGGAGGTCCACCAGATCCAAAATTGTATGTACGTATCTTAGGGACATAGTGACTTGACACCAGTAAGTCCCTAAGATTTTTACTGCGTCTTGCGGTCATTAGAGGATGCTTGGTCAGACATTTAGATAATAGTGGGTCACTCTGGAGAATGCCCCAATGTTTCTGGAGACAGTCCCTCATAGTGGACCACTCACCATTAAAGGTGGAGATGAATCTCACCGCATTTTGCTGTTCAGGGGTTTTCAGTTTGTTTTTACCAGTGTATAGCAATTGATCACGTGGTGCATATTTAGCTCTTAGATATCCTTTCTTAATGCTTCTATTGCTATATCCCCTGGTCTGGAACCTGACTTTCAAGTCAGCTGCCTGCGCCTCAAATTTAGTGGTGGAGGAGCAGATCCGCTTCATCCTGAGGTATTGGCCAACTGGGATGGCCCTAACTGTACTATACGGATGGCTTGATTCTGCATGTAACAGGGAGTTGACCGACGTGGACTTCCTAAAGACATCAGTCTGCAAATACCTGTCACCATCAACCTCAATCTTGATGTCCAAGAAGTCCACCTCGGTCTGACTCACCTGATACGTCAATTTGATGTTATACGTATTTACATTGAGCTGATCCATGAACTCATGTAAAGCCACATCAGATCCTTGCCATATAATGAACAGATCATCAATGTAGCGCAGCCAGCACTGCACATGGTCCGCGGCCCGCGGCCCTCCCCCGCCAAAGATCTCCCTCTCCCAGTATCCTAGGAAGAGATTGGCGAAAGAGGGCGCACAAGCCGCGCCCATGGCAGTGCCGCGCTGCTGTAAATAGAAAACATCCTTGAAAACGAAAATTTTTTTTGTCAAAATAAATGTCAAGAGTTCCATGATCAGCTCACAGATGGCCCCATCCCAGTTGCTGGTACCCAGGAAGAAGCGGACCGCCTCCAAACCATCATCATGGCCGATGCAGGTATATAAAGACTGTATGTCTGCGGTAACGAGATACATGTCCTCCTCCAAATGTATCCCATTGATCCGACACAGGACGTCCGACGTGTCCCTGGCATACGAGGGGAGCGACTCAACCAAAGGTTTTAAATAATAATCCACAGATTTACATATGGGGTCACTCAACCCCCCTATGCCAGAGACTATCGGACGGCCCGGTGGGTCAATGGGATTTTTATGAATCTTGGGGATAAAATAAAGTGTTGGAACCCTGGGAAATTTTGTCAGTAGGCCGTCCAACACATGTTTGGGAATAATGCCTCTATCATGGGCATCAGCCAAAATCCCCTCCAATTGATGAGAAAAGGCCTCAGTGGGATTATAATCCAGTTTTTTATATGTCTCCTTGTCCCTAAGGTGTTTGAATGCCTCTTTCTCGTAGAGAGCATTGGGCCAGATCACCACGTTTCCCCCCTTGTCCGCCGGTTTGATAACTACATCATCATATTTTCTTAATTGTTCCAAGGCCAATCTTTGCCTAGATGTTAAATTATCTGTTTATGCCTTGTTGAAATTCTTTGAAAGTCCTGCAGGACCATCTTGGTAAAAATCTCCACTGCTGGATATGCAGACAAGGGGGGAAACCTGGCAGATCTAGGCCGACAATCACTCGGAAAAGTACTTACCACTCCTGAGGTCTGTTCCTCCAAGAGATCCTCCAGTGCCATGAGCGCCTCCCTCTCCACATCATCACTTGATGACAGGTGACTATCCTTCTCAAATAATTTTCTAAAGATCAATTTTCTTGAGAACAAGTATAAGTCCTTGGTAGCTGTAAAGAGGTTAAATTTATTAGTAGGGGAAAAAGTCAAACCCCTCTGCAGCACATCCAATTGATCCTTAGACAATACATAATGAGAAAGGTTAATCACCTCAAGACCTTTGTTACTTTTTTTATTCTGTTGAGTGGCTTGGGTATTTTTACGTTTAGCCCCACCTCTCTCACGATTAAAGCCAGAATTGCGTAGGTCATAGAATCTTGGTTGATTTTTATTTGACTCTTCACTTGAAGCAATAGATACAGTGGAGGCAGATCTGGCACGGGAGGATCCCCTCGACCGATGACCCCTTCTATTCCATCTGTAGATCATATTGGACTGTTGGTCACTCAGGTCACGTTGAAACTTGCGTGATTTATTTTCACATATATTTTTTTCCCACTTACTGAACTCACTATCCAGTTCAGTGTTAAATTGAGTTAGAGCATCAGTGGACAGATCTTGCTTAAGCTTACTCTGAAGTTCCTCAATTTTTTTGTCCAATATGTCCAGATTGGATTGATTATTGTGAGCCAACAGTTCCATAAAGCCTCTAGAACAGGTAGTGGCTAATTCTTCCCATTTTTCTCGAAAGTTAACATCCTCTACTTCGAATGAAGGAAATACCTGCACCCTTAATCCCCTTGGTATGAGTTGTTTTTCCAAATATTTGTTTAAAAATGCCCGATTCCACCAAATACGTAGACGTTTATTGAGATGATCCTTCAATTGTCTAAAAATTTCCTGCTTATCACCACCATTACCCATCAGAGATGCACCAGGATCGTCACAGAACACATCATTAAGTTGTATCAGCCACGTCTGTTCACGGGCTTTGTAATCCATGTGGGAGCTGATTTTAGATGCTGTAAAAATATACAGAGATGAGCACACATACAAAGGAACATCAGCCGTGTATTGCTTAATCAAAAAATGGCGACTCAACCATAGATATAAAACTAATTGGAGAACCATGAGTCAAAAAGGGTTGCCAAACGTATTTAAATCAAATAGTACAAACTTTATTAAAGGTACAATCAAATAACAAATAAAATATTACCACTTATAGTAAAGTGACACAGTGACTACATCCGTGGATACAGTGGTGAGCTGAGAAAAACCAGTACGAGACATAAAAATCCTAAGATATATATATATAGAGTTCGTATATTTTACAGTCATGTGTGCTGACAGCTAGCTGCCAGAAACCGGCAGCCCAGCAAAAAGTGAAATAAGACTATAAAGTACAAATGTGCTACAAAACTGGCCAGAAGCTGCCATGCACACAGAATAAGTAAAGATGGTTAGTTACCCATGTGGGATGGTGTAGAGGTCTCGTCCGGCACCCAGTCACATACCCCAACACGCGTTTCGCGTTTGAACGTTGCCGCTTCCTCAGGGGGCGTGGCCTAATTGCGATCCCAGTCCCATATAAATCCGTATTTATATAGTACAGTTAGGGCCATCCCAGTTGGCCAATACCTCAGGATGAAGCGGATCTGCTCCTCCACCACTAAATTTGAGGCGCAGGCAGCTGACTTGAAAGTCAGGTTCCAGACCAGGGGATATAGCAATAGAAGCATTAAGAAAGGATATCTAAGAGCTAAATATGCACCACGTGATCAATTGCTATACACTGGTAAAAACAAACTGAAAACCCCTGAACAGCAAAATGCGGTGAGATTCATCTCCACCTTTAATGGTGAGTAGTGTTGAGCGATACTTTCCGATATCGGAAAGTATCGGTATCGGAAAGTATCGGCCGATACCGTCACAGTATCGGAATCCAATCCGATACCGATACCCGATCCCAATGCAAGTCAATGGGACGAAAATATCGGAATTAAAATAAACCCTTTCTTTCCTTGTAGGTTAATTCTACATGAAGGAAAACAACTAAGAATAATGTAGGATGTATTGGGGGAGGTGGCGGAGACATTAAAGGCACAGGGGTTTATCCCAATCAAATAGAATAGCAGTATTTTTAATTTTTTTATGACGTTCGGCGTTAGAAAGAATTTGACTATGTTAATTTTTTATTTATTTTGTCAGATATTGATGTTTCACTACTTCCACGCCCTTCACCCTATTTTTTACTTCTCCCACACTTTCTTCTTCATTATCCTCATCATCAGCTTCTGTGACATCAACTTCTTCACCTTATTCATCTTCTTCTTTTCTACGTATATATATATTTTTTTTTTTACATTGTTCATATTCTTTTTATTTAACTATTATCTTTTTTATATTCAACTTCTTCATCATATTCTTATTTGTGACAGGCATTCCCGTAGTTGTTATCTATAAAAGTTTGAAGATTACACCTTCCGTTCTGCCTGTCACAAAACAGTTACATTTGTCCGCGTTCAGTTTGGCCTGCAGCATCAGGCTTTATCCAGGGGCACCACGAGGAGGAACGGACTCACCCCCATACACTGCTTAGTCTTCTTCTGCTTATAATTTAGATAATATCTTTTGCTCTGATATTTAGTCTTATGCTTAATGTTCTTCTGCTCTTCGTTCTGCAGCCTCTTGTTCTTCTGCTTCTCGGTCTTCCAGGTTGTCGTCGTCATCTCCAGGGTCGTCATCTCCAGGGTCGTCGTCATCGGGGTCGTCGTCATCGGGGTCGTCGTCATCGGGGTCGTCTTCAGGGTCATCGTCTCCAGGGTCGTCGTCATCTCGGTGGTTGTCGTCTCTGGTGTCGTCATCATCTTAGGGGTGGTCTTCCGGGTCATCGTCTTTCGGGTCTTGAACTTGGAAATGTAGCAGAAGGTACAAGAAGGCTGAGAAAATGCCGAGAAACAGCTGATGGAACTGGAACTCGGATGGCTACCCGAAGGTCCAAGAGCCAATGGAACTACCGAGGACCAGCTGACGTTACTGGAACCCGGTTACTAAGCAGGAGGTACCCGTGCCTGAAAGCACTACCAAGGACCACCTGACGTTGGTGGAACTCGGATACCCAGAGGGAGGCACCTAAGCCAAAGGCTCTGCCCGGAACCAGCTGACGGTACTGGAACCAGGATGGGGAGCAGAAGGTACAAGAGCAAAAGACACTGCCGAGAACCAGCTGACGGTACTGGAACCCGGATGGGTAGCCGAAGGTCCAAGAGCCAATGGAACTACCGAGGACCAGCTGACGTTACTGGAACCCGGTTACTAAGCAGGAGGTACCCGTGCCTGAAAGCACTACCAAGGACCACCTGACGTTGGTGGAACTCGGATACCCAGAGGGAGGCACCTAAGCCAAAGGCTCTGCCCGGAACCAGCTGACGGTACTGGAACCAGGATGGGGAGCAGAAGGTACAAGAGCAAAAGACACTGCCGAGAACCAGCTGACGGTACTGGAACCCGGATGGGGACCTATTCAAGCTTGTCTTCCTAGGGCCCCAACTGGCGGTGTGTTAGAGCCCAGGGACAGCAGGAGGAGGAGCAGGGGGAGGGGAGTGTAGGCCGAAGCCTGCACAGGCGGCAGCTTTGGGTGTGTTGTGTCTGCGTGGCTTTTGCAGGACACGTTGCCGGCTACACAGCAGGCGAACAGCTGGCGGTGCTGGACCCCACTGACACATTGGCGAGGTGTTTGGCTCTGTGCAGCCAGCACTTCCGGACAGCAACTAGCGTTGTTGGAGCCCGGGCTCTGCAGGTGGAGCAGAGTGTAGGCCGAAGCCTAATTGAACCGATTTCAAAAGTCACCTTTAACCCCCCCTCAGGGGTTACAAAGTAGAAGAGCCACAGCTTATGCAGCAGCAGTGCTGCGCAAGTCAAAGGTTGCTCTTGTAATTTTTCTCCTTGCACACGCTGAATGGAACACGTATAACATTTAGCCCTTTATACAGTCAAACTGTGTAATGGAGGCGAGAGTTCCCTTTGTAATGAGACGCAGCACAGGTGTCAAGAATCCCACCTTGGTGCTGGGTGCAGCCTCCCGAGCGTTGTTATTTGCTGTACAGGAGTCTGCGCTGTCGTGTTATCCCCTGGCCTAGCGCCGTTAGCGCTGCCCATCTTCTGGCATCATGTAATGTCGGCCGGTGCGGTTCGCGATGCCCATGAATCCCAGCCCCGCAGTGTCTTAACATTGTTAAAACACTGCGGGGCTGGGATTCAGGGCCTGGCGCAGCACATATGTTCGCCTCTCACACTCGGGTCCTTACACCCGCTTCAGACTGTGCGGCGTCATCTGATCCCTTATCGCATGCCACGGCCATGAAGCCGCACAGTCCGAAGAAGGCGGAAGGAGAGGAGGGACAGGCGAACTGATGCACTGATCCTGCCCATCAATCACACCCTCGCAGTCCCAATAAATAAGACACCGAGGGGCGTTGTGTGGGTCAGGGCGGCCGCAGAGGCGCAGCCAGCCAAACAATGATGCCAGAAGACGGGCAGCGCTACCAAGGGGGTTGCAGCGTGTCATTACAAAGGAAAGTCACACCACCGGGACGGTTAAATGGTCACACAGAGGACACATTTCAGACGTGTTTTCAGTTCCACATGTGCGAGGAGAATACGTTTCTGAGCCACCTTGCACACATGCAGCATTACCGCTGTACAAGGTGGCTGGATAACGTAAAAACGCCTGGGGGAGGGGGGACAGGTTCCCTTCAATTTCAGTTCTTGTGTCTGCGTGGCTTTTGCAGGACACGTTGCCGGCTGCACAGCAGGGGAACAGCTGGCGGTGCTGGACCCCACTGACACATTGGCTGGTGTTTTTCTCTGTGCAGCTAGCACATCTGGGCCCCAACTGGCGGTGTGTTAGAGCCCAGGGACAGCAGGAGGAGGAGCAGGAGGAGGAGGAGCAGGGGGAGGGGAGTGTAGGCCGAAGCCTGCACAGGCGGCAGCTTTGGGTGTGTTGTGTCTGCGTGGCTTTTGCAGGACACGTTGCCGGCTACACAGCAGGGGAACAGCTGGCGGTGCTGGACCCCACTGACACATTGGCGAGGTGTTTGGCTCTGTGCAGCCAGCACTTCCGGACAGCAACTAGCGTTGTTGGAGCCCGGGCTCTGCAGGTGGAGCAGAGTGTAGGCCGAAGCCTAATTGAACCGATTTCAAAAGTCACCTTTAACCCCCCCTCAGGGGTTACAAAGTAGAAGAGCCACAGCTTATGCAGCAGCAGTGCTGCGCAAGTCAAAGGTTGCTCTTGTAATTTTTCTCCTTGCACACGCTGAATGGAACACGTATAACATTTAGCCCTTTATACAGTCAAACTGTGTAATGGAGGCGAGAGTTCCCTTTGTAATGAGACGCAGCACAGGTGTCAAGAATCCCACCTTGGTGCTGGGTGCAGCCTCCCGAGCGTTGTTATTTGCTGTACAGGAGTCTGCGCTGTCGTGTTATCCCCTGGCCTAGCGCCGTTAGCGCTGCCCATCTTCTGGCATCATGTAATGTCGGCCGGTGCGGTTCGCGATGCCCATGAATCCCAGCCCCGCAGTGTCTTAACATTGTTAAAACACTGCGGGGCTGGGATTCAGGGCCTGGCGCAGCACATATGTTCGCCTCTCACACTCGGGTCCTTACACCCGCTTCAGACTGTGCGGCGTCATCTGATCCCTTATCGCATGCCACGGCCATGAAGCCGCACAGTCCGAACAAGGCGGAAGGAGAGGAGGGACAGGCGAACTGATGCACTGATCCTGCCCATCAATCACACCCTCGCAGTCCCAATAAATAAGACACCGAGGGGCGTTGTGTGGGTCAGGGCGGCCGCAGAGGCGCAGCCAGCCAAACAATGATGCCAGAAGACGGGCAGCGCTACCAAGGGGGTTGCAGCGTGTCATTACAAAGGAAAGTCACACCACCGGGACGGTTAAATGGTCACACAGAGGACACATTTCAGACGTGTTTTCAGTTCCACATGTGCGAGGAGAATACGTTTCTGAGCCACCTTGCACACATGCAGCATTACCGCTGTACAAGGTGGCTGGATAACGTAAAAACGCCTGGGGGAGGGGGGACAGGTTCCCTTCAATTTCAGTTCTTGTGTCTGCGTGGCTTTTGCAGGACACGTTGCCGGCTGCACAGCAGGGGAACAGCTGGCGGTGCTGGACCCCACTGACACATTGGCTGGTGTTTTTCTCTGTGCAGCTAGCACATCTGGGCCCCAACTGGCGGTGTGTTAGAGCCCAGGGACAGCAGGAGGAGGAGCAGGAGGAGGAGGAGCAGGGGGAGGGGAGTGTAGGCCGAAGCCTGCACAGGCGGCAGCTTTGGGTGTGTTGTGTCTGCGTGGCTTTTGCAGGACACGTTGCCGGCTACACAGCAGGGGAACAGCTGGCGGTGCTGGACCCCACTGACACATTGGCGAGGTGTTTGGCTCTGTGCAGCCAGCACTTCCGGACAGCAACTAGCGTTGTTGGAGCCCGGGCTCTGCAGGTGGAGCAGAGTGTAGGCCGAAGCCTAATTGAACCGATTTCAAAAGTCACCTTTAACCCCCCCTCAGGGGTTACAAAGTAGAAGAGCCACAGCTTATGCAGCAGCAGTGCTGCGCAAGTCAAAGGTTGCTCTTGTAATTTTTCTCCTTGCACACGCTGAATGGAACACGTATAACATTTAGCCCTTTATACAGTCAAACTGTGTAATGGAGGCGAGAGTTCCCTTTGTAATGAGACGCAGCACAGGTGTCAAGAATCCCACCTTGGTGCTGGGTGCAGCCTCCCGAGCGTTGTTATTTGCTGTACAGGAGTCTGCGCTGTCGTGTTATCCCCTGGCCTAGCGCCGTTAGCGCTGCCCATCTTCTGGCATCATGTAATGTCGGCCGGTGCGGTTCGCGATGCCCATGAATCCCAGCCCCGCAGTGTCTTAACATTGTTAAAACACTGCGGGGCTGGGATTCAGGGCCTGGCGCAGCACATATGTTCGCCTCTCACACTCGGGTCCTTACACCCGCTTCAGACTGTGCGGCGTCATCTGATCCCTTATCGCATGCCACGGCCATGAAGCCGCACAGTCCGAACAAGGCGGAAGGAGAGGAGGGACAGGCGAACTGATGCACTGATCCTGCCCATCAATCACACCCTCGCAGTCCCAATAAATAAGACACCGAGGGGCGTTGTGTGGGTCAGGGCGGCCGCAGAGGCGCAGCCAGCCAAACAATGATGCCAGAAGACGGGCAGCGCTACCAAGGGGGTTGCAGCGTGTCATTACAAAGGAAAGTCACACCACCGGGACGGTTAAATGGTCACACAGAGGACACATTTCAGACGTGTTTTCAGTTCCACATGTGCGAGGAGAATACGTTTCTGAGCCACCTTGCACACATGCAGCATTACCGCTGTACAAGGTGGCTGGATAACGTAAAAACGCCTGGGGGAGGGGGGACAGGTTCCCTTCAATTTCAGTTCTTGTGTCTGCGTGGCTTTTGCAGGACACGTTGCCGGCTGCACAGCAGGGGAACAGCTGGCGGTGCTGGACCCCACTGACACATTGGCTGGTGTTTTTCTCTGTGCAGCTAGCACATCTGGGCCCCAACTGGCGGTGTGTTAGAGCCCAGGGACAGCAGGAGGAGGAGCAGGAGGAGGAGGAGCAGGGGGAGGGGAGTGTAGGCCGAAGCCTGCACAGGCGGCAGCTTTGGGTGTGTTGTGTCTGCGTGGCTTTTGCAGGACACGTTGCCGGCTACACAGCAGGGGAACAGCTGGCGGTGCTGGACCCCACTGACACATTGGCGAGGTGTTTGGCTCTGTGCAGCCAGCACTTCCGGACAGCAACTAGCGTTGTTGGAGCCCGGGCTCTGCAGGTGGAGCAGAGTGTAGGCCGAAGCCTAATTGAACCGATTTCAAAAGTCACCTTTAACCCCCCCTCAGGGGTTACAAAGTAGAAGAGCCACAGCTTATGCAGCAGCAGTGCTGCGCAAGTCAAAGGTTGCTCTTGTAATTTTTCTCCTTGCACACGCTGAATGGAACACGTATAACATTTAGCCCTTTATACAGTCAAACTGTGTAATGGAGGCGAGAGTTCCCTTTGTAATGAGACGCAGCACAGGTGTCAAGAATCCCACCTTGGTGCTGGGTGCAGCCTCCCGAGCGTTGTTATTTGCTGTACAGGAGTCTGCGCTGTCGTGTTATCCCCTGGCCTAGCGCCGTTAGCGCTGCCCATCTTCTGGCATCATGTAATGTCGGCCGGTGCGGTTCGCGATGCCCATGAATCCCAGCCCCGCAGTGTCTTAACATTGTTAAAACACTGCGGGGCTGGGATTCAGGGCCTGGCGCAGCACATATGTTCGCCTCTCACACTCGGGTCCTTACACCCGCTTCAGACTGTGCGGCGTCATCTGATCCCTTATCGCATGCCACGGCCATGAAGCCGCACAGTCCGAACAAGGCGGAAGGAGAGGAGGGACAGGCGAACTGATGCACTGATCCTGCCCATCAATCACACCCTCGCAGTCCCAATAAATAAGACACCGAGGGGCGTTGTGTGGGTCAGGGCGGCCGCAGAGGCGCAGCCAGCCAAACAATGATGCCAGAAGACGGGCAGCGCTACCAAGGGGGTTGCAGCGTGTCATTACAAAGGAAAGTCACACCACCGGGACGGTTAAATGGTCACACAGAGGACACATTTCAGACGTGTTTTCAGTTCCACATGTGCGAGGAGAATACGTTTCTGAGCCACCTTGCACACATGCAGCATTACCGCTGTACAAGGTGGCTGGATAACGTAAAAACGCCTGGGGGAGGGGGGACAGGTTCCCTTCAATTTCAGTTCTTGTGTCTGCGTGGCTTTTGCAGGACACGTTGCCGGCTGCACAGCAGGGGAACAGCTGGCGGTGCTGGACCCCACTGACACATTGGCTGGTGTTTTTCTCTGTGCAGCTAGCACATCTGGGCCCCAACTGGCGGTGTGTTAGAGCCCAGGGACAGCAGGAGGAGGAGCAGGAGGAGGAGGAGCAGGGGGAGGGGAGTGTAGGCCGAAGCCTGCACAGGCGGCAGCTTTGGGTGTGTTGTGTCTGCGTGGCTTTTGCAGGACACGTTGCCGGCTACACAGCAGGGGAACAGCTGGCGGTGCTGGACCCCACTGACACATTGGCGAGGTGTTTGGCTCTGTGCAGCCAGCACTTCCGGACAGCAACTAGCGTTGTTGGAGCCCGGGCTCTGCAGGTGGAGCAGAGTGTAGGCCGAAGCCTAATTGAACCGATTTCAAAAGTCACCTTTAACCCCCCCTCAGGGGTTACAAAGTAGAAGAGCCACAGCTTATGCAGCAGCAGTGCTGCGCAAGTCAAAGGTTGCTCTTGTAATTTTTCTCCTTGCACACGCTGAATGGAACACGTATAACATTTAGCCCTTTATACAGTCAAACTGTGTAATGGAGGCGAGAGTTCCCTTTGTAATGAGACGCAGCACAGGTGTCAAGAATCCCACCTTGGTGCTGGGTGCAGCCTCCCGAGCGTTGTTATTTGCTGTACAGGAGTCTGCGCTGTCGTGTTATCCCCTGGCCTAGCGCCGTTAGCGCTGCCCATCTTCTGGCATCATGTAATGTCGGCCGGTGCGGTTCGCGATGCCCATGAATCCCAGCCCCGCAGTGTCTTAACATTGTTAAAACACTGCGGGGCTGGGATTCAGGGCCTGGCGCAGCACATATGTTCGCCTCTCACACTCGGGTCCCTACACCCGCTTCAGACTGTGCGGCGTCATCTGATCCCTTATCGCATGCCACGGCCATGAAGCCGCACAGTCCGAACAAGGCGGAAGGAGAGGAGGGACAGGCGAACTGATGCACTGATCCTGCCCATCAATCACACCCTCGCAGTCCCAATAAATAAGACACCGAGGGGCGTTGTGTGGGTCAGGGCGGCCGCAGAGGCGCAGCCAGCCAAACAATGATGCCAGAAGACGGGCAGCGCTACCAAGGGGGTTGCAGCGTGTCATTACAAAGGAAAGTCACACCACCGGGACGGTTAAATGGTCACACAGAGGACACATTTCAGACGTGTTTTCAGTTCCACATGTGCGAGGAGAATACGTTTCTGAGCCACCTTGCACACATGCAGCATTACCGCTGTACAAGGTGGCTGGATAACGTAAAAACGCCTGGGGGAGGGGGGACAGGTTCCCTTCAATTTCAGTTCTTGTGTCTGCGTGGCTTTTGCAGGACACGTTGCCGGCTGCACAGCAGGGGAACAGCTGGCGGTGCTGGACCCCACTGACACATTGGCTGGTGTTTTTCTCTGTGCAGCTAGCACATCTGGGCCCCAACTGGCGGTGTGTTAGAGCCCAGGGACAGCAGGAGGAGGAGCAGGAGGAGGAGGAGCAGGGGGAGGGGAGTGTAGGCCGAAGCCTGCACAGGCGGCAGCTTTGGGTGTGTTGTGTCTGCGTGGCTTTTGCAGGACACGTTGCCGGCTACACAGCAGGGGAACAGCTGGCGGTGCTGGACCCCACTGACACATTGGCGAGGTGTTTGGCTCTGTGCAGCCAGCACTTCCGGACAGCAACTAGCGTTGTTGGAGCCCGGGCTCTGCAGGTGGAGCAGAGTGTAGGCCGAAGCCTAATTGAACCGATTTCAAAAGTCACCTTTAACCCCCCCTCAGGGGTTACAAAGTAGAAGAGCCACAGCTTATGCAGCAGCAGTGCTGCGCAAGTCAAAGGTTGCTCTTGTAATTTTTCTCCTTGCACACGCTGAATGGAACACGTATAACATTTAGCCCTTTATACAGTCAAACTGTGTAATGGAGGCGAGAGTTCCCTTTGTAATGAGACGCAGCACAGGTGTCAAGAATCCCACCTTGGTGCTGGGTGCAGCCTCCCGAGCGTTGTTATTTGCTGTACAGGAGTCTGCGCTGTCGTGTTATCCCCTGGCCTAGCGCCGTTAGCGCTGCCCATCTTCTGGCATCATGTAATGTCGGCCGGTGCGGTTCGCGATGCCCATGAATCCCAGCCCCGCAGTGTCTTAACATTGTTAAAACACTGCGGGGCTGGGATTCAGGGCCTGGCGCAGCACATATGTTCGCCTCTCACACTCGGGTCCTTACACCCGCTTCAGACTGTGCGGCGTCATCTGATCCCTTATCGCATGCCACGGCCATGAAGCCGCACAGTCCGAAGAAGGCGGAAGGAGAGGAGGGACAGGCGAACTGATGCACTGATCCTGCCCATCAATCACACCCTCGCAGTCCCAATAAATAAGACACCGAGGGGCGTTGTGTGGGTCAGGGCGGCCGCAGAGGCGCAGCCAGCCAAACAATGATGCCAGAAGACGGGCAGCGCTACCAAGGGGGTTGCAGCGTGTCATTACAAAGGAAAGTCACACCACCGGGACGGTTAAATGGTCACACAGAGGACACATTTCAGACGTGTTTTCAGTTCCACATGTGCGAGGAGAATACGTTTCTGAGCCACCTTGCACACATGCAGCATTACCGCTGTACAAGGTGGCTGGATAACGTAAAAACGCCTGGGGGAGGGGGGACAGGTTCCCTTCAATTTCAGTTCTTGTGTCTGCGTGGCTTTTGCAGGACACGTTGCCGGCTGCACAGCAGGGGAACAGCTGGCGGTGCTGGACCCCACTGACACATTGGCTGGTGTTTTTCTCTGTGCAGCTAGCACATCTGGGCCCCAACTGGCGGTGTGTTAGAGCCCAGGGACAGCAGGAGGAGGAGCAGGAGGAGGAGGAGCAGGGGGAGGGGAGTGTAGGCCGAAGCCTGCACAGGCGGCAGCTTTGGGTGTGTTGTGTCTGCGTGGCTTTTGCAGGACACGTTGCCGGCTACACAGCAGGGGAACAGCTGGCGGTGCTGGACCCCACTGACACATTGGCGAGGTGTTTGGCTCTGTGCAGCCAGCACTTCCGGACAGCAACTAGCGTTGTTGGAGCCCGGGCTCTGCAGGTGGAGCAGAGTGTAGGCCGAAGCCTAATTGAACCGATTTCAAAAGTCACCTTTAACCCCCCCTCAGGGGTTACAAAGTAGAAGAGCCACAGCTTATGCAGCAGCAGTGCTGCGCAAGTCAAAGGTTGCTCTTGTAATTTTTCTCCTTGCACACGCTGAATGGAACACGTATAACATTTAGCCCTTTATACAGTCAAACTGTGTAATGGAGGCGAGAGTTCCCTTTGTAATGAGACGCAGCACAGGTGTCAAGAATCCCACCTTGGTGCTGGGTGCAGCCTCCCGAGCGTTGTTATTTGCTGTACAGGAGTCTGCGCTGTCGTGTTATCCCCTGGCCTAGCGCCGTTAGCGCTGCCCATCTTCTGGCATCATGTAATGTCGGCCGGTGCGGTTCGCGATGCCCATGAATCCCAGCCCCGCAGTGTCTTAACATTGTTAAAACACTGCGGGGCTGGGATTCAGGGCCTGGCGCAGCACATATGTTCGCCTCTCACACTCGGGTCCTTACACCCGCTTCAGACTGTGCAGCGTCATCTGATCCCTTATCGCATGCCACGGCCATGAAGCCGCACAGTCCGAAGAAGGCGGAAGGAGAGGAGGGACAGGCGAACTGATGCACTGATCCTGCCCATCAATCACACCCTCGCAGTCCCAATAAATAAGACACCGAGGGGCGTTGTGTGGGTCAGGGCGGCCGCAGAGGCGCAGCCAGCCAAACAATGATGCCAGAAGACGGGCAGCGCTACCAAGGGGGTTGCAGCGTGTCATTACAAAGGAAAGTCACACCACCGGGACGGTTAAATGGTCACACAGAGGACACATTTCAGACGTGTTTTCAGTTCCACATGTGCGAGGAGAATACGTTTCTGAGCCACCTTGCACACATGCAGCATTACCGCTGTACAAGGTGGCTGGATAACGTAAAAACGCCTGGGGGAGGGGGGACAGGTTCCCTTCAATTTCAGTTCTTGTGTCTGCGTGGCTTTTGCAGGACACGTTGCCGGCTGCACAGCAGGGGAACAGCTGGCGGTGCTGGACCCCACTGACACATTGGCTGGTGTTTTTCTCTGTGCAGCTAGCACATCTGGGCCCCAACTGGCGGTGTGTTAGAGCCCAGGGACAGCAGGAGGAGGAGCAGGAGGAGGAGGAGCAGGGGGAGGGGAGTGTAGGCCGAAGCCTGCACAGGCGGCAGCTTTGGGTGTGTTGTGTCTGCGTGGCTTTTGCAGGACACGTTGCCGGCTACACAGCAGGGGAACAGCTGGCGGTGCTGGACCCCACTGACACATTGGCGAGGTGTTTGGCTCTGTGCAGCCAGCACTTCCGGACAGCAACTAGCGTTGTTGGAGCCCGGGCTCTGCAGGTGGAGCAGAGTGTAGGCCGAAGCCTAATTGAACCGATTTCAAAAGTCACCTTTAACCCCCCCTCAGGGGTTACAAAGTAGAAGAGCCACAGCTTATGCAGCAGCAGTGCTGCGCAAGTCAAAGGTTGCTCTTGTAATTTTTCTCCTTGCACACGCTGAATGGAACACGTATAACATTTAGCCCTTTATACAGTCAAACTGTGTAATGGAGGCGAGAGTTCCCTTTGTAATGAGACGCAGCACAGGTGTCAAGAATCCCACCTTGGTGCTGGGTGCAGCCTCCCGAGCGTTGTTATTTGCTGTACAGGAGTCTGCGCTGTCGTGTTATCCCCTGGCCTAGCGCCGTTAGCGCTGCCCATCTTCTGGCATCATGTAATGTCGGCCGGTGCGGTTCGCGATGCCCATGAATCCCAGCCCCGCAGTGTCTTAACATTGTTAAAACACTGCGGGGCTGGGATTCAGGGCCTGGCGCAGCACATATGTTCGCCTCTCACACTCGGGTCCTTACACCCGCTTCAGACTGTGCGGCGTCATCTGATCCCTTATCGCATGCCACGGCCATGAAGCCGCACAGTCCGAAGAAGGCGGAAGGAGAGGAGGGACAGGCGAACTGATGCACTGATCCTGCCCATCAATCACACCCTCGCAGTCCCATTAAATAAGACAACGAGGGCTGTTGTGTGGGTCAGGGCGGCCGCAGAGGCGCAGCCAGCCAAACAATGATGCCAGAAGACGGGCAGCGTTACCAAGGAGCTTGTTGCGTGTGTCAATACAAAGTCAAATCACACCTGAGGGACGTTTTAATGGTCACAGAGGACACATTTTAGACGTGTTCACTTCAACATGGGCAAGGAGAATAAGTTTCTGAGCCACCTTGAACACATGCAGCATTACTGCTGTTCAAGGTAGCTGTAAAACATAGAAACACCTGGGGGAGGGGGGACAGGTTCCCTTCAATTTCAGTTCTTGTGTCTGCGTGGCGGTCGCAGGACACGTTGCCGGCTACACAGCAGGGGAACAGCTGGCGGTGCTGAACCCCACTGACACATTGGCTGGTGTTTTTCTCTGTGCAGCTAGCACATCTGGGCAAAAACTGGCGGTGTTAGAGCCCAGGGTCAGCAGGAGGAGCAGGGGGAGCGGAGTGTAGGCCGAAGCCTGCACTCGAGCAAGTTGAAAGGAAACCTTTAACCCCCCCCCCCCCCCAGGCGTTTGTAGCTGAAAGAGCCATTGTGTACAGCACTAATGCTGGAAAAGGTAAACTTAGCTCTTTTAATTATGGTCCTTGTACATGCGGAACCTAACATTTATGAAATGTGTCTCCTCACAGCGTTAAACCGTCCGGTAGGTGGAACTTTCCTTTGTCGTGTGACGCAGCACAGCCATCATTTTTACCCCCTTGGCGCCGTGCGCCGCCTCCTCAGCGTTGTTTGAATCTGTCCCGGAGCCTGCGCTGTTAGGTTAGCCCTTGGCCATGCACACATGTTGCGCTGCCCGTCTTCTGCCCTCATTTGGTGTCAGGCTGGCTGCGCCTGTGCGGGTGCGCTGGCCGAGATCCCGCCTCGCAGTGTCGTCTAATGTAATCCCACCGCGGGCCTGTGATCCGTGCCCGTGCGCAGTGCATATCCTCTCCTCTCACTCCCCTCCCTACGGCTTTTTCAGACTGTGCGGTGTCACGGCCGTGGCATGCTATTAGGGACCAGCTGACATCGCACAGTCTGAAGAAGCCGTAGGGAGGGGAGTGAGAGGAGAGGATATGCACTGCGCACGGGCACGGATCACAGGCCCGCGGTGGGATTACATTAGACGACACTGCGAGGCGGGATCTCGGCCAGCGCACCCGCACAGGCGCAGCCAGCCTGACACCAAATGAGGTCAGAAGACGGGCAGCGCAACATGTGTGCATGGCCAAGGGCTAACCTAACAGCGCAGGCTCCGGGACAGATTCAAACAACGCTGAGCAGGGGGCGCACGGCGCCAAGGGGGTAAAAATGATGGCTGTGCTGCGTCACACGACAAAGGAAAGTTCCACCTACCGGACGGTTTAACGCTGTGTGGGGACACATTTCATAAGTGTTTGGTTCAGCATGTGCAAGGAGCATCACGAAAAGAGGCACTTTTTCCCTTTGCATCATTACTGCTGCACAAGGTGGCTCCTTCAGTAACAAACGCCTGGGGGGGGGGGGGTCAGGTTCCCTTACATTTAACTTGTTGTGCCTGCGTGGCGGTCGCAGTACACGTTGCCGTATACACAGCAGGGGAACAGCTGGCGGTGCTGAACCCCACTAACACATTGGCGAGGTGTTTGGCTCTGTGCGTACAGCACTTCTGGACGGCAACTAGCGGTGTTGGAGCCCAGGGACAGGTGGAGGAGGAGGAGGTTGGAGGAGGTTGGAGGGATTGCCACACACACAGCAGGGGAACAGCTGACGTTACTGAACCCCAATAACAGAGGAGGGACTGTTGACTGTGCGTACAGCACTTCTGGATGGCAACTGGCGGTGTTGGAGCCCAGGGACAGGTGGAGGAGGAGGAGGTTGGAGGAGGTAGGAGGGATTGCCACACACACAGCAGGGGAACAGCTGACGTTACTGAACCCCAATAACAGAGGAGGGACTGTTGACTGTGCGTACAGCACTTCTGGACGGCAACTGGCGGTGTTGGAGCCCAGAGACAGGTGGAGGAGGAGGAGGTTGGAGGAGGTAGGAGGGATTGCCACACACACAGCAGGGGAACAGCTGACGTTACTGAACCCCAATAACAGAGGAGGGACTGTTGACTGTGCGTACAGCACTTCTGGACGGCAACTGGCGGTGTTGGAGCCCAGGGACAGGTGGAGGAGGAGGAGGTTGGAGGAGGTTGGAGGAGGTAGGAGGGATTGCCACACACACAGCAGGGGAACAGCTGACGTTACTGAACCCCAATAACAGAGGAGGGACTGTTGACTGTGCGTACAGCACTTCTGGACGGCAACTAGCGGTGTTGGAGCCCAGGGACAGGTGGAGGAGGAGGAGGTTGGAGGAGGTTGGAGGGATTGCCACACACACAGCAGGGGAACAGCTGACGTTACTGAACCCCAATAACAGAGGAGGGACTGTTGACTGTGCGTACAGCACTTCTGGACGGCAACTGGCGGTGTTGGAGCCCAGGGACAGGTGGAGGAGGAGGAGGTTGGAGGAGGTTGGAGGAGGTAGGAGGGATTGCCACACACACAGCAGGGGAACAGCTGACGTTACTGAACCCCAATAACAGAGGAGGGACTGTTGACTGTGCGTACAGCACTTCTGGACGGCAACTGGCGGTGTTGGAGCCCAGGGACAGGTGGAGGAGGAGGAGGTTGGAGGAGGTTGGAGGAGGTAGGAGGGATTGCCACACACACAGCAGGGGAACAGCTGACGTTACTGAACCCCAATAACAGAGGAGGGACTGTTGACTGTGCGTACAGCACTTCTGGACGGCAACTAGCGGTGTTGGAGCCCAGGGACAGGTGGAGGAGGAGGAGGTTGGAGGAGGTTGGAGGAGGTTGGAGGGATTGCCACACACACAGCAGGGGAACAGCTGACGTTACTGAACCCCAATAACAGAGGAGGGACTGTTGACTGTGCGTACAGCACTTCTGGACGGCAACTGGCGGTGTTGGAGCCCAGGGACAGGTGGAGGAGGAGGAGGTTGGAGGAGGTTGGAGGAGGTAGGAGGGATTGCCACACACACAGCAGGGGAACAGCTGACGTTACTGAACCCCAATAACAGAGGAGGGACTGTTGACTGTGCGTACAGCACTTCTGGACGGCAACTGGCGGTGTTGGAGCCCAGGGACAGGTGGAGGAGGAGGAGGTTGGAGGAGGTAGGAGGGATTGCCACACACACAGCAGGGGAACAGCTGACGTTACTGAACCCCAATAACAGAGGAGGGACTGTTGACTGTGCGTACAGCACTTCTGGACGGCAACTGGCGGTGTTGGAGCCCAGGGACAGGTGGAGGAGGAGGAGGTTGGAGGAGGTTGGAGGAGGTAGGAGGGATTGCCACACACACAGCAGGGGAACAGCTGACGTTACTGAACCCCAATAACAGAGGAGGGACTGTTGACTGTGCGTACAGCACTTCTGGACGGCAACTAGCGGTGTTGGAGCCCAGGGACAGGTGGAGGAGGAGGAGGTTGGAGGAGGTTGGAGGAGGTTGGAGGGATTGCCACACACACAGCAGGGGAACAGCTGACGTTACTGAACCCCAATAACAGAGGAGGGACTGTTGACTGTGCGTACAGCACTTCTGGACGGCAACTGGCGGTGTTGGAGCCCAGGGACAGGTGGAGGAGGAGGAGGTTGGAGGAGGTAGGAGGGATTGCCACACACACAGCAGGGGAACAGCTGACGTTACTGAACCCCAATAACAGAGGAGGGACTGTTGACTGTGCGTACAGCACTTCTGGACGGCAACTGGCGGTGTTGGAGCCCAGGGACAGGTGGAGGAGGAGGAGGTTGGAGGAGGTTGGAGGAGGTAGGAGGGATTGCCACACACACAGCAGGGGAACAGCTGACGTTACTGAACCCCAATAACAGAGGAGGGACTGTTGACTGTGCGTACAGCACTTCTGGACGGCAACTGGCGGTGTTGGAGCCCAGGGACAGGTGGAGGAGGAGGAGGTTGGAGGAGGTTGGAGGAGGTTGGAGGGATTGCCACACACACAGCAGGGGAACAGCTGACGTTACTGAACCCCAATAACAGAGGAGGGACTGTTGACTGTGCGTACAGCACTTCTGGACGGCAACTGGCGGTGTTGGAGCCCAGGGACAGGTGGAGGAGGAGGAGGTTGGAGGAGGTTGGAGGAGGTAGGAGGGATTGCCACACACACAGCAGGGGAACAGCTGACGTTACTGAACCCCAATAACAGAGGAGGGACTGTTGACTGTGCGTACAGCACTTCTGGACGGCAACTGGCGGTGTTGGAGCCCAGGGACAGGTGGAGGAGGAGGAGGTTGGAGGAGGTAGGAGGGATTGCCACACACACAGCAGGGGAACAGCTGACGTTACTGAACCCCAATAACAGAGGAGGGACTGTTGACTGTGCGTACAGCACTTCTGGACGGCAACTGGCGGTGTTGGAGCCCAGGGACAGGTGGAGGAGGAGGAGGTTGGAGGAGGTAGGAGGGATTGCCACACACACAGCAGGGGAACAGCTGACGTTACTGAACCCCAATAACAGAGGAGGGACTGTTGACTGTGCGTACAGCACTTCTGGACGGCAACTGGCGGTGTTGGAGCCCAGGGACAGGTGGAGGAGGAGGAGGTTGGAGGAGGTAGGAGGGATTGCCACACACACAGCAGGGGAACAGCTGACGTTACTGAACCCCAATAACAGAGGAGGGACTGTTGACTGTGCGTACAGCACTTCTGGACGGCAACTAGCGGTGTTGGAGCCCAGGGACAGGTGGAGGAGGAGGAGGTTGGAGGAGGTTGGAGGAGGTTGGAGGGATTGCCACACACACAGCAGGGGAACAGCTGACGTTACTGAACCCCAATAACAGAGGAGGGACTGTTGACTGTGCGTACAGCACTTCTGGACGGCAACTGGCGGTGTTGGAGCCCAGGGACAGGTGGAGGAGGAGGAGGTTGGAGGAGGTTGGAGGAGGTAGGAGGGATTGCCACACACACAGCAGGGGAACAGCTGACGTTACTGAACCCCAATAACAGAGGAGGGACTGTTGACTGTGCGTACAGCACTTCTGGACGGCAACTGGCGGTGTTGGAGCCCAGGGACAGGTGGAGGAGGAGGAGGTTGGAGGAGGTAGGAGGGATTGCCACACACACAGCAGGGGAACAGCTGACGTTACTGAACCCCAATAACAGAGGAGGGACTGTTGACTGTGCGTACAGCACTTCTGGACGGCAACTAGCGGTGTTGGAGCCCAGGGGCAGGTGGAAAAGCAGAGGAACACAATGTAGGCCGAAGCCTGAGAAAGTCGAAAGGGAACCTTTAACCCCCCCCCCCAAGGCGTTTGTAGCTGAAAGAGCCAGCTTGTGCAGCACAAAAGATGCAAAAGGAAAAGGTGGCTCTTTTCATCATGCTCCTTGCAAACACAGAACTAAACACTTTTAAAATGTGTCCCCTGAAGCCGTGAAACCGTCCCGGAGGTGGGACTTTCCTTCGTAATATGACGCAGCACAGCCATCATTACTACCCCCCCGCCGCCGTGCCCCGGCTCCTCAGCGTTGTTTGATTCCGTCCCGGAGCCTGCGCTGTTATGTTATCCCGTGGCCAGGCACACTTAGCGCTGCCCATCTTCTGACATCATTTGGTGTCAGGCTGGCTGCGCCTGTGCGGCCGCGCTGGCCGAGAGCCCGCCTCGCAGTGTCTTCTGATGTAATCCCACTGGGGGCCTGGGATCCATGGCCATGCGCAGTGCATATCCTCGCCTCTCACTCCCCTCCCTACGGCTTCTTTTTCAGACTGTGCGGTGTCACGGCCGTGGCATGCTATTAGGGACCAGCTGACACCGAACAGTCTGAAGAAGCCATAGGGAGATGAGTGAGAGGTGGAGGTTCAGATATGCACTGCGCATGTCCATAGATCCCAGGCCCCCAGTGGGATTAAATCAGAAGACACTGCGAGGCGGGCTCTCGGCCAGCGTGGCCGCACAGGCGCAGCCAGCCTGACACCAAATGATGCCAGAAGACGGGCAGCGCTAAGTGTGCCTGGCCACGGGATAACATAACAGCGCAGGCTCCGGGACGGAATCAAACAACGCTGAGGAGCCGGGGCGCGGCGCCGGGGGGGTAGGAATGACGGCTGTGCTGCGTCATATTACGAAGGAAAGTCCCACCTCCGGGACGGTTTTACGGTATCAGTGGACACATTTTATAAGTGTTAAGTTTTGCGTGTGCAAGGAGCAAAACCAAAATAGCTACCTTTTTCCTTGTGCAGCATTACTGCTGCACAAGGTGGCTCTTTCAGTAACAAACGCCTTGGGGGGGGGGGGACAGATTCCCTTACATTTCAGTTGTTGTGTCAGCGTGGCGGTCGCATGACACATTGCCGGCTACACAGCTGGGGATCAGCTGACGTTACTGAAACCCAATAACACTGGGTCATATGTTTTGACTGTGCAGACGGCACATCTGAGCCTCAACTGGCGGTGTTGGAGCCCAGGAATTTAAGTTCAGGTGGTAGAAAGATGAACACAACAGGAGACCTGGATAACGTATACAGTGACCTAATTATTTAATCAGGAGGAGGAGTGGCAAATTCCTGCGAGATCCAGGCCTTGTTCATTTTCAGGAAAGTAAGCCGGTCAACGTTATCGGAGGATAGTCGCATGCGACGGTCAGTTAGTACACCACCTGCAGCACTAAAGACACGTTCCGATAATACACTGGCCGCAGGGCAAGACAGCACCTCCAATGCATACTGGCTTAGCTCTGGCCATGTATCCAGCTTTGAGACCCAAAACTTGAAAGGGGAAGAGCCGTCTGGGAGTACAGCAAGAGGGCAAGACATGTAGTCTGTCACCATCTGACGGAACCGTTGCCTCCTGCTGACTGGAGCCGTCTGTGATGGTGTAGACTTTTGTGGCGGGCACAGAAAACTGTGCCACAGTTCGGCCATACTGGTCTTGCCTTGGGCAGAGGCACTGCTTCTGCTCCCTCTTTGTGCAGAGCCTCCACCACTGCCTGGACGCACTGAGCTGCTTTGGAATGCACTAGCAGCACTTCTCTCAGTTGGAATGGAGAAGATGATGGAACTGACCAGTGTGTCTTGGTACTCCCGCATTTTTCGCTCCCGGTTCAACGGTGTGATGAGGCTTTCTACGTTGTCCCGGTAGCGAGGATCGAGGAGGGTGAACACCCAATAATCAGACATGTTGAGAATGTGGTCGATGCGGCGGTCGTTTCTCAGGCACTGCAGCATGTAATCCACCATGTGCTGCAGACTGCCAACTGCCCAAGAAACGCTGTCCCCAGCTGGAGGCGTGATCTCTGCCCGCTCGTCATCACCCCACCCTCGCTGTACACACTGAGTACTGGACAATTCGGGAACTCCCTCCTCTGGACGGATGTCTTCCTCCTCCATTGACTCCTCCTCATCCTCCTCACAAACTGTCCCCTGCCTACGCGTTTGTGAGGAACCACGTGGCGCTGACTGTCCAGAAGATGATGGAAGTGGTGAATCCTCATCCTCCACCTCTTCCACAACATCATCCCTTAGCGCTTGCAGTGATTTTTCAAGCAGGCAGATAAGGGGGACAGTCATGCTGACTAGTGCATCATCTGCACTCGCCATCCGCGTGGAATAATCAAAGGGACGCAAAACCTGGCAGACATCCTTCATAGTGGCCCACTCTGTGGTTGTGAAGTCTGTACGGCGCTGACTGCGACTTTTTTGCGCCTGATACAGCTGGTACTCCATTACAGCTTGCTGCTGCTCACACAACCGCTCCAACATATGTAACGTGGAATTCCACCTGGTAGGTAGGTCACATATGATGCGATGTTCCGGCAGGCGGTGTCGGCGCTGCAGAGCCGCAATGCGCGCTTTTGCCGTGCTGGAACGCCGCAAGTGAGCACACTCTAGGCGGACCTTGTGCAGCAGTGCATCAAGATCCGGATAGTCCCTCAAAAAACTCTGCACGACCAAATTGAGCACATGTGCCAGACATGGGATGTGAGTGAGGTTGCCGAGGCCCAGGGCTGCCACCAGATTTCGGCCATTATCACACACTACCATGCCTGGCTGGAGATTCGCTGGCTCAAACCACACATCGCTCTCCTGCTTGATGGCATTCCAGAGCTCCTGCGCTGTGTGGCTACGATTCCCCAAAAAAATTAATTTCAAGACGGCCTGTTGACGTTTGGCCACGGCTGTGCTCATGTCGGTCGTAACAGGTACACGTTCATCACGGGTCCATGTGGAGGTGGACTGTGACGGCTCCTGCAGCGATGATTCTGAGGAACTGGTGTAAGAGGAGGAGTCAATGCGTACAGAATGGATTCCTGCAATCCTTGGAGTGGGCAGGACACGTCCTGCGCCACTCGCACGGTCTGTACCCGGCTCAACGACATTAACCCAATGGGCAGTGAGGGAAAGGTATCGCCCCTGTCCATGTTGACTGGTCCACGCATCGGTGGTGAGGTGGACCTTGCTACTGACGGCGTTCAGTAGCGCGTGTTTTATGTGTCCCTCCACATGCTTGTGCAGGGCAGGGACGGCTTGCCTGCTGAAGTAAAAGCGGCTGGGCACACTGTACTGTGGGACTGCCAATGACATCAAGTCACGGAAGCTGTCAGTCTCCACCAGCCTGAATGACAGCATTTCCAGTGACAGAAGTTTGGCAATGCCTGCAGTCAGAGCCTGTGCTCGTGGGTGGTTTGACGAGAAAGGCCGCCTTTTCTCCCATGCCTGTACTACCGATGGCTGTAGACTGGGCTGGGAGTGTGTGGTTGACTGGGAAAGTGGTGCTGCGGGTGGAATGACAGCGGGTCTCTGGACAACAGGGCCAGAGGTTCTTCCACGGCGATCCTGGGAGGAAGCCGAACCAGCTGCGTGTGAGCTAGAGGAAGAGGCAACACGAGCTGAAGAGGTGGTAGCTGCCGCTGTTGGTTGGCCTAGCTCTTCAGTGTGTTTGTCTAACTCCGCCGGGTGCCTGTTGCGCACATGTTTCCACATGTTGGAGGTATTGAGGTTGGCGACTTTTTGACCTCTTTTGATTTTTTGATGACACACCTTGCATCTGACATAGCAAATGTCATCTGCAACTGTGTCAAAAAAGGACCAGGCACTGCAAGTCTTGGGAGCCCCCCTTTTGACTTTTGGAAGAGACATGCTCCTTACGGGTGCCAAAGCGGAGGCTGCAGGATCCGCAGTCTTCCCCCTCCCTCTCCCTCTTTGGGCCGTACGGGGAATCTCTTCCTCAGAGCTGCTCCCACCACCTTCCTGTCCCTGACGCCAAGATGGGTCAAGGACCTCATCATCTACACTACCCTCTGCCCCCAACTGCTCCTCCTGGGTAGTCTCAGCAGCAGAGCACGCACCAGTAAGTGGCACCTGAGTGTCATCATCAGCTGATGCGGCCTGCGAGGTGGTGACCGGAGCCACTGGCCCACCCGCCTCTTCAGAGGAAGACAGAAAAAGCTGTTGGGCATCACTGCACCCTGCCTCTTCTTCCATTTCTCCAATGCTGCTTGGCTGGCCCCCTGTTTCCAAGCCAAGAGATGATTCAGAGAACAGAAGTAGAGACTGCTCCTGTCCTGGGATCTCTGTCTGCCTGGGCAATTTTGCAGGTGGTGAAGAGACAGATGGCTGCTCTCCAGTGCTCTGTGTCTGAGAGGATGTGGCACTAATGGAAGTTGATGCATTAGCTGCCATCCATCCCACAACGGCTTCAATTTGGTCTTCACGCAGCAGCGGTGTACGGCGCTCGGCGACAAAGCTGCGCATGAACGACTGTTCCCTTGTGAAAGTGGGTGCTGATGACTCACCGGTGCCCGCAGCAGGCACAGAATCCCCACGTCCCCTCCCTGCTCCGCGCCCACGCCCACGCCCACGTGCCTTACTCACTGCCTTCTTCATCTTGGTTGACTGATAAAGATAAGCAGAAAAGTACTAACGGCTTTGTGTGCTTATTCCTGAGCAACTCCTCCTAACAGGTATAAGACACACTAATTTTGTAAAGTGTGGACTAGACTTGAATATGAGCTAATGTGGCCTACACAAATGTAAAGTGGTGTAACTGGTGTGTTTGGTGAACTTTATTATTTATTTATTTTTTTGGGGCTGAACTGACAACGGATAGAGCTGCAATCACACGGAGACCGTGCAGACAGCCGTAAACGGCGCTGCAAGGCCCAAACACCCTCCTCTACTTTATCCTATGTAGTGTTTTTCCACAAATTAGCTGGAGACGGGTGGAAAGACACTAATAGGATTTTTTAAAATAAATTAGCAGCAGACTACACTACTTTGAAAAAAAAGAAAATTGATTTGGCGGTATGACGCAGTGAAAAACCCTGAGCTGCAGACAACCAGGCTACGGCTGCTCACAGACTACAGGGCGAGCTGCAGTCACACGGAGACCGTGCAGACAGCCGTAAACGGCGCTGCAAGGCCCAAAAACCCTCCTCTACTTTATCCTATGTAGTGTTTTTCCACAAATTAGCTGGAGACGGGTGGAAAGACACTAATAGGATTTTTTAAAATAAATTAGCAGCAGACTACACTACTTTGAAAAAAAAGAAAATTGATTTGGCGGTATGACGCAGTGAAAAACCCTGAGCTGGAGACAACCAGGCTATAGCTGCTCACAGATTACAGGGCGAGCTGCAGTCACACGGAGACCGTGCAGACAGCCGTAAACGGCGCTGCAAGGCCCAAAAACCCTCCTCTACTTTATCCTATGTAGTGTTTTTCCACAAATTAGCTGGAGACGGGTGGAAAGACACTAATAGGAATTTTTGGAAAAAATGTGCAGCAGCCTGCACTACTTAAAAAAAAAAAAAAAAAGGACAGTATGAGGCAATGAACCACCCTCCCTGAACTGAATACAACCAGCTATGGATGGCCTATGTGGCTGCACTCAGACTAGAGAGTGGGCTGCACTCACACACACACACAGAGAGACCTTGCAGATCGCTGTGAAAACAGCGCTACAAGGCAAAAGGAAGGTGAATAGTAGGTGAACACAGCGGTTGCTAAATTAGCCTTTGGAAAGCACAAAGAAGCAAATCGCTATCTCTAAACTGTCCCTCAGTCAGCAAACAGCGTCCTGTCACTAACTGAATTCACAGCAGAGTGATCGCAAAATGGCGCCAGCGACTTTTAAACTGCATCATGACATCATTTCAGCAGCCAATCACAGCCTTGCCAGTAGTTTCATGCCCTCCATGCTAAACAGGATGTGCCCACACTTGGAATCTTTCTCATTGGCTGAATTTCTGAATTTTGAATCATTGAACTTCCGATTCCGGTATCCGATACGCGCCAAGTATCGGAATCCCGGTATCGGAATTCCGATACCGCTAGTATCGGCCGATACCCGATACTTGCGGTATCGGAATGCTCAACACTAATGGTGAGTGGTCCACTATGAGGGACTGTCTCCAGAAACATTGGGGCATTCTCCAGAGTGACCCACTATTATCTAAATGTCTGATCAAGCATCCTCTAATGACCGCAAGACGCAGTAAAAATCTTAGGGACTTACTGGTGTCAAGTCACTATGTCCCTAAGATACGTACATACAATTTTGGATCTGGTGGACCTCCTCATGGCTGCTATAAATGTGGGGACTGTATTTCTTGTGTGAATATCTGTCGAACTACCACTTTTGAATCTGCTGATGGTCAAAAAATCTTTTCCATCAATTATCACATAAATTGTAACACCACGCATGTGGTATATTACGCTACATGTAGCTGTCCTAAGATTTATATTGGTCTAACTTCCCGCCGTCTTGGTACCCGTACTCGGGAACACGTACGGGATATACTGGCAGCGGTAAATGAGACAGATATAACACAACTTAAAACAATACCACGTCACTTTTTGCAGTTCCATGGATGTAACCCAAAATCCTTTATGGTACGGGGTATCGACCTTGTGAAATGTGGCATTAGAGGGGGAAATACCAAGCGCATCCTGGCACAAAGAGAATGTCGCTGGATTTCCACATTGGGCACCATGATGCCCACAGGCCTTAACGAGGCACATGGATTTTCCTCTTATCTTTAAGAGACGTAGTTTTGGAAAAAAATGTTTTCCTTTTGTCTTTGGCATTTCCTGCTGTCCCCATCATATCTCATCAGTTTTTAATTGTGTGTCTTTTGTCTCATATTTTAGTGTGTGATTATTTCTTGACGGCGTTCATGTGATGTTTGCCAGCTGTGGACACAAATCGGAGGTTGTAATTGAACTGAAAATCCACAAGACTTAACATCAGAGTACCACACAGAATTTCGAGGGGACATCATAAATTGGAAAAATGGCCATTATAGATATAACCGATTGAGGACTTTACATATATGTCTTATGACTAATTGCTCTATATTTTCTATCTGTGGATGTGCTCTCTTTTTTATGTTGGATGTCCTCAATGGTGGGCTTGACCATTTACGCCGTTTGGATATTTTATTCTTGTTAATTTTGCTATTGTTGTTATTACCATTTATCTTAAACACTTTTTTGTAGTGCACATTAGTAATTTTCCCTGTTCAATCTTCTTCTGATCCTCATATCTTGCATGATGTTGGATCTGAGTTTTGATATCCATTACGGATTTTAGAGATTGAAGTTCAGGAAATCCATCACCAATTGTTATTGTTCACGCATGTGTTTATATATATATAAAAGAATATTCCATTTAATATAATATGATTTTTTCACCATTTATTTCATTAATTTGTCATATAGTCACCTGTTTACATACCGCGTAGTCTATCCTGTGTTATCTCTTGCCCTCTTCCTGCAGCGCGGTCCCGTGTCATGTGTTGGGGGCGTGGCGCCCGCCCGCTCACGTGACTGGCGCCGACGGTGTGGGAGTGAGGCTTGGGATGCACAGGGTTGAATTTGCGGCTCACGCATGCGCACTGGCACAATCTTCACTCGGTCACATGATCGGATGTGACCACTATTTATATGGGACTGGGATCGCAATTAGGCCACGCCCCCTGAGGAAGCGGCAACGTTCAAACGCGAAACGCGCGTTGGGGTATGTGACTGGGTGCCGGACGAGACCTCTACACCATCCCACATGGGTAACTAACCATCTTTACTTATTCTGTGTGCATGGCAGCTTCTGGCCAGTTTTGTAGCACGTTTGCACTTTATAGTCTTATTTCACTTTTTGCTGGGCTGCCGGTTTCTGGCAGCTAGCTGTCAGCACACATGACTGTAAAATATACGAACTCTATATATATATATCTTAGGATTTTTATGTCTCGTACTGGTTTTTCTCAGCTCACCACTGTATCCACGGATGTAGTCACTGTGTCACTTTACTATAAGTGGTAATTATAGTGCTTTGGAACAAAGCACTATACTGTTATTCCACCGTGGTAAACTTCTTATTATAGTGCTTTGGAACAAAGCACTATACTGTTATTCCACCGTGGTAAACTTCTTATTCTTATTATTATTATTCAGTCCGCACGTAATGCGGCCCGAACCGCTAAACTCACAGACTCCAGTGAGGTGTCATTTCGAAGCCAGCGTTCCTGAGAGGTGTGCTAAGTATTTTTCGTGTCGATCGGATTTGTAGTTTTGGCGCAATTTGCGTTTGAAAAAAGTGTCTCAATGCATTTCAATAGGGAAATTTTCCAATACGTTTATAATGGGCCTGATTTCTGAGGCAATTTCTAAAAATAACTGCCACCTGGCTGATTACCTCATTGATATGCGCAGTGAGACCCAGTTACTATGCCAACGCCTATAAACTCTACCAGCCCACCAGGTCACAAGTTTTGTCAGATAATATCAGCTCTTAAAGTGACAGTACAGCACAATTACAAAGCACTATCTGTAGTCTTATCATTATTGCCCCGCTCACCAAATCGGACCCAGCCCACCAAATCGGACCAGAGTGCCCCCGCTTGCCAAATCGGACCCAGAGTGGCGCCGCCCGCAAAATCGGACCCAGAGTGGCGCAGCCCGCCAAATCGGACCCAGAGTGGCGCCGCCCACCAAATTGGACCCAGAGTGGCGCCGCCCGCCAAATCGGACCCAGAGTGGCGCCGCCCGCCAAATCGGACCCAGAGTGGCGCCGCCCGCCAAATCGGACCCAGAGTGGCGCCGCCCGCCAAATCGGACCCAGAGTGGCGCCGCCCGCCAAATCGGACACAGAGTTGCGCCGCCCGCCAAATCGGACCCAGAGAGGCGCCGCCCGCCAAATCGGACCCAGAGTGACCCGGGCCGCCAAATCGGACCCAGAGTGACCCGGGCCGCCAAATCGG
This sequence comes from Ranitomeya variabilis, assembly GCF_051348905.1. Lineage (NCBI taxonomy): Eukaryota > Metazoa > Chordata > Amphibia > Anura > Dendrobatidae > Ranitomeya > Ranitomeya variabilis. The sequence continues at coordinate 623,370,842 of NC_135236.1, read as the reverse complement.
ACCCAGAGTGGCGCCGCCCGCCAAATCGGACCCAGAGTGGCGCCGCCCGCCAAATCGGACCCAGAGTGGCGCCGCCCGCCAAATCGGACCCAGAGTGGCGCCGCCCACCAAATCGGACCCAGAGTGGCGCCGCCCGCCAAATCGGACCCAGAGTGGCGCCGCCCGCCAAATCGGACCCAGAGTGGCGCCGCCCACCAAATCGGACCCAGAGTGACCCGGGCCGCCAAATCGGACCCAGAGTGGCGCCGCCCGCCAAATCGGACCCAGAGTGGCGCCGCCCGCCAAATCGGACCCAGAGTGGCGCCGCCCGCCAAATCGGACCCAGAGTGGCACCGCCCGCCAAATCGGACCCAGAGTGACCCGGCCCACCAAATCGGACCCAGAGTGAACCGTGTCATGGTTCTCAATGGCAAGAGAACGTAGTAAAGCATACAAAGGACTAGCTCTTGGAAGATGGGAACTCGAGCTGACTGTGAGCTAAACCTACCGCACAACTAACAGTGGCCGGGTAGCGTGCCTACGTTTTATCCCTAGACGCCCAGCGCCAGCCGGAGGACTGACTGACCCTAGCAGAGGAAAATACAGACCTGGCTTACCTCTAGAGAAATTTTCCCCAAAAGGCAGACAGTAGCCCCCACATATATTGTCGGTGATTTCAGAGGAAATTGACATACGAAGTATGAAAATAGGTTTAGAAAATTGAGGTCCGCTTACTAGATAGTAGGAAGACAGAAAAGGGAACTACACAGTCAGCTGAAAACCCTTTTCAAAACACCATCCTGAAATTACTTTAAGACTCTAATATCAACTCATGACACCAGAGTGGCAATTTCAGCTCACAAGAGCTTCCAGCCTCAGAAATATTCAATCACAGAGAACTGGAACAAAAATGCAAAACAAACTTAGGACTAAAAGTCCAACTTAGCTGATAGTAGTCTAGGAGCAGGAACATGCAACAGAAAGGCTTCTGGTAACATTGTTGGCCGGCATAGAAATGACTGAGGAGCAAGGTTAAATAGAAAACTCCCACATCCTGATGGAAACAGGTGAACAAAGGAGATGAAGCACACAAGTTCAGTACCACCAGTGACCACCGGGGGAGCCCAGAAACCAAATTCACAACAGACCCGGCCCGCCAAATCGGACCCAGAGTGACCCGGCCCGCCAAATCGGACCCAGAGTGACCCGGCCCGCCAAATCGGACCCAGAGTGACCCGGCCCGCCAAATCGGACCCAGAGTGACCCGGCCCGCCAAATCAGACCCAGAGTGACCCGGCCCGCCAAATCGGACCCAGAGTGACCCGGCCCGCCAAATCGGACCCAGAGTGACCCGGCCCACCAAATCGGACCCAGAGTGGCGCCGCCCACCAAGTCGGACCCAGAGTGGCGCCGCCCGCCAAGTCGGACCCAGAGTGGCGCCGCCCGCCAAGTCAGACCCAGAGTGGCGCCACCCGCCAAATCGGACCCAGAGTGACCCGGCCCGCCAAATCGGACCCAGAGTGACCCGTGTCATGGTTCTCAATGGCAAGAGAACGTAGTAAAGCATACAAAGGACTAGCTCTTGGAAGATGGGAACTCGAGCTGACTGTGAGCTAAACCTACCGCACAACTAACAGTGGCCGGGTAGCGTGCCTACGTTTTATCCCTAGACGCCCAGCGCCAGCCGGAGGACTGACTGACCCTAGCAGAGGAAAATACAGACCTGGCTTACCTCTAGAGAAATTTTCCCCAAAAGGCAGACAGTAGCCCCCACATATATTGTCGGTGATTTCAGAGGAAATTGACATACGAAGTATGAAAATAGGTTTAGCAAATTGAGGTCCGCTTACTAGATAGTAGGAAGACAGAAAAGAGAACTACACAGTCAGCTGAAAACCCTTTTCAAAACACCATCCTGAAATTACTTTAAGACTCTAATATCAACTCATGACACCAGAGTGGCAATTTCAGCTCACAAGAGCTTCCAGCCTCAGAAATATTCAATCACAGAGAACTGGAACAAAAATGCAAAACAAGCTTAGGACTAAAAGTCCAACTTAGCTGATAGTAGTCTAGGAGCAGGAACATGCAACAGAAAGGCTTCTGGTAACATTGTTGGCCGGCATAGAAATGACTGAGGAGCAAGGTTAAATAGAAAACTCCCACATCCTGATGGAAACAGGTGAACAAAGGAGATGAAGCACACAAGTTCAGTACCACCAGTGACCACCGGGGGAGCCCAGAAACCAAATTCACAACAGTACCCCCCCCTCAAGGAGGGGGCACCGAACCCTCACCAGAACCACCAGGGCGATCAGGATGAGCCCTATGAAAGGCACGGACCAAATCGGAGGCATGAACATCAGAGGCTGTCACCCAAGAATTATCCTCCTGACCGTAGCCCTTCCACTTGACCAGATACTGAAGTCTCCGTCTGGAAACACGGGAGTCCAAAATCTTCTCGACAACGTACTCCAACTCACCCTCAACCAACACCGGAGCAGGAGGCTCAACGGAAGGCACAACCGGTACCTCATACCTGCGCAACAATGACCGATGGAAGACATTATGAATAGAAAAAGATGCAGGGAGGTCCAAACGAAAGGACACAGGGTTAAGAATCTCCAATATCTTGTACGGGCCGATGAACCGAGGCTTAAACTTAGGAGAAGAAACCTTCATAGGGACAAAACGAGAAGACAACCACACCAAGTCCCCAACACAAAGACGAGGACCAACACGACGACGGCGGTTGGCAAACTGCTGAGTCTTCTCCTGGGACAACTTCAAATTGTCCACCACATGCCCCCAAATCTGATGCAACCTCTCCACCACAGCATCCACTCCAGGACAATCCGAAGACTCCACCTGACCGGAAGAGAAACGAGGATGAAACCCCGAATTACAGAAGAAAGGAGAAACCAAGGTGGCAGAACTAGCCCGATTATTGAGGGCAAACTCCGCCAAGGGCAAAAAGGCAACCCAATCATCCTGATCCGCAGACACAAAACACCTCAAATAAGTCTCCAAGGTCTGATTAGTTCGCTCGGTCTGGCCATTAGTCTGAGGATGGAAAGCAGACGAAAAAGACAAATCAATGCCCATCCTAGCACAGAATGCTCGCCAAAATCTAGACACGAATTGAGTTCCCCTGTCAGAAACGATATTCTCCGGAATACCATGCAAGCGAACCACATTTTGAAAAAACAGAGGAACCAGCTCGGATGAGGAAGGCAATTTAGGCAAGGGGACCAAATGGACCATCTTAGAGAAACGGTCACACACCACCCAGATGACAGACATCTTCTGAGAAACAGGGAGATCAGAAATAAAATCCATGGAGATGTGAGTCCAAGGCCTCTTCGGAATAGGCAAAGATAATAACAATCCACTAGCCCGAGAACAACAAGGCTTGGCCCGAGCACAAACATCACAAGACTGCACAAAACCTCGCACATCTCGCGACAGGGAAGGCCACCAGAAGGACCTAGCCACCAAATCCCTGGTACCAAAGATTCCAGGATGACCAGCTAACGCAGAAGAATGGACCTCCGAGATGACTCTACTGGTCCAATCATCCGGAACAAACAGTCTACCAGGCGGGCAACGATCAGGTCTATCCGCCTGAAACTCCTGCAAGACCCGTCGCAAGTCTGGGGAAACAGCAGATAATATCACTCCATCCTTAAGGATACCTGTAGGTTCAGAATTACCAGGGGAATCAGGCTCAAAACTCCTAGAAAGGGCATCCGCCTTCACATTTTTAGAACCCGGTAGGTAAGAAACCACAAAATTAAACTGAGAGAAAAATAACGACCAGCGCGCCTGTCTAGGATTCAGGCGCCTGGCAGACTCAAGATAAATCAAATTCTTGTGGTCGGTCAATACCACCACCTGATGTCTAGCCCCCTCAAGCCAATGACGCCACTCCTCAAAAGCCCACTTCATAGCCAAGAGCTCCCGATTACCAATATCATAATTTCGCTCAGGCGGGCGAAAATTTACGAGAAAAGAATGCGCAAGGTCTCATCACGGAGCAGTCGGAACTTTTCTGCGACAAAACCGCCCCAGCTCCGATTTCTGAAGCGTCGACCTCAACCTGAAAAGGAAGAGTAACATCAGGCTGACGCAATACAGGGGCGGAAGAAAAGCGGCGCTTAAGCTCCCGAAAGGCCTCCACAGCAGCAGGGGACCAATCAGCAACATCAGCACCCTTCTTAGTCAATTCAGTCAACGGCTTAGCAACATCAGAAAAACCAGTTATAAATCGACGATAAAAATTAGCAAAGCCCAAAAACTTCTGAAGGCTCTTAAGAGAAGAGGGTTGCGTCCAATCACAAATAGCCTGAACCTTGACAGGGTCCATCTCAATGGAAGAGGGGGAAAAAATGTACCCCAAAAACGAAATCTTTTGAACCCCAAAAACACACTTAGAACCCTTTACACACAAGGAATTAGAGCGCAAAACCTGAAAAACCCTCCTGACCTGTTGGACATGAGAGTCCCAGTCATCCGAAAAAACCAAAATATCATCCAGATACACAATCATAAATTTATCCAAATATTCACGGAAAATGTCATGCATAAAAGACTGAAAGACTGAAGGGGCATTTGAAAGACCAAAAGGCATTACTAAATACTCAAAATGGCCCTCAGGCGTATTAAATGCGGTTTTCCACTCATCCCCCTGCTTAATTCGCACTAAATTATACGCCCCACGAAGATCAATCTTAGAGAACCACTTGGCCCCCTTTATTCGAGCAAACAAATCAGTAAGCAGTGGCAAAGGATACTGATATTTAACCGTGATTTTATTCAAAAGCCGATAATCAATACACGGCCTCAAAGAGCCATCTTTTTTAGATACAAAGAAAAAACCGGCTCCTAAGGGAGATGACGAAGGACGAATATGTCCCTTTTCCAAGGACTCCTTAATATATTCCCGCATAGCAGCATGTTCAGGCACAGATAGATTAAATAAACGACCCTTTGGAAACTTACTGCCCGGAATCAGATCTATAGTACAATCGCAATCTCTGTGCGGAGGTAGTGAACCAAGTTTAGGCTCCTCAAAAACGTCACGATAATCAGATAAAAATTCCGGAATCTCAGAGGGAATAGATGACGAAATGGAAACCAAAGGTAAGTCCCCATGAGTCCCCTGACATCCCCAGCTTAACACAGACATTGCTTTCCAGTCGAGGACTGGGTTATGAGATTGCAGCCATGGCAATCCAAGCACCAACACATCATGTAGATTATACAACACAAGGAAGCGAATAATCTCCTGGTGATCCGGATTAATACGCATAGTTACTTGTGTTCAGTATTGTGGTTTATTACTAGCCAATGGCGTGGAGTCAATACCCTTCAGAGGTATAGGAACTTCCAGAGGCTCTAAATTAAACCCACAGCGTTTGGCAAAGGACCAATCCATAAGACTCAAAGCGGCGCCAGAGTCGACATAGGCGTCCGCGGTAATAGACGATAAAGAGAAAATCAGGGTCACAGATAGAATAAACTTAGACTGTAAAGTGCCAATTGAAACAGACTTATCAACCTTCTTAGTACGTTTAGAGCATGCTGATATAACATGAGTTGAATCACCACAATAAAAGCACAACCCATTTTTTCGCCTAAAATTCTGTCGTTCGCTTCTGGACAGAATTCTATCACATTGCATAATCTCTGGCGCCTTCTCAGTAGACACCGCCAAATGGTGCACAGGTTTGCGCTCCCGCAAACGCCGATCAATCTGAATGGCCATTGTCATGGACTCATTCAGACCTGTAGGCACAGGGAACCCCACCATAACATCTTTAATGGCATCAGAGAGACCCTCTCTGAAATTCGCCGCCAGGGCGCACTCATTCCACTGAGTAAGCACAGACCACTTACGAAATTTTTGGCAGTATATTTCAGCCTCATCTTGCCCCTGAGACAGGGCCATCAAGGCTTTTTCAGCCTGAATCTCTAAATGAGGTTCCTCATAAAGCAACCCCAATGCCAGGAAAAACGCATCCACATTGAGCAACGCAGGATCCCCTGGTGCCAAAGCAAATGCCCAATCCTGAGGGTCGCCCCGGAGCAAGGAAATTACAATCCTGACCTGCTGTGCAGGATCTCCAGCGGAGCGAGATCTCAGAGACAAAAATAATTTACAATTATGTTTGAAATTCTGGAAGCGAGATCTATCCCCGGAGAAAAATTCAGGTAAAGGAATTCTAGTTTCAGATATAGGAGCATGAATTACAAAATCCTGTAAACTTTGAACCTTCATAGCGAGATTATTCAAACCTGTAGCTAAACTCTGCTGATCCATTTTTATCAGGTGAAATCAGAACCATTCAAGGATTAGAAGGAGAGAGAGACGAAGGCTGCAGTAAGCAGAGATGCAAGTGAATCAACTAATGAGCAAACTCAGAAAAAAAAAAAAAAAAAATTCTCTGCAGACTTCTTTTCTCTCCTTTTTTCTGCCAATTATTTTAACCCTTGGCCGGCCAAACTGTCATGGTTCTCAATGGCAAGAGAACGTAGTAAAGCATACAAAGGACTAGCTCTTGGAAGATGGGAACTCGAGCTGACTGTGAGCTAAACCTACCGCACAACTAACAGTGGCCGGGTAGCGTGCCTACGTTTTATCCCTAGACGCCCAGCGCCAGCCGGAGGACTGACTGACCCTAGCAGAGGAAAATACAGACCTGGCTTACCTCTAGAGAAATTTTCCCCAAAAGGCAGACAGTAGCCCCCACATATATTGTCGGTGATTTCAGAGGAAATTGACATACGAAGTATGAAAATAGGTTTAGCAAATTGAGGTCCGCTTACTAGATAGTAGGAAGACAGAAAAGGGAACTACACAGTCAGCTGAAAACCCTTTTCAAAACACCATCCTGAAATTACTTTAAGACTCTAATATCAACTCATGACACCAGAGTGGCAATTTCAGCTCACAAGAGCTTCCAGCCTCAGAAATATTCAATCACAGAGAACTGGAACAAAAATGCAAAACAAGCTTAGGACTAAAAGTCCAACTTAGCTGATAGTAGTCTAGGAGCAGGAACATGCAACAGAAAGGCTTCTGGTAACATTGTTGGCCGGCATAGAAATGACTGAGGAGCAAGGTTAAATAGAAAACTCCCACATCCTGATGGAAACAGGTGAACAAAGGAGATGAAGCACACAAGTTCAGTACCACCAGTGACCACCGGGGGAGCCCAGAAACCAAATTCGCAACAGACCCGGCCCGCCAAATCGGACCCAGAGTGACCCGGCCCGCCAAATCGGACCCAGAGTGACCCGGCCCGCCAAATCGGACCCAGAGTGACCCGGCCCGCCAAATCGGACCCAGAGTGACCCGGCCCGCCAAATCGGACCCAGAGTGACCCGGCCCGCCAAATCGGACCCAGAGTGACCCGGCCCGCCAAATCGGACCCAGAGTGACCCGGCCCACCAAATCGGACCCAGAGTGGCGCCGCCCACCAAGTCGGACCCAGAGTGGCGCCGCCCGCCAAGTCGGACCCAGAGTGGCGCCGCCCGCCAAGTCGGACCCAGAGTGGCGCCGCGCGCCAAGTCGGACCCAGAGTGGCGCCGCCCGCCAAGTCGGACCCAGAGTGGCGCCGCCCGTCAAATCGGACCCAGAGTGGCGCCGCCCGTCAAATCGGACCCAGAGTGGCGCCGCCCGTCAAATCGGACCCAGAGTGACCCGGGCCACCAAATCGGACCCAAAGTGACCCGGGCCACCAAATCGGACCCAGAGTGACCCGGGCCACCAAATCGGACCCAGAGTGACCCGGGCCATCAAATCGGACCCAGAGTGACCCGGGCCACCAAATCGGACACAGAGTGACCCGGGCCACCAAATCGGACCCAGAGTGACCCGGGCCACCAAATCGGACCCAGAGTGACCCGGGCCACCAAATCGGACCCAGAGTGACCCGGGCCACCAAATCGGACCCAGAGTGACCCGGGCCACCAAATCGGACCCAGAGTGACCCGGGCCACCAAATCGGACCCAGAGTGACCCGGGCCACCAAATCGGACCCAGAGTGACCCGGGCCACCAAATCGGACCCAGAGTGACCCGGGCCACCAAATCGGACCCAGAGTGACCCGGGCCACCAAATCGGACCCAGAGTGGCGCCGCCCGTCAAATCGGACCCAGAGTGACCCGGGCCACCAAATCGGACCCAGAGTGACCCGGGCCACCAAATCGGACCCAGAGTGACCCGGGCCACCAAATCGGACCCAGAGTGACCCGGGCCACCAAATCGGACCCAGAGTGACCCGGGCCACCAAATCGGACCCAGAGTGACCCGGGCCACCAAATCGGACCCAGAGTGACCCGGGCCACCAAATCGGACCCAGAGTGACCCGGGCCACCAAATCAGACCCAGAGTGACCCGGGCCACCAAATCGGACCCAGAGTGACCCGGGCCACCAAATCGGACCCAGAGTGGCGCCGCCCGTCAAATCGGACCCAGAGTGACCCGGGCCACCAAATCGGACCCAGAGTGACCCGGCCCACCAAATGGGACCCAGAGTGACCCGGCCCACCAAATCGGACCCAGAGTGGCGCCACCCGTCAAATCGGACCCAGAGTGACCCGGCCCACCAAATGGGACCCAGAGTGACCCGGCCCACCAAATGGGACCCAGAGTGACCCGGCCCACCAAATCGGACCCAGAGTGACCCGGCCCACCAAATCGGACCCAGAGTGACCCGGCCCACCAAGCCTCAACCCTGAGGGGCTACAACTACCAAACCAGCACCTGAGGGGCACCCAAGTGTTAAAGTCTTGCAGGGGCAGCCCGGGCACCATTCCAAAGCACTATCTGTAGTTCCTTCAGGAAATACCCATCTAGTATTTTATTTGTTATTTGATTGTACCTTTAATAAAGTTTGTACTATTTGATTTAAATACATTTGGCAACCCTTTTTGACTCATGGTTCTCCAATTAGTTTTACACCTTGATATAGCAGGTTTGGGGGACACACAGGGATCCAGCTTGGGTTACAAGGTCCGGACTCCTTAGATACAAGGGATGGATTGTAGATTTGTTCTCTTAGTTAAGCCAGGTGGTGGTGGACATCTCCTGGTAACCTGACTGGTCTACAGATGTGATTATCTTCTCCCCTCACATACTGAGCAGTTGGGTGATTGGCACTCATTCTGTGCCTCTGTCTCCTGCTCTCCAGGATCAGACTCTCACGTCTGACAAGGAGAATTGCACACTTTGCTCCCCTTGCTGCAAGCTCAACCCTTCTTCTCCAACCTGCTCAGCCAATCAGACTCTTCCTCTGCTGTTCCTCCTCCCCTAAAATTCAGAGAGGAGCAAGGTCTGCTAGTAGATGTAGTCCAGGGCAGTGCCGCAAGTGAATCATTAATGTCTGCTGCTGTGAATGTTGGTATAAGCCCAGCAACAGCAGTCTCTGTACTCATAGGTCTCACTGCAGGTGTTACACTCTACCACTGGTGAGTCACTATGTGCCCCAAAGCACGAAATGATGATTCACCAACTGAAATAGGGACTTGTTGCAAAGCATCCTGACTAACACTACAATCAGTCACATGCACATTCTCCCAAGACTTATGGGTATAAAGGGGAAATATGGCCACATACCACTGAAATAAATGGTTAATACTCTGGAAACCTCAATAATGTGACCCATCTGGTCATACTTTACCATTGTGGGCCTAGTGTCCTGTTTCAAACTAGTGTGTTCAACAGGGATTCCCTTATAGTCCTCCAACTCTTGACTTTCAGACTCGGGTCCCATAACTTTCACCTTTTCCCTTAGCAATTTTGTGTTTTGGCAGTCCCCCTTTCGTTCTTTGGCTTTACAACTTGCTCTTGAAGTCTTTTGCCATGGTGAGTGTGACGACAGCATTTAATCTTAATTATCCAGATGTCTATTTTCAAGAAGGCAGGAGGCTTAGACTTTTATCTGTATGTTGACTCTTCTTGTAGGTTCAATTGATATTTTTAAATTGATGAATGGTTCCTATTTACTTCTTATATCAGCTCCTACAGTTTATTTACTGTTATCTGTGCAAAACGGATGTAGGGTCACTGAACAATTATATTTGCTGATATGTTGATTACACATTATACCAGGCCATGCAGTTTGTTGACTTGCAAACATTGAAGGATAAAGTACATAATGAAACAATACTATTTAATTTCATCACCCCTTCCCCTTCACCTGTGAATAATGGCTTGAAGATTTGCCTCTGTAACAATATACATCCTTACATCCAAGACATCTAAGGCATCCAGAGATCTTTACAAAACCGCAGTCAGAAACACTCTACAGGACAGCTGCCAGATCATGACTCCATCGCAAAGGACATAGATTTGACATTCCACAGGATGCCAGCTTAGGGGATCATGGCCCTGGCTGAAAGAATACAGAACTGCTCCATTTACCATCACTAAACCCATGGATACGTTTGGGGTAGTCAAGATTTGGACCCACCGGTCATCTGAGCCCTATGGATATGTTTCCTGAAACCAGGATTAGGACCCACTGGTCATCTGGCTCCATGAAGATGTTTGGAGAAGCCAGGTTGTGACCCTCCAGCCAACTGGCCTTGTACCTCAATGTACTGTCAGCTGCCTAAGCTTGTTGTTACCTCCTCTCTGTGTGTGCCACAGGTGGGGGTAATCGGCCTTGGAAGCTCTGAAGTCACAGCTGCTCCTATCCTGGCAAGTCAGTGTAAAGGTGGGGCATGTCCTAGCTAGCCGTGTGAGTGGATACTGAGGAAAGAGCTCCCCCTGCCACCAGCAATATTATCCTGCACAGACATCGCTGTTTGCTCTAAATTGTGCCAAACCTGCGAGCTGAAGTACCCGGGAGTCGAGGAGAGCTGTGGAGATGCCCGGTGAGGGACGCAATGACACAGAGGAGGCAGAAGGATGCGGGCACAGGAGAGGCTGGTGGGATCCAATATGGCACCGCGGGCAGAGCAGACGCTGAGAAAACAAACACCGGTTGTCAGAAGCGCCTGGAGGCTGCAGCGAAGCTAAAAAGGTTTGCCCGGGTGGACGGTGGGGAAGAGGCACAGGAGCTTACTGAAGAGGGATCTGAAGGAGAGGAGGAGGAGGAGGAGAAAATTGATGAAGAAATGCAGGGGGCACAGAAGGGGGAGGAAGACAGTAGCATGGCTGTAGCAGTGGAGGCTGAAAAGGAAGAGGAATTGAGAGGGGAGCTGACCTTAAAGGACATTTTTATTCTCTTATTCTCTTGTAATCGGTCCCGAAATGACTTAACCCTTCAGATGAAGGAGGTTAAAGGGGAGATTATATAGATAAAGGCTGCCATATAGAAAATGGACAAACGCATGGGAGAGGTGGAGGAGAGGATAAGCACTGCGGAGGATCATGTTGTAAAACTACAAAAGGCAGAGAAAAAATTTGTCCAACAGATATCGGAATTGGCAGCAAAAAATTAGGACCTAGAAAATAGTTCCAGAAGAAATAACATCGGGATAGTGGGTCTGCCGGAAAAAACAGGGAAGAAACCCTACTGAGTTTATTGAAAATTGGCTAAAGGAGAAGGTTGGTGCCGAAGTTCTGACAAAGGTCTTTGCTGTGGAAAGAGTGCCAGAGTTCCGCCGCAGCCCCCTCCACCTGGAGCCAACCCCAGTACCATGCTGGCTAAGATATTAAACTACAGAGACAGAGACATTGTTAGGAAGGCCAGAGAAATGGAGGATCTCACTGTCAGTGGACAGAGGATTGCCATCTACCCGGATTACTCTGCTGCGGTCCAGAAACAGATAATGCAGTTTACTGGTGTCAAGAAGCGACTGAGAGAACTGGGGGTCCAATAATCCATGTTTTTCCCTGCAAGGCTGAGAGTTGTCACCTTAAACAAAGTCCATTTCTTCATGACACCAGAGGACACTATCCAGTGGATTGATATTAATGTCAAGAAACTGCAGGCTGAAGGAGACTGACTTTCCGTGTAGACGTGAGCTGTTATTGCTACACCTTTGGAAGAAGAGAATTGGGTTTCTTTTTATGCCTATGTACTGCCTATGTCTCTTTCAATTTTGGAAGAGTGGGGTATGGCCAAGTTTGATTAGTATGCCAGACAGAGTTGACTTGGATAATATGGAGGGTAGTGGGGGTTGCTAACAGGGTGTTGTTTTTGTAATCTCTTTACTTTATTTTATGCTTTGAACTGTTATTGATTAATGTAAAGAGCTGTGGTTCTGTGGGTTGTGGGAGCCAGATGGAGAAGGTAACCTAGGTGAGAGTGTCTCAAACGGGCCTAGGAGCCCCACTCTCGATGAGAGAAAAATGCTTTATTTTGGGGGGAGGGGGAGTTTAAAGGGTGGGGGGGAGGGGTTAGATAGCTCAGGTTAGGGAGTCAGGATTATTGGATGACTGTTCAGGGACATGTTGGGGGACCGCATTAAAGTACTGAGTTGGAATGTAAGAGGCCTAGTGGATAAGACCAGACGAGCGTTGATTTTACAATATGCTCGAGACCAAAAGGCCTCATTGATATGTCTGCTAGAGACGCACTTGGTACATGAAGGGTCGATGTTTTACGTAGGCGCTGGTTACAGAAAACGTATCATTCTACCTTCTCTACTTACTCAAGGGGAGTATCGGTATTGGTCCCAACAGGTGTGCGCTATGAGGAGGTGAAGGTGTATGTCGATCTGGATGGGCAATATGTGGTAGTGAAATGTAGGCTGCTTGGTGTTTTGATGTGTGTGGTGGCTATGCTTATTCCCCCCTTTATTTGAGCAATTAGAGAAGTGTTGGAATTGATTGGACGGGGAGACCCGATGCCACTTTTAATTATTGGAGACCTCAATAATATATGTGATGATTTCTGGGATAGAAACAAAACACACAGAACAGGTCGGAAAGCCATACTACGGCGTTTGGAACATATGACCGAGAGATGGGTATGATTGATTTGAGGAGAGTGTGACACGTTGGGGAGAGGGGATATTCTTGCTACTCACCGGCTCATGATACTCTATCTAGAATAGACATGGTGCTCGGAAATAACATGTTTGATACTATGGTGGGAGAAGTGAGGTACTTGTCATGAGTGTTCTCAGATCATAATCCGATTGAGGTAGAGTTGCGGCCAATGGGGACACAAGCACGGCAGAGGGGAGAGTGGAAAATTAATCTTAACTGGTTACATAGTGTGAGTTTGGAGAACATACAGCAGGAGGTAGAGGAGTTCTTTGAGATTAACGAGAGTAGTGTGGATATACCCACTATATCTGAGACTGTGAAGGCATATTTGAGAGGTTTGCTGTTTAGGGATATCAGTAGATGTAAGCGGCGATCAAAGCAGGCGGAGAATGCCGCGAGGGAAAGGCTGAGAATTGCTAAAGATGAGTTGGTCACACTGGGTATCCCTGAGGCTGGGAAATGGCTAAAAGAAGCCCAGAATAATATGGAAAAAATTATTTTGGAGAGGGCAGAGAGGAAGAGAGAGTTCCAACGACTAGCTTTTTACCAGGAGGAGGAAGTAGTGGGGCATATGCTCTCATTGGTGGCTTCTGCCCAGAGGGGTACATCATTCGTACATTCATTGGAACTTGATAACGGTACGAAAGTGTCTGAGACCTCTGAGATCTTAAGGGTCTTTATGGACTTATACTCGGATTTGTACTCCTCTGGTGTGGTCCCATCGGTGGGAGACAATATGGCATTTTTAGAGGGTATTGTCTTATCTAGGCTGAGTGAGGAGGATAGGGAAAGTTTGGAGGGGCCTATTACAGATGAAGAACTAAGCTGTGTTTAAGGGCAATGGGAAGAGGTAAGGTGCCAGGAGCAAATGGACTACCAGAGGAAATTTATAAAGGGATGGAGGCAGTGTTGCTGCCCAGACTAAGAGTAGTCTTGGAGGAGGCTAAGAATAGGGGAATCCTACCAGCCTCCTTGAGGGAGGCCATAATAGTTGTAATCCCAAAGGAAAATAAAGATCTACGACTGCCTGAATCGTATCACCCGATTTTTTTGCTCACTACGGACGTTAAACTTCTGGCCAGAGTGTTAGCGACCCGATTGACGAGTGTTATTTCTAAGTTAATACATCACGATCAGTCTGGCTTTATGTCTAACAGGTCTATGGTGATTAATCTAAGAAGGCTTTTTCTGAATCTGCAACTGGGGGCTGATAATGGTGGGAATAAAATAGAATTGTTGCTTCCTTAGATGCCCATAAGGCATTTGATTGTGTGTAATGGGGGTACTTGTGGCAGGTGTTGCACAGTTTTGGCTTTGGTCCACAATTCGTGCCTTGGATTCAGTTGTATGCGCAACCATCAGCTAGCGTGAGAGTGAATTGGGGGGCTTTCTATTACGATAAAGCTACATAGAGGGACAAGACAGGGGTGTCCGCTCTCCCCTCTTTTGTTTGATTTGGCCGTGGAGCCATTAGCCACCAAAATACGACAATCTGCCGTGGTCTCTGGGATTAAATATGGGTCGATAGAAGAAAAGATAGCGCTTTACGCGGACGATATACTACTGATCTTGAGGGACCCACGTGACTCATTGAGCAATGCAATTCAGCTCATCGAAGGATTTGGTGCTTTGTCGGGGCTAAAGATAAATTGGAATAAATCAACTCTACTCATGGTGGATGATGCAGGGGATGAGTTGGGAGATTCCATGGAAGGGGGTAGACTTAAAATAGCAGACCAATTCAAATATTTGGGGATACTAATCTCTTTGCCGATTACAAATTATTTGCATAAGAATCTGACACCAGTGTTGGGAACTCTTAAGGCAAAGGTAGGGGCTTGGTCTAAATTGCACTTGTCTGTTGTAGGTTGAGTTAATCTTATTAAAGGGTACCTATCACCCCCTCAGGCATTTGTAACTAAAAGAGCCACCTTGTGCAGCACAAATGCTGCATTCTAACAAGGTGGCTCTTTTAGTTATGATGCCTGCACACACTGAAATAATCACTTATAAAATGTGCCCCCTCTTACCCTGAAATCGCCAGGGAGGCAGGTCTTTCCTTGCTAATCAGACGCAGCACAGTCGTCACTCCGGGCCTGTGCCCGCCGGGTGCCACCTCCTCAGCGCTGTTTTCAAATGAGCTGGCACCTGCGCTCTTTTTTCATGCCTTGGGCATCTCCCACTCACCTCCTCACTCATCTCCCTCCGCCTTCTTTAGACTGTGTGGAGTCAGCTGATCCCTAATCGCTGTGGCATGCGATTAGGGATCAGCTGACTCCGCACAGTCTGAAGAAGGCGGAGAGAGATGAGTGAGGCTTAGATATGCACTGCGCATGCCCAGGAATCCCAGCCCCGCAGTGAGAATAAATCAGAAGACACTGCGGGGCGGGATGTCTGGCAATGCGGCCGCACAGGTGCAGTCAGCTAGACTGCAAATGAGGACAGAGGACGGGCAGCACTCACTGCGCATGCCCAAGGCATGAGAAAAGAGCGCAGGCGCCGGCTCAATTGAAAACAGCGCTGAGGAGGTGGCGCCCGGCGTGCACAGGCCCGCAGTGATGGCTGTGCTGCGTCTGATTAGCAAGGAAAGACCCACCTCCCTGGCGATTTAAGGGTAAGAGGGGGCACATTTTATAAGTGATTATTTCAGCGTGTGCAGGCATCATAACTAAAAGAGCCACCTTGTCAGAATGCAGCATTTGTGCTGCACAAGGTGGCTATTTTAGTTACAAATGCCTGAGGGGTGGTGACAGATTCCCTTTAAGATGATTCTGATGCCTAAGGTACTGTATGTTCTCCATAACTCACCTATCTGGATACCGCGTGGGAAATTCAAACTGATTAACTCTATATTTAGAAGTTTGGTATGGGGGAAGCAGCACCCACGGATCAGGTTGGAGACGCTTCAATGCCTTAAGGACGTGGGAGGTCTGGCTTTACCTAACCCCAAAATATATTTTTTAGCGGCCCAATGTCAGCATTTAAAGGGCTGGGAGCATGAGTTGTCTGCCAATGTGGTACAACTCTTGATAGAAAGGGTCTCAAAAAAAAGTCCGGCGGTACAGTGTTTGGAAGATGGCTCCCTGGGGATGCTTGGGAAAATGGATCCAGCATTGTTTTTGATATATAAAATATGGGGGAGAGTTAAACAAATTTGTGGGGTTACCTGTCTTACCAGGTTCTCTCTGCTGTGGTTTAATAATAATCTACTGGAGTTTTTGGCAATGGGATGTATATCAGAATGGCAAGCTAGGGGGATTCGGTATGTCTATCAGATTTTAGAGTGATGGGAGTTGAAACCCTTTTCCCAGCTGCAGTCGAGTATGATCTTAGGACATCGGGGGGATGGACTACATCTGTGGAGTGAGGATGGCGAGGGGTGTTATCTCATCTCTATACAAGGATTTACTTCATACTCACTTATTGGGATATCCGATTGGAGCGAGGGCTAAATGAGAAAGAGAGTTGGGTCGCTTGGAGGATGAAACATGGGAATCTGTATTAGAATGGAAACCAAAATTATCATTGAATGAGCCATATAGACTTTCCCAGCTTTATATCATACACAGAGTGTATAGGTCCCCAGTAGTGTTGAGCGATACCGTCCGATACTTGAAAGTATCGGTATCGGATAGTATCGGCCGATACCCTAAAAGTATCGGATATCGCCGATACCGATACCCGATACCAATACAAGTCAATGGGACACCAAGTATTGGAAGGTATCCTGATGGTTCCCAGGGTCTGAAGGAGAGGAAACTCCCCTTCAGGCCCTGGGATCCATATTAATTTGTAGAATAAAAATAAAAAATATTGATATACTCACCCTCTGACGCGCCCTGGTTGTAACCGCCAGCTTCCGTTCCTAAGAATGAGCGCTTGAAAGTCCTTAGATGATGTCGCGGCCTGTGATTGGTTGTTCATTCTTAGGAACGGAAGCTGGCAGTTACATTGGTAAGGTCCAGGCTGCATCGAAGAGGTGAGTATATCAATATTTTTTATTTTTATTCTTTATTTTACACATTAATATCGATCCCGATACCGATTGCCGATACCACAAAAGTATCGGATCTCGGTATCAGAATTCCGATACAGCAAATATCGGCCGATACCCGATACTTGCGGTATCGGAATGCTCAACACTAGTCCCCAGAGGTCTTATTTAGAGCTGGGTTGAGTGTGCTGGAATGTTTCACATGCTATGGACGTGTCCGAGATTGATTGCTTTTTGGTTTGTGGTTCTCAGCCGGATAGAAGGGGCATACAGATGTGTAATCCCAAGGGATATGTAGAAGAGATAGTTGTGGATAATAAGCTGAAAATAGCAATCGCTAGACTACTATATACGGCTCAGAAGGTCATAGCAAGAAATTGGATTAAAGGGAACCTGTTACCCCCAAAATCGAAGATGAGCTAAGCCCACCGGCATTAGGGGCTTATCTACAGCATTCTGTAACGCTGTAGATAAGTCCCCGATGTATCCTGAAAGATGAGAAAAAGAGGTTACATTATACTCACCCAGGGGCAGTCCCGCTGAGGTCCGGTCCGATGGGCGTCGTGGTCCGGGGCCTCCCATCTTCTTACGATGACGTCCTCTTCTTGTATTCACGCTAGGGCTCCAGCACAGGCGTACTTTGTCTGCCCTGTTGAGGGCAGAGCAAAGTACTGCAGTGCGCAGGGGCTGGGAAAGGTCAGAGAGGCCCGGTGCCTGCGCATTGCAGTACTTTGCTCTGCCCTCAAAAGGGCAGACAAAGTATGCCTGCGCAGGAGCTGCAGCATGAAGACAAGAAGAGGATGTCATCCTATGAAGATGGGAGCCCTGGACCGGATCGCGATGCCCATCGGAACGGACCGCCCCCCAGGTGAGTATAATATAACCTCTTTTTCTTATCTTTCACGATACATCGGGATACATCGGGGGCTTATCTACAGCAGTACAGAATGCTGTAGATAAGCCCCTGATGCTGGTGTGCTTACCTGATCTTCAATCTTGGGGGTGACAGGTTCCCTTTAAAGAGAAACCTCCCTTGAGGGGAGAATATATTAAATATGTGGGGAAGTTAATTGTCTTGGAAAAGGGAGTGCATCAGAAAAGAGGGAACATGGTCTTGTAGGATAAATTGTGGACACCTTGGCTGGAATTGGGTTAGGAGAAGGTTAAGGGAAGATAGGCCTGAGGTGGTTTCGCCTATGCAATAATGGTCTATATGTTCATATTGGAAGACACTACATATTGACAATGCATATACTGTTTAAGATATATTAAGAGAAGAGCGTGAGCTGTCTAAATTGGAAGGAAGGAAGGGGAAGGGGTGGGGAAGGGGGGGTTAATGTTGGGGGAAATGGGAAAAAACATGTATTAATGTCAAATGTTTTATTGGAATTTTATAGTTAATAAAAAATATTTGAGTAAAAATAAAAAGTCAGTGTAAAGGTGAGACTCTGTAATTTTGCACCTTGTTGGGTATTTTGCTGGGACTGTTCTATGTGTTATTTGCCTGTTTTGTGGTCCGATAAGGTATTGCCACACTGTTTTACCCACAGCTTGTGTTGTCTGAGTAGTATTACTTCCATAGTAAAAGGAGAGCGGGCACTCGGTGGGATGAGCCCTGGTCATGCGGTTTCAGCTAGTGGACAAGAGCACTCGCTGACCTCCCATGTCTCCACAATGATTTTTCTTGGAAACACACCAGGTGAAGGATTTACAATAGTTCTTAACCCATTTACCCCCAAGGGTGGTTTGCACGTTGCCAATTTTTATAATTCTGACCACTGTCCATTTATGAGGTTATAACTCTGGAACGCTTCAACGGATCCCGGTGATTCTGACACTGTTTTCTTGTGACATATTGTACTTCATGATAGTGGTAAAATTTATTTGATATTACCTGCATTTATTTGTCAAACAAAATGGAAATTTGGCCAAAATTTTGAAAATTTCGCAATTTTCCAACTTTGAATATTTATGTACCCTCAAGGTGCTCAAAACCACATTCAAGAAGTTTATTAACCCTTCAGGTGTTTCACAGGAATTTTTGAAATTGAGAACGCCGATACCCCATATGTGGGGGTAAACCACTGTTTGGGCGCATGGCAGAGTTCAGAAGGGAAGGAGCGCCGTTTGACTTTTCAATGCAAAATTGACTGGAATTGGGATGGGACGCCATGTTGCGTTTGGAGAGCCACTGATGTGCCTAAACATTGAAACCCCCCAAAAGTGACACCATTTTGGAAAGTAGACCCCCCTAAGGAACTCATCTAGATGTGTTGTGGGAGCTTTGAACCCCCAAGTGTTTCACTACAGTTTATAACGCCGAGCCGTGAAAATAAAAAAAATTTTCCCACAAAAATTATTTTTTAGTCCCCAGTTTTGTATTTTCCCAAAGGTAACAGGAGAAATTGGACCCCAAGAGTTGTTGTCCAATTTGTCCTGATTACACTGATACCCCATATGTGGGGGGAACCACCGTTTGGGCACATGGGAGAGCTTGGAAGGGAAGGAGCGCTATTTGGAATGCAGAATTAGATGGAATGGTCTGCAGGCGTCACATTGTGTTTGCAGAGCCCCTAATGTACCTAAGCAGTATAAACCCCCCACAAGTGACCCCGCATTGGAAACTAGACCCCCCAAGGAACTTATCTAGATGTGTTGTGAGAACTTTGAACCCCCAAGTGTTTCACTACAGTTTATAACGCAGAGCCGTGAAAATAAAAAATCTTTTTTCTTACACAAAAATAGTTTTAGCCCCAGTTTTGTATTTTTCCAAGGGTAACTGTTGAAATTGAACCGCAAAAGTTGTTGTCCATTTTTTTCTGAGTACGCTGATACCCAATATGTGGGGGGAACCACCGTTTGGGCGCATGGCAGAGCTCGGAAGGGAGGGAGCGCCATTTGGAATGCAGATTTAGATGGATTGGTCTGCAGGCGTCACGTTATATTTGCAGAGCCCCTGATGTACCTAAACAGTAGAAACCCCTGACAAGTGACCCCATATTGGAAACTAGACCCCCCAAGGAACTCATCTAGATGTGTTGTGAGAACTTTGAACCCCCAAGTGTTTCACTACAGTTTATAACGCAGAGCCGTGAAAATAAAAAATCCTTTTTTTCCCCCCAAATTATTTTTTTCCCCCAGTTTTGTATTTTCCCAAAGGTAACAGAAGAAATTGGACCCCAAAAGTTGCTGTCCAATTTGTTCTGAGTACGCTGACACCCCATATGTGGGGGGAACACCGTTTGGGCACATGGGAGAGCTCGGAAGGGAAGGAGCGCCATTTGGAATGCAAACTTAGATGGATTGGTCTGCAGGCGTCACGTTGCATTTGCAGAGCCCGTCATGTAACTAAACAGTAGAAACCACCCACAAGTGACCCCATATTGGAAACTAGACCCCCGAAGGAGCTTATCTAGATGTGTCGTGAGAACTTTGAACACCTAAATGTTTAACTACAGTTTATAACGCAGAGCCGTGAAAATAAAAAATCTTTTTTTTTCCACAAAAATTATTTTTTCCCCCCAGTTTTGTATTTTACCAAGGGTAACAGGAGAAATTGGACCCCAAAAGTTGTTGTCCAATGTATCCTGAGTACGCTGATACCCCATATGTTGGGGTAAACCCCTGTTTGGGTGCATGGGAGAGCTCGGGGAAGGAGCACTGTTTTACTTTTTCAACGCAGAATTGGCTGGAATTGAGATCGGACGCCATGTCGTGTTTGGAGAGCCCCTGATGTGCCTAAACAATGGAAACCCCAATTATAACTGAAACCCTAATCCAAACACACCCCTAACCCTAATCTCAATGGTAACCCTAACCACACCCCTAACCCTGACACACCCCTAACCCTAATCCCCACCCTTTTCCCAACTGTAAATGTAATCCAAACCCTAACCCTAACTTTAGCCCCAACCCTAACCTTAACTTTAGCCCTAACCCTAACCCTAACTTTACCCCAACCCTAACTACAGCCCTAACCCTAGCCCCAACCCTAACCCTAACCCTAGCCCTGACCCTAAACCTAGTCCTAACCCTAGCCCTAGCCCTAACCCTAGCCCTAGCCCTAGCCCTAACCCTAGCCCTAACCCCAACCCTACTCCTAACCCTAGCCCTAACCCTAACCCTAGCCCTAAGCCTAGCCCTAACCCTAACCCTAGCCCTATCCCTAGTGGGAAAATGGAAATAAATACAGTTTTTTATATTCTTTAACTTTTCCCCAACTAAGGGGTTGATGAAGGGGGTGTTTATTTACTATTTATAGTGGGTTTTTTAGTGGATTTTTATTATTGGCAGCCATCACACACTAAAAGATGCTTTTTATTGCAAAAAATATTTTTTGCATTACCACATTTTGAGAGCTATGATTTTTCCATATTTTGGTCCCCAGAGTCATATGAGGTCTTGTTTTTTGCGGGGCGAGTTGACGTTTTTATTGGTAACATTTTCATGCACGTGACTTTTTTTGATCGCTTTTTATTCCGATTTTTGTGAGGCAGAATGACCAAAAACCAGCTATTCATGAATTTCTTTTGGGGGGGACGTTTATACCGTTACGCGTTTGGTAAAATGGATAAAGCAGTTTTATTCTTCGGGTCAGTACAATTACAGCAATACCTCATTTATATTTATTTTATGTTTTGGCGCTTTTATACAATAAAAACTATTTTATAGAAAAAATAATTATTTTTGCATCGCTTTATTCTGAAGACTATAACTTTTTAATTTTTTCGCTGATGATGCTGTATGGTGACTCATTTTTTGTGGGATAAGATGTCGTTTTCAGCGGTACCATGGTTATTTATATCCGTCTTTTTGATCGCATGTTATTCCACTTTTTGTTCGGCCGTATGATAATAAAGCATTGTTTTTTGCCTTGTTTTTTTTTTTTTTTTTTTTAACGGTGTTCACTGAAGTGGTTAACTAGTGTACTTTTATTTTATGTTTTTATTTAGATAAAGGAATGTATTTATTGGAACAATATGCTTTTATTATTATTATTTAGGATTTTTTTTTTTTCACACGTAATTTTTTTTTTTTTACTTTTTTACTTTGCCCCGGGGGGGACATCACAGTAAAGTGACAGATCGCTGATCTGACACTTTGCTCTGCACTGTGTCAGATCAGCGATCTGACATGCACAGCAGGGAGGCTTCCTGGTGCCTGCTCTGAGTAGGCGCTGTGAAGCCACCTCCCTGCAAGACAAATCAATTGGCTATAAAATTCAGCTGATGACTTGTAGATTAGACATCTTGACACTATAGGATTATTTTAACCCCTTAATGACCGGAGGTCTTTTCGCTCTTGCATTTTCGTTTTTTGTTCCCCTACTTCCCAGAGCCATAACTTTTTATTTTTCAGCCAAATAGCCATGTGAGGGCTTGTTTTTTGTGGGACAAGTTGTAAGTTTGAACGACATGATTGTTTTTAACTAGGGTTGAGCGACTTTTACTTTTTTGGGGTCGAGTCGGGTTTTGCGAAACCCGACTTTGTCAAAAGTCGAGTCGAGTGAAGTCGGCCGATTATCGTTAAAAGTCGGGGATCGACCGAAACATGAAACCTAATGCAAGTCAATGGGGAAGCATAGTCGGCAGTGAGTGGAGGCCAGGAAAACACCTACAGTGCCCATTTTAATGGCAAAAACATCCATTCTTGTTACTGAAGCTTGTCAATCTTAATTTACTTTATAATAATAGATAGGCATTGGAAATTGGGGGTAATTTGGCTAAAGTTGTGGGGGGTAGGGCTGGTTCAAGTTTTTAGTGGGCCCAGGAAACGTGGACTACGTCACGGCGGTGGAGCAGTGAGAGGTAAGTATGTCAAGTTTGCAAGTGCTGTGATCCTGAGCAAGCAGGGGGGGCCCACTCGTTGGCATTGGCACTGGCACAGGGCCCCTCAAAGTACAGTGGTGTGTTTGCACGGCGGGGGCGCCTCCCACCGGCAGCGACACTTTTGCGTACTCTGAGGGGCCCTGTACCTGTGATGTCGCCAACGAGTATGCCCCCCCACCTGATGAAGGAACCTGCACTTTCATCTGCACCTTCCTCTTTGTCCCTGTGTAAGGTACAAAGCATGCGGGAAGGGGAACCTTACTTTCAGCAGGGTCAGATTCTGGCTGTGTAGAGTGCAAGGGGAATGTAGTGGTCTGGGTCAATGTACCAGCAGACTCATCTAGCAGTGGCTGGGCAATGGACAGGATGAGGAGGAAACACAGATATAGGGCCAAAGAATAAAGTAGGCTAAATGCAGTTCAAAATTGGTAACAGGACTAAACAGGCGGCATTGCATTGTTCAGTGGAGGAGCAAACCCAGGAGCAGCAGACATCATTTTAAGGGCCCAACCACACTAGTAGGCCAAATGCAGTTTAATATCTGCTACTATAGGCCAAAAGCCTAAAGACTGAAGCTCAGCTTTATACAGTGGATGACAAAACCAGGGAGCGGCACACACCGTTAGTAGGGCCCAACCAAAGTTGAAGGCCAAATGCAGTTTAATATCTGCTACTATAGGCCGAAAGCCTAAAGACTGAAGCTCAGCTTTATACAGTGGAGGACAACACCAGTGAGCGGCACACACCGTTAGTAGGGCCCAACCAAAGTTGAAGGCCAAATGCAGTGTGACATTAAAAAATACTTAATGAGAGCCTGAAGGTTGAAGCTCAGACAAGGAAACCTGGAGTAGAACACCAAGGAGGAGGAGAACACCAAGGAGGAGGAGAACACCAAGGAGCGGCAGACACCATTACTAGGACCCAACCAAAGTAGTAGGCCAACTGCAGTGTGACATTAAAAAATACTTAATGAGAGCCTGAAGGTTGAAGCTCAGACAAGGAAACCTGGAGGAGAACACCAAGGAGGAGGAGAACGCCAAGGAGCGGCAGACACCGTTACTAGGCCCCAACCAAAGTAGTAAGCCAACTGCAGTGTGACATTAAAACATACTTAATGAGAGCCTGAAGGTTGAAGCTCAGACAAGGAGACCTGGAGGAGAACACCAAGGAGGAGGAGAACACCAAGGAGCGGCAGACACCGTTACTAGGCACTGACCAATGTAGTAGGGCAACTGCTGTGTTATATACTTAATGAGAGCCTGAAGGATGAAGTTCAGCTTTTTCAGTGGAGGACAGCGTGATTGAGTGGCGCCGCAGACAGACAAAGGTAGTATGTATTAACTTAAAAAGTTGACTCTATGCATTTTTAAATTAGTTACAGGGGTACACAGGCAGCATTGGTGTGGTCAGCGGAGGACAATTGGAAGGAGGGACCGCAGACAGAATTCCTAGGCCTAAAATAATAAAATAGGCTCTATGCAGCTTCCATTAGGTAGCAGGGGTACACAGGCAGCATTGGTGTGGTCAACGTAGGACAATTGGAAGGAGGGACCGCAGACAGAATTCCTAGGCCGAAAATAATAAAATAGGCTCTATGCAGCTTCCATTAGGTGGCAGGGGTACACAGGCAGCATTGGTGTGGTCAGCGGAGGACAATTGGAAGGAGTGTCTGACACAGTAAGTACTCCGAGTCCCAAAACCTAAATTGATGTTAATGTATCCCAAACAAAAACAAAACAAAAAAAAAAAAAAGAGTGGCATACTTAGGTACAGGGTTGTGCTCTTATGCTGACTTTCAGACATTGTAATTTGGCGCAAAGTATTTACTGGTGTAAATGTAGGACAGGGCCCCTGACTATTTTAACTAGCATCATACATGTCAACAAATTGTTATTGTCTGTGCCAGGCATGGAAGGATTTCAGCGCATAGACTAAACAGTGGTGGAGCAGCGACAGATAATTTTGCAAGTGGTAGAGCACTGTTTGACCTTGGGGGGGACACTCTCTCCTGGCCGGCGGTACAAGCCCAGGGCTCCTCATGTTACAACGATGTGTCTGATGTTGGGTGCGCGCCACCACCGCCAGAGACACTTCATTGTACTATGAGGGACCCAGTGCCAGTGCCGTCGACCAAAAGTGGGCACACCCACCTCTTCAGACAAACGGCACTCTGATGGGTGCTTGTGACAAGTGGCGAGACCACGGCCCCGTGGGGGGAGTTAGGCCATTTAGGGAGGTGTAAACATGTCGTATGCTGGACAAACAGCAGCTGCAAATTAAGAGATTGGAACAGTCAGTAACACCAGACCCAAAGCAAGACCTTTTTACAGGAAAGCTAGGTGTCAGCCGGGAAAGGTGGGGCAAAATAATTTGAAATCCATGAGTGGTTCATTTTAATGAAGGTTAGATCATCAACATTTTGGGTAGCCAGATGAGTCCTTTTTTCGGTCAGTATTGAACCAGCAGCACTGAATACTCTTTCTGATAGCACGCAAGCAAGCTCCTGCAATGCATATTCAGCCAATTCAGGCCAGGTGTCTATTTTGGATGCCCAGTAATCAAAGGGGAATGACGGTTTAGGGAGAACATCGGTAATGGAGGAAAAATAGTTGGTAACCATACTGGACAAATGTTGTCTCCTGTCACTTTGAATGGATGCTGCTGTACCTGTCGTGTCTGCGGTCATTGCAAAATCACTCCACAACCTGGTCAGAAAACCCCTCTGTCCTACGCCACTTCTGATCTGTGCACCTCTAACACCTCTGCCATGTTGCCCCCTGCAGCTCGTGTGAGAACCATCACCGGCGCTGTGTGCTGGGAATGCCTGAATCAAACGGTCTACAAGAGTAGCTTGTTTGGCTGCCAATATCTGTTCGAGGTTCTCATGTGGCATGATATTTTGCAATTTGCCTTTATAGCGAGGATCAAGGAGGCAGGCCAACCAGTAATCGTCATCTGTCATCATTTTTATAATGCGTGGGTCCCTTTTGAGGATACGTAAGGCATAATCCGCCATGTGGGCCAATGTTCCAGTTGTCAAGTCAGTGCATATGCTGGGTTGAGGAGCACTTTCTGGCAAATCAACGTCACTTGTCTCCCTCAAAAACCCTGAGCCCGGCCTTGCACCGCCAGCAGTTTCTATTGCCCCCTGAGAAGCTTCCTCATCCAAAAAATAGTCATCCCCATCATCCTCCTCGTCCTCCTCCTCTTCGCCCGCCACCTCTTCCTGTAGACTTCCCTGAGCAGACAATGGCTGACTGTCATCAAGGCTTCCCTCGTCCTCGGCTGCAGACGCCTGTTCCTTTATGTGCGTCAAACTTTGCATCAGCAGACGCATTAGGGGGATGCTCATGCTTATTACGGCGTTGTCTGCACTAACCAGCCGTGTGCATTCTTCAAAACACTGAAGGACTTGACACAGGTCTTGGAGCTTCGACCACTGCACAACTGACAACTCCATGTCTGCCATCCAACTGCCTGCCCGTGTATGTGTATCCTCCCACAAATACATAACAGCACGCCTCTGTTCGCACAGTCTATGAAGCATGTGCAGTGTGGAGTTCCCCCTTGTTGCAACGTCGATGATTAGGTGATGCTGGGGAAGGTTCAAAGACCGCTGATGGTTCTGCATACGGCTGGAGTGTACGGGCGAACGGCGGATGTGAGAGCAAAGTCTGCTGTTGTGAATTTGGTTTTTGGGCTCCCCCGGTGGTCACTGGTGGTACTGGACTTGTGTGCTTCACTTTCTCTGTTCACCTGTTTCCATCAGGATATGGGAGTATCCTATTTAGCCTTGCTGCTCAGTTATTCTAGTGCCGGCCATCAATGTAACCAGAGCCTTTCTCTTGCATGTTCCTGCTTCTAGACTACTATCAGCTAAGTTGGACTCTTAGTCCTAAGTTTGTTTGCATTTTTGTTCCAGTTCACAGTTATGTTATGTTTCTGTAGCTGGAAGCTCTTGTGGGCCGAAATTACCACTCCGGTGTCATGAGTTGACACATGAGTCTTAAAGTAATTTCTGGATGGTATTTTAATAGGGTTTTCAGCTGACCGTGAAGTTCCCTATTGTATCTTCTTACTATCTAGTAAGCGGACCTCGCTTTGCTGAACCTACCTTCATACTGCGTATGTCTTTTCCTCTGAACTCACCGTCAATATATGTGGGGGGCTTCTGTCTCCTTTTTGGGGGAATTTCCCTAGAGGTAAGCCAGGTCTGTTTTTTCCTCTATTAGGGTTAGTTAGTTCTCCGGCTGGCGCTGGGCGTCTAGGGATAAAACGTAGGTACGTCACCCGGCCACTGTTAGTTGTGTGGTAGGTTTAGCTCACGGTCAGCTCGAGATTCCATCACCCAAGAGCTAGTCTGTTATTTAAGTTCTCTGACGTTCCCTTGCCATTGGGAACCATGACAGTCTGCGCACTTTCAGCAGCAGGTCAGGTAACCCCGGATAACTTTTCAGGAAGCACTGCACCACCAGGTTTAAGGTGTGAGCCAGGCAAGGAATGTGTTTCAGTTGTGAAAGGGCTTTGGCAGCCATAAAATTCCTTCCGTTATCACTCACTACCTTGCCTGCCTCAAGATGTACAGTGCCCAGCCATGACCGAGTTTCTTGCTGCAAGAACTCGGACAGAAGTTCTGCAGTGTGTCTGTTGTCGCCCAAACACTTCATTGCCAATACAGCCTGCTGACGCTTGCCACTAGCTGTTCCATAATTGGACACCTCGTGTGCAACAGTGGCAGCTGCAGATGGAGTGGTCGTGCGACTGCGGTCTGTGGACGAGCTCTCGCTTCTGCTGGAGAACGAGGAGGAGGAGGGGGGACGAACGCCTACAGCCAACTGTTTCCTAGACCGTGGGCTAGGCAGAACTGTCCCAATATTACTGTCCCCTGTGGACCCTGCATCCACCACATTAACCCAGTGTGTCGTGATGGAGACATAACGCCCCTGGCCATGCCTACTGGTCCATGCATCTGTTGTCAGGTGCACCTTTCTACTCACAGATTGCCTGAGCGCATGGACAATGCGGTCTTTTACATGCTGGTGGAGGGCTGGGATGGCTTTTCTCGAAAAGAAGTGTCGACTGGGTAGCTCGTAGCGTGGTACAGCGTAGTCCATCAGGACTTTGAAAGCTTCGGTTTCAACTAACCGGTAGGGCATCATCTCTAATGAGATTAGTCTAGCAATGTAGGCGTTCAAACCCTGTGTACGCGGATGCGAGGATGAGTACTTCCTTTTCCTAACGAGAGTCTCATGTAGGGTGAGCTGGACTGTAGAGCTGCATACAGTGGAACTAGCGGGGGTGCCGGTGGACATGGGTGACTGAGAGAGGGTTGGTGATGGTATTCTTGATGGTGCCCTACATACAGTTTTTCCGACCACGAACCTGGTGATTCCCTGACTGCTTTGTCCTTGCGACGAAACCGCAACATTACCTGCAGGTGGTGGGTAAACGGTGGGCTTACAGTGAGGGAAGGGATGTCGCGTTGCTGACTAGCTTCATTGTGAGAGGGTGCTACAATGTTAAGGGACTTTTGGTAGTTTGTCCAGGCTTGCAAGTGCATGGTGGTTAAATGTCTATGCATGCAACTTGTATTTAAATTTTTAACATTCTGACCTCTGCTGAAGGTCCTTGAGCATTTCTTACAGATGACTTTGCGCTGATCATTGGGATCTTGGTTAAAAAAATTCCAGACTGCACTCTTCCTATTGGATACCTTTTCAGGCATTGCACACTGAGCTACTTTAACCTGATGGCCACGCTGTCCTACAATTGGTTTTGGTTTTGCCACACGTTTTTGGCCAGATACGGGCCTGCCAGATGGAACCTGTTGCGATGTTGATGCCTGCTGCGGCTCCTCCTCCTCCGCTTCAGAGCTACTGCCACCTGCACCCTGTTCCCCCAATGGCTGCCATCGGGGTCAACAACTGGGTCATCTATGACCTCCTCTTCTATGTTCTGTGCACCTTCCTCTGGGTCACCGTGTAAGCCGGTGTTATAGCGTTCGTGACGGGGTTCCATAGTCTCATCGGGGTCAGATTCTGGATCAGTACACTGCGAGGGCAATGTTCTGATCTGAGTCAAAGGAACAGCATAATATTCTGGCTGTGGCTGTGCATCTGTGCACTCCATGTCCGATTCATCTTGTAATGGGCATGGCCTGTTAACAATTTCCCTTTCTAACCCAGGCACGGTATGTGTAAAGAGCTCCATGGAGTAACCAGTTGTGTCGCCTGACGCATCCTTCACTGTTGTTCTGGGTGAAGGACACAAGGAAGCGACTTGTTCCTGACCGGGATCATCCACTGACGACGCACTGCTCTGACATTTGGCACTTTCCGAGGAGGAGGCGAAAGAGCTAGAGGCAGAGTCAGCAATGAAAGCCAATACTTGTTCCTGCTGCTCCAGCTTCAAAAGTGGTTTTCCTACTCCCAGAAAAGGGAGCCTTCGAGGCCTTGTGTAGCCAGACGATGACGCTGGCTCAACAACTCGAGACTTAGGGGCTATAGTGCTTTTCCCACGACCACCTGATGCTCCACGACCACCACCACTACCATCATTACCAGCTGGCAATGAACGCCCATGGCCACAACCTCTTCCACCAGACTTCCTCATTCTTGGAAAAATGTTACCAAACTAACAACCGTTATGTGGTCCTGTAAAACCAGGTACAAGGTGTGCGTGAACTTGTTGTGAATGTAAATCTCCCTTTTTTATGTGTGGGAGAATGCAGTGAAAAATGAGGCCCACTGTATTACGCTAGACAGTTTGATTGGCAGGAAGAGGCTGGCAGATATGGCACTAACAGGAGTGACATAGATAAAAACTCTGGCAATAGAAATGTCCCTCTTTGTGTGTGGGAGAATGCAGTGAAAAATCAGGCCCACTATATTACAGTAGACAGTTTGATTAGCAGAAAGAGGCTGGCAGATATGGCACTAACAGGAGTGACGCAGATGCACACACTGGTAATAGAAATGTCCCTCTTTATGTGTGGGAGAATCCAGGGAAAAATTAGGCCCACTGTGTTGTGAATTCTGCTTTTGGGCTCCCTCCGGTGGTTGTAGGTGGTAATGCAGTTGTCTCTGAGTTGCAGTCCTGGTCAGGTGTATCTGCTGATTGCAGTTCTGACTGGGGTATTTAGGCGTGCAGGATTCATTAGTCCTTGCCAGTTGTCCATGGTTGTTGGGAGGTTTTGCTCCTGGTTTGGTTCCGTCTGCCTTCTGCCAAATCAGCAAAGATGTGTCTGGTTTTGTTTCTGTGGCACACATGCTGTGTGCTTTATAATTCAGTGTTTTTTTGTCCAGCTTAGATTGTGTCAGTATTTTCTCTGTCTTGTTGGATTCTCTGGAGTGGCAGATATACATTCCATGTCTTTAGTTAGATTGTGGAACTTTTTGTATTATCTGCTGTGGATATTTTTGGAAGGGTTTTTATACTGACCGCTTAGTATTCTGTCCTATCTTTTCCTATTTAGCTAGAGTGGCCTCTTTTGCTGAATCCTGTTTTCTTCCTGCGTGTGTCTTTCCTCTCCTACTAACAGTCAATATTCGTGGGGGGCTGCCTATCCTTTGGGGTTCTGCTCTGAGGCAAGGTAGTATTCCTATTTCCATCTATAGGGGTATTTAGTCCTCCGGCTGTGTCGAGGTGTCTAGGGTTTGTTAGGCACACCCCACGGCTACTTCTAGTTGCGGTGTTAGTTCAGGTTTTGCGGTCAGTACAGTTTCCACCTACTCCAGAGAAAGTTAATGCAGCTCCAAAGTCACCGGATCATAACAGTACAACTGGCCCACTATGAGTTAAATGCATCTCAGAAGAAGGGAAGAAAGGTGTTGAGTCATTTTTTTTTCGGCAGTTTGCTTTGCCTTTTCTTCCCTCTTTTTCTCTGGGTGGCTAAGGAGTCTTGTGTTAGCATGGATGTTCAGGAATTACTGTAGCTTCTCGTGTAGACCAGCTTGCTGCTAGGGTACAGGGAATTTCTGATTATATTGTTCAGACTCCTGTTTTAGAGCCGAAGATTCCTACTCCTGATTTGTTTTTTGGTGACAGGTCCAAATTTTTGAGTTTTAAAAACAACTGTAAACTGTTTTTTGCTTTGAGACCTCGATCCTCTGGGGATTCTATTCAGCAGGTTAAAATCGTCATTTCCCTGCTGCGTGGTGATCCACAGGATTGGGCATTTTCCCTGGAATCTGGGAATCCGGCTTTGCTTAATGTAGATTCCTTTTTTCAGGCTTTAGGACAATTATATGATGAACCTAATTATGTGGATTAAGCGGAGAAGACCTTGTTGGCCCTGTCTCAGGGTCAAGAGGCGGCAGAATTGTATTGTCAGAAATTTAGAAAATGGTCTGTGTTGACTAAATGGAATGATGATGCTTTGGCTGCAATGTTATGTTGGGGTTTCCCATGCCCGTCGGTCTGAGTGATTCTATGTCTTTGGCCATTCAGATTGATCGGCGCTTGCGGGAGCGCAGAACTGTGTGCGCTGTGGCGTTGTCCTCAGAGCAGAGTCCTGAGCCAATGCAGTGTGATAGGATTCTGTCTAGGACAGAACGACAAGGACTCAGACGTCAGAATAGGTTGCGTTATTATTGTGGCGACGCTTCTCATGTCATTTCAGTCTGCCCTAAATGGACAAAGAGGATCGCTAGTTCATTTACCATCAGTACTGTACAACCTAAATTTCTGTTATCGGTGTCCTTGATCTGCTCATTGTCATCATTTTCTGTCTTGGCGTTTGTGGATTCAGGCGCCGCTTTGAACTTAATGGACCTTGAGTTTGCCAGGCGTTGTGGTTTCCCCTTGCAGCCCTTGCAGAACCTTATTCCTTTAAGGGGCATTGATGCTACACCTTTGGCTAAAAATAAGCCCCAGTTTTGGACACAGGTGACCATGCGCATGGCGCCAGCCCATCAGGAAGATTGTCGATTTCTGGTATTGCATAATTTACACGATGCTATCGTGTTGGGTTTTCCGTGGTTGCAGGTACATAATCCTGTGTTGGATTGGAAGTCTATGTCTGTGACTAGTTGGGGTTGTCAGGGGGTTCATAATGATGTTCCTTTAATGTCCATCTCCTCTTCTTCCTCTTCTGAAATTCCAGAGTTTTTGTCTGATTTTCAGGATGTATTCGATGAGCCCAAGTCCAGTTCTCTTCCACCGCACAGGGACTGTGATTGTGCTATTGATTTGATTCCAGGCTGTAAGTTTCCTAAGGGCTGACTCTTCAACCTGTCTGTGCCTGAACATACCGCTATGCGGAGTTATGTTAAGGAGTCTTTGGAGAAAGGGCATATTCGGCCATCATCTTCACCGATGGGAGCGGGATTTTTTTTGTTGCTAAGAAGGATGGCTCCTTGAGACCCTGTATTGATTATCGCCTCTTGAATAAGATCACGGTCAAGTTTCAATACCCTTTATCTTTGCTTTCCGATTTGTTTGCTAGGATTAAGGGGGCTAGTTGGTTTACGAAGATTGACCTTTGGGGGGCGTATAATCTTGTTCGTATTAAGCAGGGTGATGAATGGAAAACTGCGTTCAATATGCGCGAAGGTCATTTTGAATACCTTGTGATGCCATTCGGGCTCACTAATGCTCCATCTGTTTTTCAATCTTTCATGCATGATATCTTCCGGACTTATATTGATAAATTCTTGATTGTATATTTGGACGATATTTTGATTTTTTCTGATGATTGGGAGTCTCATGTGGAACAGGTCAGGATGGTATTTCAGATCCTTCGTGACAATGCTTTGTTTGTGAAGGGGTCTAAGTGTCTCTTTGGGGTGCAGAAGGTTTCTTTTTTGGGTTTTATTTTTTCTCCTTCATCTATTGAGATGGATCCGGTTAAGGTTCAGGCCATTCATGATTCGATTCAACCCACGTCCGTAAAGAGCCTACAGAAATTTTTGGGTTTTGCAAATTTTTATCGCCGTTTCATTGCTAACTTTTCCAGCGTGGTTAAACCCTTGACTGATTTGACGAAAAAAGGCGCTGACGTGGCGAATTGGTCCTCTGCAGCTGTTCCTGCCTTTCAGGAGCTTAAACGTCGATTTACTTCTGCTCCGGTGTTGCGCCAACTGGATGTTTCCCTTCCGTTTCAGGTTGAGATTGACGCTTCTGAGATTGGCGCAGGGGCCGTTTTGTCCCAGAGGGATCATGTTGGTTCCTTGACGAAACCGTGTGCATTCTTTTCCCGTAAATTTTCACCTGCTTAACGCAATTATGATGTCGGCAATCGGGAGTTGTTGGCTATGAAGTGGGCATTTGAGGAGTGGCGACATTGGCTTGAGGGAGCTAAGCACCGTATTGTGGTCTTGACCGATCATAAGAATTTGATTTACCTCGAGTCTGCCAAGCGGCTGAATCCTAGACAGGCTCGATGGTCCTTGTTTTTTTCCCGTTTTGATTTTGTGGTCTCGTATCTTCCGGGTTCCAAGAATATTAAGGCTGATGCCCTTTCTAGGAGTTTTTTGCCTGATTCTCCTGAGGTCCTTGAACCAGTTGGCATTCTGAAAGAAGGGGTGGTTCTTTCTGCTATTTCCCCAGATTTACGACGGGTTCTTCAGGAATTTCAGGCTGACAGACCTGATCGTTGTCCAGTGGGGAAACTGTTTGTTCCTGACAGATGGACTAGTAGAGTGATTTCTGAGGTTCACTGTTCTGTGTTGGCTGGTCATCCTGGTATTTTTGGTACCAGAGACTTGGTTGGTAGGTCCTTTTGGTGGCCTTCTTTATCACGTGATGTGCGTTCTTTTGTGCAGTCCTGTGGGACTTGTGCTCGGGCAAAGCCTTGTTGTTCCCGTGCTAGTGGGTTGCTTTTGCTATTGCCGGTCCCTGAGAGGCCCTGGACGCATATTTCTATGGATTTTATTTCTGATCTTCCGGTTTCCCAGAGGATGTCGGTTATCTGGGTTGTTTGTGACCGGTTTTCTAAGATGGTTCATTTGGTGCCTTTGCCTAAATTGCCTTCCTCTTCAGATTTAGTTTCATTGTTTTTTCAGCATGTGGTTCATTTGCATGGTATTCCAGAGAATATTGTGTCTGACAGAGGTTCCCAGTTTGTTTCTAGGTTTTGGAGGGCCTTTTGTGCTAGGCTGGGCATTGATTTATCTTTTTCCTCTGCATTTCATCCTCAGACAAATGGCCAAGCCAAGCAAACTAATCAGACCTTGGAGACATATTTGAGATGCTTTGTGTCTGCTGATCAGGATGATTGGGTGGCCTTTTTGCCATTGGCCGAGTTTGCCCTTAATAATTGGGCTAGTTCGGCTACTTTGGTTTCGCCTTTTTTTTGTAATTTTGGTTTTCATCCTCGTTTTTCTTCTGGGCAGGTTGAGCCTTCTGACTGTCCTGGTGTGGATTCGGTGGTTGACAGGTTGCAGCAGATTTGGGCTCATGTGGTGGACAATTTGGTGTTGTCTCAGGAGGAGGCTCAACGTTTTGCTATCCGTTGTCGGTGTGTTGGTTCCCGGCTTCAGGTTGGGGATCTGGTCTGGTTGTCTTCCTGTCATGTTCCTATGAAGGTTTCTTCTCCTAAGTTTAAGCCTCGGTTTATTGGTCCTTATAGGATTTCTGGGATTATTAATCCGGTGTCTTTTCGATTGGCGCTTCCGGCCTCTTTTGCTATCCATAATGTCTTCCATAGATCTTTATTGCGGAAATATGTGGATAACTCTTGGGTTTTTGCCTCTGATGCCCATGCTGCTGATTTGGTTCATGCTTTTCATCTGGCTCGTCCTGATCGGCCTGGGGGCTCTGGTGAGGGTTCGGTGACCCCTCCTCAAGGGGGGGTACTGTTGTGAATTCTGCTTTTGGGCTCTCTCCGGTGGTTGTAGGTGGTAATGCAGTTGTCTCTGAGTTGCAGTCCTGGTCAGGTGTATCTGCTGATTGCAGTTCTGACTGGGGTATTTAGGCGTGCAGGATTCATTAGTCCTTGCCAGTTGTCCATGGTTGTTGGGAGGTTTTGGTCCTGGTTTGGTTCCGTCTGCCTTCTGCCAAATCAGCAAAGATAAGTGTCTGGTTTTGTTTCTGTGGCACACATGCTGTGTGCTTAATAATTCTGTGCTATTCAGTGTTTTTTTTGTCCAGCTTAGATTGTGTCAGTATTTTCTTAGTCTTGTTGGATTCTCTGGAGTGGCAGATATACATTCCATGTCTTTAGTTAGATTGTGGAACTTTTTGTATTATCTGCTGTGGATATTTTTGGAAGGGTTTTTATACTGACCGCTTAGTATTCTGTCCTATCTTTTCCTATTTAGCTAGAGTGGCCTCTTTTGCTGAATCCTGTTTTCTTCCTGCGTGTGTCTTTCCTCTCCTACTAACAGTTAATATTCGTGGGGGGCTGCCTATCCTTTGGGGTTCTGCTCTGAGGCAAGGCAGTATTCCTATTTCCATCTATAGGGGTATTTAGTCCTCCGGCTGTGTCGAGGTGTCTAGGGTTTGTTAGGCACACCCCACGGCTACTTCTAGTTGCGGTGTTAGTTCAGGTTTTGCGGTCAGTACAGTTTCCACCTACTCCAGAGAAAGTTCATGCGGCTCCAAAGTCACCGGATCATGACACCACTGTATTACACAACAACACAGTTTGATTAGCAGAAAGAGGCTGGCAGATATGGCACTAACAGGAGTGACGCAGATGCACACACTGGCAATAGAAATGTCCCTCTTTATGTGTGGGATAATCCAGGGAAAAATCAGGCCCACTGTATTACACAACAACAAAGTTTGATTAGCAGAAAGAGGCTGGCAGATATGGCACTAACAGGAGTGACGCAGATAAAAACACTGGCAATAGAAATGTCCCTCTTTATGTGTGGGAGAATGCAGTGAAAAATCAGGCCCACTGTATTACACAACAACACAGTTTGATTGGCAGAAAGAGGCTGGCAGATATGGCACTAACAGGAGTGACGCAGATGCACACACTGGCAGTAGAAATGTCCCTCTTTCTGTGTGGGAGAATCCAGGGAAAAATCAGGCCTATTGTATTACACAACAACACAGTTTGATTGGCAGAAAGAAGCTGGCAGATATGGCACTAACAGGAGTGACGCAGATAAAAACACTGGCAATAGAAATGTCCCTCTTTATGTGTGGGAGAATGCAGTGAAAAATCAGGCCTATTGTATTACACAACAACACAGTTTGATTGGCAGAAAGAAGCTGGCAGATATGGCACTAACAGGAGTGACGCAGATAAAAACACTGGCAATAGAAATGTCCCTCTTTGTGTGTGGGAGAATGCAGTGAAAAATCAGGGCCACTGTATTACACAACAACACAGTTTGATTGGCAGAATAATAATAATAATAATAATAATAATAATTTTTATTTATATAACGCCAACATATTCCGCAGCACTTTACAATTAAGCGGGGAATGTACAAACAATAAATTCAATACAGGTTAAGACAATTTAAACAGTGACATTAGGAGTGAGGTCCCTGCTCGCAAGCTTACAATCTACAAGGCAATGGGGGGGACACAATAGGTGAAAAGTGCTTGTTATTTCAGGTCTGGCAATTATAATACATAGGGATTTTCATATAAAGCTGCATGATCCGGTCATCAGCCCGTGTGTTTAAGTCCAATAGTCAAGTATCAAGTGCAGTTATCGTGTGCATGGAGGGTGTGGAGACAGATGAATAGTAGGGTGCAGATTTAGAGTGATATTTGGAAGGAGGGAACAGGGCAAAGTTAGTTTACTGAGTAGTTGATGTAGTAGGCTTGTTTGAAGGGATGGGTTTTTAGAGCGCGCTTGAATAGGTCGGGGCTAGGTATCAGTCTGATCGTCTGGGGAAGTGCATTCCAGAGAGCTGGCGCAGCACGAGAGAAGTCTTGGAGACGGATGTGTGAGGTTCGGATTATGGGGGATGCTAGTCTTAGGTTTGTAGAACGGAGGGCACGTGTAGGGCGATAGACAGAGATGAGAGAGGAGATATAAGGCGGTGCAGGACTGTGGAGAGCTTTGTTGGTGAGAGAGATGAGTTTATACTGGACCCTGTAGCGAATGGTTAGCCAGTGTAATGACTGGCACAAGATGGAGGCATCGGTGAAGCGGCTGGACAGAAATATGACTCTGGCTGCAGCGTTCAAGATGGATTGGAGAGGAGAAAGTTTGGTAAGAGGGAGACCGATTAGAAGAGAATTGCAGTAGTCCAGACGGGAATGAATAAGAGCAACAGTAAGAGTCTTAGCAGTTTCAACGGTGAGAAAAGGTCGGATTCTGGAGATGTTTTTAAGATGCAAAAAGAAAGAGGCTGGCAGATATGGCACTAACAGGAGTGACGCAGATGCACACACTGGCAATAGAAATGTCCCTCTTTATGTGTGGGAGAATCCAGGGAAAAATGAGGCCCACTGTATTACACAACAACACAGTTTGATTAGCAGAAAGAGGCTGGCAGATATGGCACTAACAGGAGTGATGCAGATAAAAACACTGGCAATAGAAATGTCCCTCTTTATGTGTGGGAGAATCCAGGGAAAAATCAGGCCCACTGTATTACACAACAACACAGTTTGATTAGCAGAAAGAGTCTGGCAGATATGGCACTAACAGGAGTGACGCAGATAAAAACACTGGCAATAGAAATGTCCCTCTTTATGTGTGGGAGAATGCAGTGAAAAATCAGGCCCACTGTATTACACAACAACACAGTTTGATTGGCAGAAAGAGGCTGGCAGATATGGCACTAGCCGGACTGACGCAGATGCACACACTGGCAATAGAAATGTCCCTCTATTTTTTGATATGGGAGACAAGGGATTGAATCAGGCCCACTACATCACGGTATAGTTCCTG
Source organism: Ranitomeya variabilis (assembly GCF_051348905.1). Lineage (NCBI taxonomy): Eukaryota > Metazoa > Chordata > Amphibia > Anura > Dendrobatidae > Ranitomeya > Ranitomeya variabilis. The sequence goes on along the minus strand of NC_135236.1, from coordinate 623,333,286 downwards.
TGGCACAAAATGACTGACAGATACCACAGACAGCACTCGCACAGACGCACAGGTTTGGCAAGATTATTCTCCCTTTATTTTAATTTTTTTGGGGGATATGTGAGACAAGTGATTTAATCTGGCCCACTGTTATACAGTAGGTTTTCTGTGGCAGAAAAAAAAATGCCACACACAGGACTGGCACTAATGCAGATTTGCCAATCTTAATCTCCCACTTTTATTTTTTTTTCTGGGAGAATTGTGAAGAAAACAGGCCCACTGTTACACAGTAGGTTTTCTGTGGCAGAAAAACAAAGACAGATGCCACACACAGGACTGGCACTAATGCAGATTTGCCAATCTTAATCTCCCACTGTTATTTTTTTTTCTGGGAGAATTGTGAAGAAATCAGGCCCACTGCTACACAGTAGGTTTTCTGTGGCAGAAAAAAAAAAGATGCCACACACAGGACTGGCACTAATGCAGATTTGCCAATCTTAATCTCCCACTTTAATTTTATTTTCTGGGAGAATTGTGAAGAAATCATGCCCACTGTTACACAGTAGGTTTTCTGTGGCAGAAAAACAAAGACAGATGCCACACACAGGACTGGCACTAATGCAGATTTGCCAATCTTAATCTCCCACTTTTTTTTTTTCTGGGAGAATTGTGAAGAAATCAGGCCCACTGCTACACAGTAGGTTTTCTGTGCCAGAAAAAAAAAAAGATGCCACACACAGGACTGGCACTAATGCAGATTTGCCAATCTTAATCTCCCACTTTTATTTTTTTTTTCTGGGAGAATTGTGAAGAAATCAGGCCCACTGTTACACAGTAGGTTTTCTGTGGCAGAAAAAAAAGACAGATGCCACACACATGACTGGCACTAATGCAGATTTGCCAATCTTAATCTCCCACTTTTATTTTTTTTTCTGGGAGAATTGTGAAGAAATCAGGCCCACTGCTACACAGTAGGTTTTCTGTGGCAGAAAAAAAAAGATGCCACACACAGGACTGGCAGTAATGCAGATTTGCCAATCTTAATCTCCCACTTTTATTTTTTTTTCTGGGAGAATTGTGAAGAAATCAGGCCCACTGTTACACAGTAGGTTTTCTGTGGCAGAAAAAAAAATGCCACACACAGGACTGGCACTAATGCAGATTTGCCAATCTTAATCTCCCACTTTTATTTTTTTTTCCTTTAGAATTGTGAAGAAATCAGGCCCACTGTATTACACAACAACACAGTTTGATTGGCAGAAAGAGGCTGGCAGATATGGCACTAACAGGAGTGACACAGATGCACACACTGGCAATAGAAATGTCCCTCTTTATGTGTGGGATAATCCAGGGAAAAATCAGGCCCACTGTATTACACAACAACAAAGTTTGATTAGCAGAAAGAGGCTGGCAGATATGGCACTAACAGGAGTGACGCAGATGCACACACTGGCAGTAGAAATGTCCCTGGAGCGCCCCCACACCGCCGCAGGGCCGAGGGGTACCCGGAGCCGGGCCTCTGGGTCTCTGCTCTGGGGTTGTCACGGTGGCTAGACCCGGTCCGTGGCCCTGTCTGTCAGTGGGGGACGTCCGGTGCAATAAGTGGTGTTGTAACGGTGCAGTTGTGGGGTGCAGGTCGCGGTAAATAACGAGGACACCAGGTTGCAGTCTCTTTACCTCTTTACTGGAGATCTCTGAGTCCTCAGTCCAGAATACGGTTCACCAGGCTGCGCAAGTCCGGCCGGTCCAATGGCACCTCCAGAGTTCACTTCACAGGGGGAAATCGGTGCCTTCCTTCTTAGCGCTATGTGTTGTAGTCCTTCCCTGCTGTGCTTACGGAAAGTACCCCACAACTGTTGTGTCTGTTTCTTAAGTTCCCTCACAACTCGATTAAATGATGTTCTTCTAATCTTCCGTCCCTTCCTGATGTTACAGTTAGAACGGCACCCGTTTGTCGGATAGGCCTGGAGTTCTTCCGGGACCCTAGAGACGCCCCTCTCCCGCAATTGCCTCCCAAGACTTCATAGGTGATATGTGTTAGACAGCCCGCCTTAAACTGACTGTCCTGCCGCTGTTTAGAGTATTGCTTGAAGCTGAATGTTATAATACTCCCTCGGCGTTCCGGCCACCGGTAGTGCGCCTCAGTAGGGTGTTGCTCCGGTCTTACAGCACGACCCCTACTGAAATTCCCCTATTGCTTGATCTCGTTTCTCACTCAGCACAATCTATCTCGCTTCTAGTCCTTTCTTGGGTCCCGCCGCTTCCCGGAGCTGGCGCGGACCCGTTACGTTCTTTCCAATGCCAAGCCTCTGTCAGGATCCCACCCCTGACAGAGACCCTACTGTCTCTTCCTCCACAACACCCTCTGCCACTAGGTGTTGCTTCGTCCAATCCAGTCAGCTTTCTGATCTAACTTCCTGCCTGACCCCCAGTTTACCCACTATGGTGGGGAGTGGCCTAATGAATAGAACCCTTAGCTCCCCCCGGAGGCCCAGCTGTGAAATGTATTGGTGTCTGTGATACCTGATCAGATGAACTCCTTCAGTGCCATCGGACGCACCATGGCTCCCCATAGTGGCAGAGCCACAGTACTGCAACGACCAGGACTCTGGGGCGCTGCATCCCTCTTTCTGTGTGGGAGAATCCAGGGAAAAATCAGGCCTATTGTATTACACAACAACACAGTTTGATTGGCAGAAAGAAGCTGGCAGATATGGCACTAACAGGAGTGACGCAGATAAAAACACTGGCAATAGAAATGTCCCTCTTTATGTGTGGGAGAATGCAGTGAAAAATCAGGCCTATTGTATTACACAACAACACAGTTTGATTGGCAGAAAGAAGCTGGCAGATATGGCACTAACAGGAATGACGCAGATAAAAACACTGGCAATAGAAATGTCCCTCTTTATGTGTGGGAGAATGCAGTGAAAAATCAGGCCTGTTGTATTACACAACAACACAGTTTGATTGGCAGAAAGAAGCTGGCAGATATGGCACTAACAGGAGTGACGCAGATAAAAACACTGGCAATAGAAATGTCCCTCTTTGTGTGTGGGAGAATGCAGTGAAAAATCAGGGCCACTGTATTACACAACAACACAGTTTGATTGGCAGAATAATAATAATAATAATAATTTTTATTTATATAACGCCAACATATTCCGCAGCACTTTACAATTAAGCGGGGAATGTACAAACAATAAATTCAATACAGGTTAAGACAATTTAAACAGTGACATTAGGAGTGAGGTCCCTGCTCGCAAGCTTACAATCTACAAGGCAATGGGGGGACACAATAGGTGAAAAGTGCTTGTTATTTCAGGTCTGGCAATTATAGTACATAGGGATTTTCATATAAAGCTGCATGATCCGGTCATCAGCCGTGTGTTTAAGTGCAATAGTCAAGTATCAAGTGCAGTTATCGTGTGCATGGAGGGTGTGGAGACAGATGAATAGTAGGGTGCAGATTTAGAGTGATATTTGGAAGGAGGGAACAGGGCAAAGTTAGTTTACTGAGTAGTTGATGTAGTAGGCTTGTTTGAAGGGATGGGTTTTTAGAGCGCGCTTGAATAGGTCGGGGCTAGGTATCAGTCTGATCGTCTGGGGAAGTGCATTCCAGAGAGCTGGCACAGCACGAGAGAAGTCTTGGAGACGGATGTGTGAGGTTCGGATTATGGGGGATGCTAGTCTTAGGTTTGTAGAACGGAGGGCACGTGTAGGGCGATAGACAGAGATGAGAGAGGAGATATAAGGCGGTGCAGGACTGTGGAGAGCTTTGTGGGTGAGAGAGATGAGTTTATACTGGACCCTGTAGCGAATGGGTAGCCAGTGTAATGACTGGCACAAGATGGAGGCATCGGTGAAGCGGCTGGACAGAAATATGACTCTGGCTGCAGCGTTCAAGATGGATTGGAGAGGAGAAAGTTTGGTAAGAGGGAGAACGATTAGAAGAGAATTGCAGTAGTCCAGACGAGAATGAATAAGAGCAACAGTAAGAGTCTTAGCAGTTTCAACGGTGAGAAAAGGTCGGATTCTGGAGATGTTTTTAAGATGCAAAAAGAAAGAGGCTGGCAGATATGGCACTAACAGGAGTGACGCAGATGCACACACTGGCAATAGAAATGTCCCTCTTTATGTGTGGGAGAATCCAGGGAAAAATCAGGCCCACTGTATTACACAACAACACAGTTTGATTAGCAGAAAGAGTCTGGCAGATATGGCACTAACAGGAGTGACGCAGATAAAAACACTGGCAATAGAAATGTCCCTCTTTATGTGTGGGAGAATGCAGTGAAAAATCAGGCCCACTGTATTACACAACAACACAGTTTGATTGGCAGAAAGAGGCTGGCAGATATGGCACTAGCCGGACTGACGCAGATGCACACACTGGCAATAGAAATGTCCCTCTATTTTTTGATATGGGAGACAAGGGATTGAATCAGGCCCACTACATCACGGTATAGTTCCTGTGGCACAAAATGACTGACAGATACCACAGACAGCACTCGCACAGACGCACAGGTTTGGCAAGATTATTCTCCCTTTATTTTAATTTTTTTGGGGGATATGTGAGACAAGTGATTTAATCTGGCCCACTGTTATACAGTAGGTTTTCTGTGGAAGAAAAAAAAATGCCACACACAGGACTGGCACTAATGCAGATTTGCCAATCTTAATCTCCCACTTTTATTTTTTTTTCTGGGAGAATTGTGAAGAAATCAGGCCCACTGTTACACAGTAGGTTTTCTGTGGCAGAAAAACAAAGACAGATGCCACACACAGGACTGGCACTAATGCAGATTTGCCAATCTTAATCTCCCACTGTTATTTTTTTTTCTGGGAGAATTGTGAAGAAATCAGGCCCACTGCTACACAGTAGGTTTTCTGTGGCAGAAAAAAAAAAGATGCCACACACAGGACTGGCACTAATGCAGATTTGCCAATCTTAATCTCCCACTTTAATTTTATTTTCTGGGAGAATTGTGAAGAAATCATGCCCACTGTTACACAGTAGGTTTTCTGTGGCAGAAAAACAGACAGATGCCACACACAGGACTGGCACTAATGCAGATTTGCCAATCTTAATCTCCCACTTTTTTTTTTTCTGGGAGAATTGTGAAGAAATCAGGCCCACTGCTACACAGTAGGTTTTCTGTGGCAGAAAAAAAAAAGATGCCACACACAGGACTGGCACTAATGCAGATTTGCCAATCTTAATCTCCCACTTTAATTTTATTTTCTGGGAGAATTATGAAGAAATCATGCCCACTGTTACACAGTAGGTTTTCTGTGGCAGAAAAACAAAGACAGATGCCACACACAGGACTGGCACTAATGCAGATTTGCCAATCTTAATCTCCCACTTTTTTTTTTTCTGGGAGAATTGTGAAGAAATCAGGCCCACTGCTACACAGTAGGTTTTCTGTGCCAGAAAAAAAAAAGATGCCACACACAGGACTGGCACTAATGCAGATTTGCCAATCTTAATCTCCCACTTTTATTTTTTTTTTCTGGGAGAATTGTGAAGAAATCAGGCCCACTGTTACACAGTAGGTTTTCTGTGGCAGAAAAAAAAGACAGATGCCACACACATGACTGGCACTAATGCAGATTTGCCAATCTTAATCTCCCACTTTTATTTTTTTTCTGGGAGAATTGTGAAGAAATCAGGCCCACTGCTACACAGTAGGTTTTCTGTGGCAGAAAAAAAGAGATGCCACACACAGGACTGGCACTAATGCAGATTTGCCAATCTTAATCTCCCACTTTTATTTTTTTTTCCTTTAGAATTGTGAAGAAATCAGGCCCACTGTATTACACAACAACACAGTTTGATTGGCAGAAAGAGGCTGGCAGATATGGCACTAACAGGAGTGACACAGATGCACACACTGGCAATAGAAATGTCCCTCTTTATGTGTGGGAGAATGCAGTGAAAAATCAGGGCCACTGTATTACACAACAACACAGTTTGATTAGCAGAAAGAGTCTGGCAGATATGGCACTAACAGGAGTGAAGCAGATAAAAACACTGGCAATAGAAATGTCCCTCTATTTTTTGATATGGGAGACAAGGGATTGAATCAGGCCCACTATATCACGGTATAGTTCCTGTGGCACAAAATGACTGACAGATACCACAGACAGCACTCGCACAGACGCACAGGTTTGGCAAGATTATTCTCCCTTTATTTTAATTTTTTGGGGGGATATGTGAGACAAGTGATTTAATCTGGCCCACTGTTATACAGTAGGTTTTCTGTGGCAGAAAAAAAAATGCCACACACAGGACTGGCACTAATGCAGATTTGCCAATCTTAATCTCCCACTTTTATTTTTTTTTTCTGGGAGAATTGTGAAAAAATCAGGCCCACTGTTACACAGTAGGTTTTCTGTGGCAGAAAAACAAAGACAGATGCCACACACATGACTGGCACTAATGCAGATTTGCCAATCTTAATCTCCCACTGTTATTTTTTTTTGGGGGAGAATTAAGAAGAAATCAGGCCCACTGCTACACAGTAGGTTTTCTGTGGCAGAAAAAAAAAAAAAGATGCCACACACAGGACTGGCAGTAATGCAGATTTGCCAATCTTAATCTCCCACTTTTATTTTTTTTCTGGGAGAATTGTGAAGAAATCAGGCCCACTGTTACACAGTAGGTTTTCTGTGGCAGAAAAAAAAGACAGATGCCACACACAGGACTGGCACTAATGCAGATTTGCCAATCTTAATCCCCCACTTTTATTTTTTTTTCTGGGAGAATTGTGAAGAAATCAGGCCCACTGCTACACAGTAGGTTTTCTGTGGCAGAAAAAAAAAAGATGCCACACACAGGACTGGCACTAATGCAGATTTGCCAATCTTAATCTCCCACTTTTATTTTTTTTTCCTTTAGAATTGTGAAGAAATCAGGCCCACAGTTATACAGTAGGTTTTCTGTGGCAGAAAAACAAAGACAGATGCCACACACAGGACTGGCACGAATGCAGATTTGCCAATCTTAATCTTACACTTTTATTTTTTTTTCTGGGAGAATTGTGAAGAAATCAGGCCCACTGCTACACAGTAGGTTTTCTGTGGCAGAAAAAAAAAATATGCCACACACAGCACTGGCACTAATGCAGATTTGCCAATCTTAATCTCCCACTTTTATTTTTTTTCCCTTGAGAATTGTGAAGAAATCAGGCCCACAGTTATACAGAAGTTTTTCTGTGGCAGAAAAACAAAGACAGATGCCACACACAGGACTGGCACTAATGCAGATTTGCCAATCTTAATCTCCCACTTTTATTTTTTTTCTGGGAGAATTGTGAAGAAATCAGACCCACTGTTACACAGCAGGTTTTCTGTGGCAGAAAAAAAAATGCCACACACAGGACTGGCACTAATGCAGATTTGCCAATCTTAATCTCCCACTTTTATTTTTTTTCTGGGAGAATTGTGAAGAAATCAGGCCCACTGCTACACAGTAGGTTTTCTGTGGCAGAAAAAAAGAGATGCCACACACAGGACTGGCACTAATGCAGATTTGCCAATCTTAATCTCCCACTTTTATTTTTTTTTCCTTTAGAATTGTGAAGAAATCAGGCCCACTGTATTACACAACAACACAGTTTGATTGGCAGAAAGAGGCTGGCAGATATGGCACTAACAGGAGTGACACAGATGCACACACTGGCAATAGAAATGTCCCTCTTTATGTGTGGGAGAATGCAGTGAAAAATCAGGGCCACTGTATTACACAACAACACAGTTTGATTGGCAGAAAGAGGCTGGCAGATATGGCACTAACAGGAGTGACGCAGATGCACACACTGGCAATAGAAATGTCCCTCTTTATGTGTGGGAGAATCCAGGGAAAAATCAGGCCCACTGTATTACACAACAACACAGTTTGATTAGCAGAAAGAGTCTGGCAGATATGGCACTAACAGGAGTGACGCAGATAAAAACACTGGCAATAGAAATGTCCCTCTTTATGTGTGAAAGAATGCAGTGAAAAATCAGGCCCACTGTATTACACAACAACACAGTTTGATTGGCAGAAAGAGGCTGGCAGATATGGCACTAACAGGAGTGACGCAGATAAAAACACTGGCAATAGAAATGTCCCTCTATTTTTTGATATGGGAGACAAGGGATTGAATCAGGCCCACTATATCACGGTATAGTTCCTGTGGCACAAAATGACTGACAGATACCACAGACAGCACTCGCACAGACGCACAGGTTTGGCAAGATTATTCTCCCTTTATTTTAATTTTGTTGGGGGATATGTGAGACAAGTGATTTAATCTGGCCCACTGTTATACAGTAGGTTTTCTGTGGCAGAAAAAAAAATGCCACACACAGGACTGGCACTAATGCAGATTTGCCAATCTTAATCTCCCACTTTTATTTTTTTTTCTGGGAGAATTGTGAAGAAATCAGGCCCACTGTTACACAGTAGGTTTTCTGTGGCAGAAAAACAAAGACAGATGCCACACACAGGACTGGCACTAATGCAGATTTGCCAATCTTAATCTCCCACTGTTATTTTTTTTGGGGGGAGAATTGTGAAGAAATCAGGCCCACTGCTACACAGTAGGTTTTCTGTGGCAGAAAAAAAAAAAAAAGATGCCACACACAGGACTGGCAGTAATGCAGATTTGCCAATCTTAATCTCCCCCTTTTATTTTTTTTCTGGGAGAATTGTGAAGAAATCAGGCCCACTGCTACACAGTAGGTTTTCTGTGGCAGAAAAAAAAAAGATGCCACACACAGGACTGGCACTAATGCAGATTTGCCAATCTTAATCTCCCACTTTTATTTTTTTTCTGGGAGAATTGTGAAGAAATCAGGCCCACTGCTACACAGTAGGTTTTCTGTGGCAGAAAAAAAAGAGATGCCACACACAGGACTGGCACTAATGCAGATTTGCCAATCTTAATCTCCCACTTTTACTTTTTTTTCCTTTAGAATTGTGAAGAAATCAGGCCCACAGTTATACAGTAGGTTTTCTGTGGCAGAAAAACAAAGACAGATGCCACACACAGGACTGGCACGAATGCAGATTTGCCAATCTTAATCTTACACTTTTATTTTTTTTTCTGGGAGAATTGTGAAGAAATCAGGCCCACTGCTACACAGTAGGTTTTCTGTGGCAGAAAAAAAAAATATGCCACACACAGCACTGGCACTAATGCAGATTTGCCAATCTTAATCTCCCACTTTTATATTTTTTCCCTTGAGAATTGTGAAGAAATCAGGCCCACAGTTATACAGAAGTTTTTCTGTGGCAGAAAAACAAAGACAGATGCCACACACAGGACTGGCACTAATGCAGATTTGCCAATCTTAATCTCCCACTTTTATTTTTTTTCTGGGAGAATTGTGAAGAAATCAGACCCACTGTTACACAGCAGGTTTTCTGTGGCAGAAAAAAAAAGATGCCACACACAGGACTGGCACTAATGCAGATTTGCCAATCTTAATCTCCCACTTTTATTTTTTTTCTGGGAGAATTGTGAAGAAATCAGGCCCACTGCTACACAGTAGGTTTTCTGTGGCAGAAAAAAAGAGATGCCACACACAGGACTGGCACTAATGCAGATTTGCCAATCTTAATCTCCCACTTTTATTTTTTTTTCCTTTAGAATTGTGAAGAAATCAGGCCCACTGTATTACACAACAACACAGTTTGATTGGCAGAAAGAGGCTGGCAGATATGGCACTAACAGGAGTGACGCAGATGCACACACTGGCAATAGAAATGTCCCTCTTTATGTGTGGGAGAATCCAGGGAAAAATCAGGCCCACTGTATTACACAACAACACAGTTTGATTAGCAGAAAGAGTCTGGCAGATATGGCACTAACAGGAGTGACGCAGATAAAAACACTGGCAATAGAAATGTCCCTCTTTATGTGTGGGAGAATGCAGTGAAAAATCAGGCCCACTGTATTACACAACAACACAGTTTGATTGGCAGAAAGAGGCTGGCAGATATGGCACTAGCCGGACTGACGCAGATGCACACACTGGCAATAGAAATGTCCCTCTATTTTTTGATATGGGAGACAAGGGATTGAATCAGGCCCACTATATCACGGTATAGTTCCTGTGGCACAAAATGACTGACAGATACCACAGACAGCACTCGCACAGACGCACAGGTTTGGCAAGATTATTCTCCCTTTATTTTAATTTTTTGGGGGGATATGTGAGACAAGTGATTTAATCTGGCCCACTGTTATACAGTAGGTTTTCTGTGGCAGAAAAAAAAATGCCACACACAGGACTGGCACTAATGCAGATTTGCCAATCTTAATCTCCCACTTTTATTTTTTTTTCTGGGAGAATTGTGAAGAAATCAGGCCCACTGTTACACAGTAGGTTTTCTGTGGCAGAAAAACAAAGACAGATGCCACACACAGGACTGGCACTAATGCAGATTTGCCAATCTTAATCTCCCACTGTTATTTTTTTTGGGGGGAGAATTGTGAAGAAATCAGGCCCACTGCTACACAGTAGGTTTTCTGTGGCAGAAAAAAAAAAAAAGATGCCACACACAGGACTGGCAGTAATGCAGATTTGCCAATCTTAATCTCCCACTTTTATTTTTTTTCTGGGAGAATTGTGAAGAAATCAGGCCCACTGTTACACAGTAGGTTTTCTGTGGCAGAAAAAAAAGACAGATGCCACACACAGGACTGGCACTAATGCAGATTTGCCAATCTTAATCTCCCATTTTTTTTTTTTTTCTGGGAGAATTGTGAAGAAATCAGGCCCACTGCTACACAGTAGGTTTTCTGTGGCAGAAAAAAAAAAGATGCCACACACAGGACTGGCACTAATGCAGATTTGCCAATCTTAATCTCCCACTTTTATTTTTTTTTCCTTTAGAATTGTGAAGAAATCAGGCCCACAATTATACAGTAGGTTTTCTGTGGCAGAAAAACAAAGACAGATGCCACACACAGGACTGGCACTAATGCAGATTTGCCAATCTTAATCTCCCACTTTTATTTTTTTTTCTGGGAGAATTGTGAAGAAATCAGGCCCACTGTTACACAGTAGGTTTTCTGTGGCAGAAAAAACAAAGACAGATGCCACACACAGGACTGGCATGAATGCAGATTTGCCAATCTTAATCTTACACTTTTATTTTTTTTTCTGGGAGAATTGTGAAGAAATCAGGCCCACTGCTACACAGTAGGTTTTCTGTGGCAGAAAAAAAAATATGCCACACACAGCACTGGCACTAATGCAGATTTGCCAATCTTAATCTCCCACTTTTATTTTTTTTCCCTTGAGAATTGTGAAGAAATCAGGCCCACAGTTATACAGAAGTTTTTCTGTGGCAGAAAAACAAAGACAGATGCCACACACAGGACTGGCACTAATGCAGATTTGCCAATCTTAATCTCCCACTTTTATTTTTTTTCTGGGAGAATTGTGAAGAAATCAGGCCCACTGTTACACAGCAGGTTTTCTGTGGCAGAAAAAAAAATGCCACACACAGGACTGGCACTAATGCAGATTTGCCAATCTTAATCTCTCACTTTTTTTGTGTGTCTGGGAGAATTGTGAAGAAATCAGGCCCAGTTTTAAAAAAGTAGGTTTTCTGTAGCAGAAAAACAAAGACAGATGCCACACACAGTACTGACACTGATGCAGATTTGACAATCTTAATCTCCCACTTTTATTTTTATTTCTGGGAGAATTGTGAATAAATCTGGGCCACTGTATTGGAGTATATTTTCTGTGGCAAAAAGTGGCTTGAAGAGATTTAACCAAAAAAAAAAAAGGGACTGTACTACAATTACTATCTCCCTACAGTTATCTCAGAAAAGTATGTCAGGCAGCAATAAAAAGGACTGCTGCACACAAAAGTCAAAAGTGTGGACAAACAAACAAGATAGCTGTGCAGAAAGGAAGGAGCAACGGGATTTGTGCTTTGAAAAAAGCAGTTGGTTTATTCAGCGGCGTGCACACAGCAACGCAGCTATCAGGGAGCCTTATAACCTACAGAGCTGTTGCACAGAAATCGAGCCTCCACTGTCCCAAAAAGAAAAGGTGGTGTTGGACAGTGGAAATCGCTGCAGCACAAGCGGTTTGGGGCTTAATTTACCCTGCCTAACGCTATCCCTGCTTCTGACGAAGTGGCAGCAACCTTTCCCTATGCTCAGATCAGCAGCAGTAAGATGGCGGTCATCGGGAACGCCCCTTTATAGCCCCTGTGACACCGCAGAAAGCAAGCCAATCACTGGAATGCCCTTCTCTAAGATGGTGGGGACCAGGATCTATGTTATCACGCTGCCCACACTCTGCGTGCACCTTCATTGGCTGAGAAATGGCGCTTTAAGCGTCATAGGTAACGCGACTTTGGCGCGAAGATCGTGTACCGCATGGCCGATCCCACGCTGGGATCGGGTCGGGTTTCATGAAACCCGACTTTGCCAAAAGTCGGCGACTTATGAAAATGACCGATCCGTTTCGCTCAACCCTATTTTTAACATATGGTGTACTGAAAAACGGGAAGCAAAATTCCAAATGCGGTGAGATTGCAAAAAAATTGCAATTCCACAATTGTTTTTTCTTTTTTTTCTATTACCATATTCACTAAATGCTAAAGCTAACCTGCCATTATGATTTTCCAGGTCATTACATGTTCACAGACACCAAACATGTTTAGTTTTTTTTTTATTTAAGTGGTGAAAGAAAAATTCAAACTTTGGTAAAAAAAAAAAAAGGCACCATTTTTCTGAGACCTGTAGCGTCTCCATTTTTCATGATTTGGGGTTGGGTTAGGGCTTATTTTTTGTGCACCGAGCTGACGTTTGTATTTATACCATTTTGGTGTACAGGTCCTTCTCAAAAAATTAGCATATAGTGTTAAATTTCATTATTTACCATAATGTAATGATTACAATTAAACTTTCATATACTATAGATTCATTATCCACCAACTGAAATTTGTCAGGTCTTTTATTGTTTTAATACTGATGATTTTGGCATACAACTCCTGATAACCCAAAAAACCTGTCTCAATAAATTAGCATATCAAGAAAAGGTTCTCTAAATGACCTATTACCCTAATCTTCTGAATCAACTAATTAACTCTAAACACATGCAAAAGATACCTGAGGCTTTTAAAAACTCCCTGCCTGGTTCATTACTCAAAACCCCCATCATGGGTAAGACTAGCGACCTGACAGATGTCAAGAAGGCCATCATTGACACCCTCAAGCAAGAGGGTAAGACCCAGAAAGAAATTTCTCAACAAATAGGCTGTTCCCAGAGTGCTGTATCAAGGCACCTCAATGGTAAGTCTGTTGGAAGGAAACAATGTGGCAGAAAACGCTGTACAACGAGAAGAGGTGACCGGAACCTGAGGAAGCAGTGGACTGAGTCTGGTGTGGAAACATCCAGAGCCACCGTGCACAGGCGTGTGCAGGAAATGGGCTACAGGTGCCGCATTCCCCAGGTAAAGCCACTTTTGAACCATAAACAGCGGCAGAAGCGCCTGACCTGGGCTACAGAGAAGCAGCACTGGACTGTTGCTAAGTGGTCCCAAGTACTTTTTTCTGATGAAAGCAAATTTTGCATATCATTCGGAAATCAAGGTGCCAGAGTCTGGAGGAAGACTGGGGAGAAGGAAATGCCAAAATGCCTGAAGTCCAGTGTCAAGTACCCACAGTCAGTGATGGTGTGGGGTGCCATGTCAGCTGCTGGTGTTGGTCCACTGTGTTTCATCAAGGGCAGGGTCAATGCAGCTAGCTATCAGGAGATTTTGGAGCACTTCATGCTTCCATCGGCTGAAATGCTTTATGGAGATGAAGATTTCATTTTTTAGCACGACCTGGCACCTGCTCACAGTGCCAAAACCACTGGTAAATGGTTTACTGACCATGGTATTACTGTGCTCAATTGGCCTGCCAACTCTCCTGACCTGAACCCCATAGAGAATCTGTGGGATATTGTGAAGAGAAAGTTGAGAGACGCAAGACCCAACACTCTGGATGAGCTTAAGGCTGCTATTGAAGCATCCTGGGCCTCCATAACATCTCAGCAGTGTCACAGGCTGATTGCCTCCATGCCACGCCGCATTGAAGCAGTCATTTCTGCCAAAGGATTCCCGACCAAGTATTGAGTGCATAACTGAACATTATTATTTGATGTTTTTTTTGTTTGGTATTAAAAAACACTTTTATTTGATTGGTCGGGTGAAATATGCTAATTTATTGAGACAGGTTTTTTGGGTTATCAGGAGTTGTATGCCAAAATCATCAGTATTAAAACAATAAAAGACCTGACAAATTTCAGTTGGTGGATAATGAATCTATAGTATATGAAAGTTTAATTGTAATCATTACATTATGGTAAATAATGAAATTTAACACTATATGCTAATTTTTTGAGAAGGACCTGTATATACGATCTTTTGATCGCCCACTATTGTATTTTATTGCAATGTAGCAATGACCAAATAAACATAATTCTGGCGTTTTAAATTTTTTTCTTGTTATGCAGTTTACCGATCAGATTAATTCTTTTTTTAACTTGATAGGATGATTCTGAATGTGGCAATAGCAAATTTGTGTATGTTTGATTCTGTTTTTATTGTTTTATTTTGAATGGGGTGAATGGGGTGATTTAAACTTTTATTTATTTTTTTAATATTTTTAAAAACATTTTTTTTTACTTTTTGCATGCTTCTATAGTCTCCATGGAAGACTAGTAGCTGCAGTTGTCTGATCGTCTCTGCTACATACAGGCGATGATCAGTTTGCCTGTATACAGCAGAAATGCTCACTTGCTATGAGCGCCGACCACCGGTGGCGCTCCTAGCAATCCGGCTATGTCAACCATAGAAGTCTGCTGGACACTCCAAACTTCACCATAGTGGAGTTTGGAGTGTGACTGTTTGAGGTTGTGGACAGGTGCCTTTTATACTGATAACAAGTTCAAACAGGTGCCATTACTACAGGTAATGAGTGGAGGACAGAGGAGCCTCTTAAAGAAGAAGTTACAGGCCTGTGAGAGCCAGAAATCTTGTATTTTTTTAGGTTAACAAATGGTGGTCACTGATGGGGGGGTTTCTACTGTTTAGGCACATCAGAGGCTCTGCAAACGTAACATGACGCCCGCAGACCATTCCATCAAAGTTAGCATTTCAAAACATCACTACTTCCCTTCCGAAATCAGACAAGTAGGGTTGAGCGACTTTCATTTTTTTAAGATCGAGTAGGGTTTTGGGAAACCCGATTTTGTCCAGAGTCGAGTCGAGTGCAGTCGGCCGATTATCGCTAAAAGTCGGGGATCGACCGAAACACGAAACCCAATGCAAGTCAATGGGGAAGCATAGTCGGCAGTGAGTGGAGGCCAGGAAAACACCTACAGTGCCCATTTTAATGCCAAAAACATCCATTCTTGTTTCTGAAGCTTGCCAATCTTAATTAACTGTATAATAATAGTTGGGCATAGGGAATTGGGGGAAAGTTGTGGGGGGAGTAGGGCTGGCTCAAGTTTTTCGTGGGCCCAGGAAATGCGGACTACGTCACGGCGGTGTTGCAGGGAAAGGTAAGTATTTAAAAGTTGCAAGTGCTGTGATCCTGAGCAAGCAGGGGGGGCCCACTCGTTCGCATTGCCACTGGCACAGGGCCCCTCAAAGTACGGCGGTGTGTTTGCATGGCGGGGGCGCCTCCCACCAGCAGCGACACTTTTGCGTACTCTGAGGGGCCCTGTGCCAGTGACGTCGCCAACGAGTATGCCCCCCCACCTGATGAAGGAACCTGCACTTTCATCTGCACCTTCCTCTTTGTCCCTGTGTAAGGTGGTATAACATGCGGGAAGGGGAACCTTACTTTCAGCAGGGACAGATTCTGGCTGTGTAGAGTACAAGGGGAATGTAGTGGTCTAGGTCAATGTACCAGCAGACTCATTTAGCAGTGGCTGGGCAATGGGCAGGATGAGGAGGAAACAGATATAGGGCCAAAGAATAAAGTAGGCTACATGCAGTTCAAAATTGGTAACAGGACTAAACAGGCGGCATTGCTTTGTTCAGTGGAGTAGCAAACCCAAGAGCAGCAGACACTGTTTCAAGGGCCTAACCACACTAGTAGGCCAAATGCAGTTTAATATCTGATAGTATAGGGCGAAAGCCAGAATGTGGAAGCTCAGCTTTGTTCAGTTGAGGACAACACCAGGGAGGGGCAGACACCTTTAGTAGGCCGGAAAAGCCTATTGCATTTTTTAAAATGGTAATTTGGAGCAGAAGGTTGAAGCTCAGCTTTATTTAGTTGAGGGCAACACCAGGGAGGGGCAGAAGCCGTTAGTAGGCCCTAACCACCATTTTTTTTTTTTTTAAAACCACTTAATGAGAGCCGGAAGGTTGAAGCTCAGCTTTATTTAGTTGAGGACAACACCAGGGAGGGGCAGAAGCCGTTAGTAGGCCCTAACCACCATTTTTTTTTTAAAACCACTTAATGAGAGCCGGAAGGTTGAAGCTCAGCTTTATTTAGTTGAGGACAACACCAGGGAGGGGCAGAAGCCGTTAGTAGGCCCTAACCACCATTTTTTTTTTAAAACCACTTAATGAGAGCCGGAAGGTTGAAGCTCAGCTTTATTTAGTTGAGGACAACACCAGGGAGGGGCAGAAGCCGTTAGTAGGCCCAAACCACCATTTTTTTTTTTTTTAAAACCACTTAATGAGAGCCGGAAGGTTGAAGCTCAGCTTTATTTAGTTGAGGACAACACCAGGGAGGGGCAGAAGCCGTTAGTAGGCCCTAACCACCATTTTTTTTTTTAAAACCACATAATGAGAGCCGGAAGGTTGAAGCTCAGCTTTATTTAGTTGAGGACAACACCAGGGAGGGGCAGAAGCCGTTAGTAGGCCCTAACCACCATTTTTTTTTTAAAACCACTTAATGAGAGCCGGAAGGTTGAAGCTCAGCTTTATTTAGTTGAGGACAACACCAGGGAGGGGCAGAAGCCGTTAGTAGGCCCTAACCACCATTTTTTTTTTTTTTAAAACCACTTAATGAGAGCCGGAAGGTTGAAGCTCAGCTTTATTTAGTTGAGGACAACACCAGGGAGGGGCAGAAGCCGTTAGTAGGCCCTAACCACCATTTTTTTTTTAAAACCACTTAATGAGAGCCGGAAGGTTGAAGCTCAGCTTTATTTAGTTGAGGACAACACCAGGGAGGGGCAGAAGCCGTTAGTAGGCCCTAACCACCATTTTTTTTTTTAAAACCACATAATGAGAGCCGGAAGGTTGAAGCTCAGCTTTATTTAGTTGAGGACAACACCAGGGAGGGGCAGAAGCCGTTAGTAGGCCCTAACCACCATTTTTTTTTTAAAACCACTTAATGAGAGCCGGAAGGTTGAAGCTCAGCTTTATTTAGTTGAGGACAACACCAGGGAGGGGCAGAAGCCGTTAGTAGGCCCTAACCACCATTTTTTTTTTTAAAACCACATAATGAGAGCCGGAAGGTTGAAGCTCAGCTTTATTTAGTTGAGGGCAACACCAGGGAGGGGCAGAAGCCGTTAGTAGGCCCTAACCAAAGTTGAAGGCCAAATGCAGTTTAATTTCTGATACTATAGGCCGAAAGCCAGAAGGTGGAAGTTCCGATTTAGACAGTGGAGGACAATTTGAATTAGGGACTGCAGACAGACTTAGTAGGCTGTCCCCTGTGGACCATGCATCCACCACATTAACCCATTGCGCCGTAATGGACACGTAATCTTCCGTGGCCATGCCTACAGGTCCATGCGTCTGTTGTCAGGTGCACCTTTGTACTCACAGATTGCCAGAGTGCATGGACAATGCGGTCTTCTACATGCTGGTGGAGGGTTGGGATGGCTTTTCTCGCAAAAGAAGTGTCGACTGGTTAGCTTGTAGCGTGGTACAGCGTAGTCCATCATGGCCTTATTAATAGTAAATAAAATATATAACTAGGCTCTATGAACTTTTAAATAGGTTCCAGGGGTACACGGGCAGCATTGGTGTGGTCAGTGGAGGAGTATTGCAAGTAGGGGCTGCAGACAGGCTATCAAAGGCCTAAAATAACAAACAGTAGGCAGTCATGGCAGTTTTACATCGGTTACATGGATACACAGGCAGGCACTCCAGGCAGCATTGTGCTCAGTGGAGGAGTATTGCAAGTAGGGGCCGCAGACAGGCTATCAAAGGCCTAAAATAACAAACAGTAGGCAGTCATGGCAGTTTTACATCGGTTACATGGATACACAGGCAGGCACTCCAGGCAGCATTGTGGTCAGTGGAGGAGTATTGCAAGTAGGGGCCGCAGACAGGCTATCAAAGGCCTAAAATAACAAACAGTAGGCAGTCATGGCAGTTTTACATCGGTTACATGGATACACAGGCAGCTAGGTGGTGAGTGGAGGAGTATTTAAAGTAAGGACCGCAGACAGGCTATCAAAGGCCTAACATAACAAACAATAGGCTCATGGCAGTTTTACAGCGGTTACATGGATACACGGGCAGGCAGCTTGGTGGTGAGTGGAGGAGTATTTAAAGTATGGACCGCAGACAGGCTTCGAAGGCCTAACACAATAAAATGGGCTGGCTGTAGGCACTTTAAAATTGGTTCCAGGGGTACACGGGCAGCAGTGGTCTGGTCAGTGGAGGCCTAGTGGAAGTATGGACCGCAGACAGGCTTCGAAGGCCTAACACAATAAAATGGGCTGGCTGTAGGCACTTTAAAATTGGTTCCAGGGGTACACGGGCAGCAGTGGTCTGGTCAGTGGAGGCCTAGTGGAAGTATGGACCGCAGACAGGCTTCGAAGGCCTAACACAATAAAATGGGCTGGCTGTAGGCACTTTAAAATTGGTTCCAGGGGTACACGGGCAGCAGTGGTCTGGTCAGTGGAGGACTAGTGGAAGTATGGACCGCAGACAGGCTTCGAAGGCCTAACACAATAAAATGGGCTGGCTGTAGGCACTTTAAAATTGGTTCCAGGGGTACACGGGCAGCAGTGGTCTGGTCAGTGGAGGCCTAGTGGAAGTATGGACCGCAGACAGGCTTCGAAGGCCTAACACAATAAAATGGGCTGACTGTAGGCACTTTAAAATTGGTTCCAGGGGTACACGGGCAGCAGTGGTCTGGTCAGTGGAGGACTAGTGGAAGTATGGACCGCAGACAGGCTTCGAAGGCCTAACACAATAAAATGGGCTGGCTGTAGGCACTTTAAAATTGGTTCCAGGGGTACACGGGCAGCAGTGGTCTGGTCAGTGGAGGACTAGTGGAAGGAGGGAGCGCAGAAAGGCTTCAAAGGCCTAACATAACAAACAATAGGCTCATGGCAGTTTTACAGCGGTTACATGGATACACGGGCAGGCAGCTTGGTGGTGGTGAGTGGAGGAGTATTTAAAGTAGGGACCGCAGACAGGCTATCAAAGGCCTAACATAAAAAAACAATAGGCTCATGGCAGTTTCACAGCGGTTACATGGATACACGGGCAGGCAGCTTGGTGGTGGTGAGTGGAGGAGTATTTAAAGTAGGGACCGCAGACAGGCTATCAAAGGCCTAACATAACAAACAATAGGCTCATGGCAGTTTTACAGCGGTTACATGGATACACGGGCAGGCAGCTTGGTGCTGAGTGGAGGAGTATTTAAAGTATGGACCGCAGACAGGCTTCGAAGGCCTAACACAATAAAATGGGCTGGCTGTAGGCACTTTAAAATTGGTTCCAGGGGTACACGGGCAGCAGTGGTCTGGTCAGTGGAGGCCTAGTGGAAGTATGGACCGCAGACAGGCTTCGAAGGCCTAACACAATAAAATGGGCTGGCTGTAGGCACTTTAAAATTGGTTCCAGGGGTACACGGGCAGCAGTGGTCTGGTCAGTGGAGGCCTAGTGGAAGTATGGACCGCAGACAGGCTTCGAAGGCCTAACACAATAAAATGGGCTGGCTGTAGGCACTTTAAAATTGGTTCCAGGGGTACACGGGCAGCAGTGGTCTGGTCAGTGGAGGACTAGTGGAAGTATGGACCGCAGACAGGCTTCGAAGGCCTAACACAATAAAATGGGCTGGCTGTAGGCACTTTAAAATTGGTTCCAGGGGTACACGGGCAGCAGTGGTCTGGTCAGTGGAGGCCTAGTGGAAGTATGGACCGCAGACAGGCTTCGAAGGCCTAACACAATAAAATGGGCTGACTGTAGGCACTTTAAAATTGGTTCCAGGGGTACACGGGCAGCAGTGGTCTGGTCAGTGGAGGACTAGTGGAAGTATGGACCGCAGACAGGCTTCGAAGGCCTAACACAATAAAATGGGCTGGCTGTAGGCACTTTAAAATTGGTTCCAGGGGTACACGGGCAGCAGTGGTCTGGTCAGTGGAGGACTAGTGGAAGGAGGGAGCGCAGAAAGGCTTCAAAGGCCTAACATAACAAACAATAGGCTCATGGCAGTTTTACAGCGGTTACATGGATACACGGGCAGGCAGCTTGGTGGTGGTGAGTGGAGGAGTATTTAAAGTAGGGACCGCAGACAGGCTATCAAAGGCCTAACATAAAAAAACAATAGGCTCATGGCAGTTTCACAGCGGTTACATGGATACACGGGCAGGCAGCTTGGTGGTGGTGAGTGGAGGAGTATTTAAAGTAGGGACCGCAGACAGGCTATCAAAGGCCTAACATAACAAACAATAGGCTCATGGCAGTTTTACAGCGGTTACATGGATACACGGGCAGGCAGCTTGGTGCTGAGTGGAGGAGTATTTAAAGTATGGACCGCAGACAGGCTTCGAAGGCCTAACACAATAAAATGGGCTGGCTGTAGGCACTTTAAAATTGGTTCCAGGGGTACACGGGCAGCAGTGGTCTGGTCAGTGGAGGCCTAGTGGAAGTATGGACCGCAGACAGGCTTCGAAGGCCTAACACAATAAAATGGGCTGGCTGTAGGCACTTTAAAATTGGTTCCAGGGGTACACGGGCAGCAGTGGTCTGGTCAGTGGAGGCCTAGTGGAAGTATGGACCGCAGACAGGCTTCGAAGGCCTAACACAATAAAATGGGCTGGCTGTAGGCACTTTAAAATTGGTTCCAGGGGTACACGGGCAGCAGTGGTCTGGTCAGTGGAGGACTAGTGGAAGTATGGACCGCAGACAGGCTTCGAAGGCCTAACACAATAAAATGGGCTGGCTGTAGGCACTTTAAAATTGGTTCCAGGGGTACACGGGCAGCAGTGGTCTGGTCAGTGGAGGCCTAGTGGAAGGAGGGACCGCAGACAGGCTTCGAAGGCCTAACACAATAAAATGGGCTGGCTGTAGGCACTTTAAAATTGGTTCCAGGGGTACACGGGCAGCAGTGGTCTGGTCAGTGGAGGACTAGTGGAAGGAGGGAGCGCAGAAAGGCTTCAAAGGCCTAAAATAACAAACAATAGGCTCATGGCAGTTTTACAGCGGTTACATGGATACACGGGCAGGCAGCTTGGTGGTCAGTGGAGGAGTAGGGACCGCAGACAGGCTATCAAAGGCCTAAAATAACAAACAATAGGCTCATGGCAGTTTTACAGCGGTTACATGGATACACGGGCAGGCAGCTTGGTGCTGAGTGGAGGAGTAGTGCAAGGAGTGTCTGTCCCAGTACTCCCAAAATATAAATAGATGTTAATGTCTCGCAAAACAACCAAAACAAAAAAAAAGATGGCATACTTAGGTACAGGGGTGGGCTCATCTGCTGTGTTTCTGACATAGTAATTTGGCAGTAACTATTTAATGGTGCCAATATAGGACACAGACACAGACTACTTTAAGTTGCATCATAGATGTCTACAAATTTGTATTGTCAGTGCCAGACATTGAATGATGTCAGCGAATAGACTAAAGATTGGTGGAGCTGTGCGACATAATTTTGCACGTAGTAGAGCCCAGTTTGAGCTGGGGTAGGGGGGAACTCTCTTGAGGCCGGCGGGACCGCCCCAGGGCCACTCATGTTACAACGGTGTGTCTGACGTTGGGTGCGCACCACCACCGCCAGAGACACTACATTGTACTATGAGGGACCCAGTAGCAATGCCGTCAACCAAAAGCGAGCACACCCACCTCTTCAGACAAACAGCAGTCTCACGGGTGCTTGCGCCAAGTCGCGATACCACGGCCCCGTGTGGGGAGTTTGGCCATTTAGGGAGGTGTAAACATGTCGTATGCTGTACAATCTGCAGCAGCAAATTAGACATTAGAAAAGTAATTCACAGGCAAGAGCTTTTCATAGGAAAGCTAGGTGTCGGCCGGGCAAGGTGGGGCAAAAGATTTTGAAATCCAGTTGTGGTTCATTTTAATGAATGTTAGATCGTCAACATTTTGGGTAGCCAGACGAGTCCTTTTTTCGGTTAATATTGACCCTGCAGCACTGAATACTCTTTCTGATAGGACACTTGCTGCCGGGCAAGCAAGCTCCTGCAATGCATATTCTGCCAATTCTGGCCAGGTGTCTAATTTGGAGGCCCAGTAATCAAATGGGAATGACGGTTGAGGGAGAACATCGATAAGGGATGAAAAATAGTTAGTAACCATACTGGACAAATGTTGTCTCCTGTCACTTTCAATTGATGCAGCAGTACCTGTCCTGTCTGCGGTCATAGCAAAATCACTCCACAACCTGGTCAGAAAACCCCTCTGTCCAACGCCACTTCTGATGTGTGCACCCCTAACACTCCTAGTCTGCTGCCCCCTGGAGCTCGTGTGAGAACGATCACGTGCGCTGTGTGCTGGGAATGCCTGAAGCAAACGGTCAACAAGAGTTGATTGTTTGGTTGCTAATATTAGTTCCAAGTTCTCATGTGGCATAATATTTTGCAATTTGCCTTTATAGCGTGGATCAAGGAGGCAGGCCAACCAGTAATCGTCATCGTTCATCATTTTCGTAATGCGTGTGTCCCTTTGTAGGATACGTAAGGCATAATCCGCCATGTGGGCCAAAGTTCCACTTGTCAAATCTCCGGTTGTGATTGGTTGAGGGGCAGTTGCAGGCAAATCTACGTCACTTGTGTCCCTCAAAAAACCAGAACCCGGCCGTGACACGCAACCAATTTCCTGTGCCCCCGTGAAAGTTTCCGCATTAAAAATATACTCATCCCCATCATCCTCCTCGTCCTCCACCTCCTCTTCGCCCGCTACCTCGTCCTGTACACTGCCCTGACCAGACAATGGCTGACTGTCATCAAGGCTTCCCTCTTCCTCTGGTGCAGACGCCTGCTCCTTTATGTGCGTCAAACTTTGCATCAGCAGACGCATTAGGGGGATGCTCATGCTTATTACGGCGTTGTCTGCACTAACCAGCCGTGTGCATTCCTCAAAACACTGAAGGACTTGACACATGTCTTGTATCTTCGACCACTGCACACCTGACAACTCCATGTCTGCCATCCTACTGCCTGCCCGTGTATCCTCCCACAAATAAATAACAGCACGCCTCTGTTCGCACAGTCTCTGAAGCATGTGCAGTGTTGAGTTCCACCTTGTTGCAACGTCTATGATTAGGCGATGCTGGGGAAGGTTCAAAGACCGCTGATAGGTCTGCATACGGCTGGCGTGTACAGGCGAACGTCGGATATGTGAGCAAAGTGCACGCACTTTGAGGAGCAGGTCGGAGAACCCAGGATAAGTTTTCAATAAGCACTGCACCACCAGGTTTAAGGTGTGAGCCAGGCAAGGAATGTGTTTCAGTTGGGAAAGGGAGATGGCAGCCATGAAATTCCTTCCGTTATCACTCACTACCTTGCCTGCCTCAAGATCTACTGTGCCCAGCCACGACTGCGTTTCTTGTTGCAAGAACTCGGACAGAACTTCCGCGGTGTGTCTGTTGTCGCCCAAACACTTCATAGCCAATACAGCCTGCTGACGCTTGGCAGTAGCTGGCCCATAATGGGACAACTGGTGTGCAACAGTGTCATCTGCCGATGGAGTGGTTGGCCGACTGCGTTCTGTGGAAGAGCTGTAGCTTCTGCAGGAGGACGAGGAGGAGGAGGAGGGGGTGCGAACGCCTACAGCCAACTGTTTCCTAGACCGTGGGCTAGGCACAACTGTCCCTAAATTGATGTCGCCTGTGGACCCTGCATCCACCACATTCACCCAGTGTGCCGTGATGGACACATAACGTCCCTGGCCATGCCTACTGGTCCATGCATCTGTAGTCAGGTGCACCTTTGTACTCACAGATTGCCTGAGTGCATGGACGATGCGCTGTTTAACATGCTGGTGCAGGGCTGGGATGGCTTTTCTGGAAAAAAAGTGTCGACTGGGTAGCTCGTATCGTGGTTCAGCGTACTCCATCAGGGCTTTGAAAGCTTCGCTTTCAACTAACCGGTAGGGCATCATCTCTAACGAGATTAGTCTAGCTATGTGGGCGTTAAAACCCTGTGTACGCGGATGCGAGGATAAGTACTTCCTTTTTCTAACCAGAGTCTCATGTAGGGTGAGCTGGACTGGAGAGCTGTAGATCGTGGAACTTTCGGGTGTGCCGGTGGACATGGCAGACTGAGAGACGGTTGGAGACGGTATTGTTTCCGCCGGTGCCCTACATGCAATATTTCCTCCTACAAAACTGGTGATTCCCTGACCCTGACTGCTTTTGGCTGGCAAAGAAACCTGCACAGATACTGCCGGTGGTGCGGAAAATGGTGGCCTTACAGTGACGGAAGGGATGTTGCGTTGCTGACTAGCTTCATTGGCCGAGGGTGCTACAACCTTGAGGGACGTTTGGTAGTTAGTCCAGGCTTGAGAATGCATGGTGGTTAAGTGTCTATGCATGCAACTAGTATTTAGACTTTTCAGATTCTGACCTCTGCTTAAGCTAGTTGAACATTTTTGACAGATGACTTTGCGCTGATCAGTTGGATGTTGTTTAAAAAAATGCCAGACTGCACTCTTCCTAGACTCTGATCCCTTTTCAGGGATTGCAGACTGAGCTTTAACCGGATGGCAACGCTGTGCTCCAACAGGTTTTGGCTTTGACACGCGTTTTGGTCCAGATACGGGCCCGGCAGATGGAACCTGTTGCGATGTTGATGCCTGCTGCGGCCCCTCCTCCACCTCCGCTTCTGAACTACTGCCGCCTGCACCCTGTTCCCCCAATGGCTGCCAATCGGGGTCAATAACTGGGTCATCTATTACCTCCTCTTCGAGCTCGTGTGCAACTTCGTCTGTGTCACTGTGTCGGTCGGTGGTATAGCGTTCGTGGCGGGGCAACATAGTCTCATCAGGGTCTGATTGTGGATCTGTACCCTGAGAGGGCAATGTGGTGGTCTGAGTCAAAGGAGCAGCATAGTACTCTGGCTGTGGCTGTGCATCAGTGCACTCCATGTCAGAATATACTTGTAATGGGCATGGCCTGTTAAATGTTTCACTTTCTAAGCCAGGGACGGTATGTGTAAAGAGCTCCATGGAGTGACCCGTTGTGTCGCCTGCTGCATCCTTCTCTCTTGTTGTAGTTTTTGCTGAGGAGGACAAGGAAGCGACTTGTCCCTGACCGTGAACATCCACAAGCGACGCGCTGCTTTTACATTTACCAGTTTCGGAAGAGGAGGCAAAAGAGCTAGAGGCTGAGTCTGCAATGTAAGCCAAAACTTGCTGTTGCTGCTCCGCCTTTAAAAGCGGTTTTCCTACTCCCAGAAAAGAGAGCGTTCGAGGCCTTGTGTAGCCTGACGACGAAACTGGCTCCACAGCTCCAGACTTAGGTGGAATATTTTTATCCCCACGACCACCTGATGCTCCACTACCACTACCATCATTACCAGCTGACAATGAACGCCCACGACGACCTCTTGCACCAGACTTCCTCATTGTTTTAAAATCTTAACCAAAGTAACTTTATTTGTTGCTATCAAACAACTTACACGGTGAGCTATAACTTCAGTATGATTTCAATATCCCTTAACAGGTTGGTGAGACCACAAGGAAAATCAGGCACAATGTTACACACTCTGTTTTCTGTGGCACAAAATCACAGAGATGACACACACGCAGGACTGTCACTCAAGCACTAATGTCAATATTAATCTCCCACCTAATTTATTTATTTTTTTTTCTCAGGGAGACTTTAGAAACCAAATAATATTAAAAAAAAAAAAAAAAAAGGCTTTCTATGGCCCACAATTAGAGAGAGAGAGGTGGCACAACCAGGAGTCAAGACTGGCGCACAAGCTGAAAGGGCAATATTACTCTCCCACTGTTTTTTATGTTTTTTTTGTTTTTTTCAGGGAGACTTTAGAAACCAAATAATATTAAAAAAACCAAAAAAAAAAAAGGCTTTCTATGGCCCACTGAATGAGAGGGAGAGAGGTGGCACACCCAGGAGTCAAGACTGGCACACAAGCTGAAAGGGCAATATTACTCTCCCACTGTTTTTTTAGGTTTTTTTTTTTTTTTCAGGGAGAATTAGAAACCAAATAATATTAAAAAAAAAAAAAATAGGCTTTCTATGGCCCACTGAATGAAAGGGAGAGAGGTGGCACACCCAGGAGTCAAGACTGGCACACAAGCTGAAAGGGCAATATTACTCTCCCACTGTTTTTTTATGTATTTTTTGTTTTTTCAGGGAGACTTTAGAAACCCAATAATATTTAAAAAAAAAAATAAATAGGCTTTCTATGGCCCACTGAATGAGAGGGAGAGAGGTGGCACACCCAGGAGTCAAGACTGGCACACAAGCTGAAAGGGCAATATTACTCTCCCACTGTTTTTTTAGGTTTTTTTTTTTTTTTCAGGGAGAATTAGAAACCAAATAATATTAAAAAAAAAAAAAAATAGGCTTTCTATGGCCCACTGAATGAAAGGGAGAGAGGTGGCACACCCAGGAGTCAAGACTGGCACACAAGCTGAAAGGGCAATATTACTCTCCCACTGTTTTTTTATGTATTTTTTGTTTTTTCAGGGAGACTTTAGAAACCCAATAATATTTAAAAAAAAAAATAAATAGGCTTTCTATGGCCCACTGAATGAGAGGGAGAGAGGTGGCACACCCAGGAGTCAAGACTGGCACACAAGCTGAAAGGGCAATATTACTCTCCCACTGTTTTTTTAGGTTTTTTTTTTTTTTTCAGGGAGAATTAGAAACCAAATAATATTAAAAAAAAAAAAAATAGGCTTTCTATGGCCCACTGAATGAAAGGGAGAGAGGTGGCACACCCAGGAGTCAAGACTGGCACACAAGCTGAAAGGGCAATATTACTCTCCCACTGTTTTTTTATGTATTTTTTGTTTTTTCAGGGAGACTTTAGAAACCCAATAATATTTAAAAAAAAAAATAAATAGGCTTTCTATGGCCCACTGAATGAGAGGGAGAGAGGTGGCACACCCAGGAGTCAAGACTGGCACACAAGCTGAAAGGGCAATATTACTCTCCCACTGTTTTTTTAGGTTTTTTTTTTTTTTTCAGGGAGAATTAGAAACCAAATAATATTAAAAAAAAAAAAAATAGGCTTTCTATGGCCCACTGAATGAAAGGGAGAGAGGTGGCACACCCAGGAGTCAAGACTGGCACACAAGCTGAAAGGGCAATATTACTCTCCCACTGTTTTTTTATGTATTTTTTGTTTTTTCAGGGAGACTTTAGAAACCCAATAATATTTAAAAAAAAAAATAAATAGGCTTTCTATGGCCCACTGAATGAGAGGGAGAGAGGTGGCACACCCAGGAGTCAAGACTGGCACACAAGCTGAAAGGGCAATATTACTCTCCCACTGTTTTTTTAGGTTTTTTTTTTTTTTCAGGGAGACTTTAGAAACCAAATAATATTAAAAAAAAAAAAAAAAAAAAAAAAATAGGCTTGCTATAGCCCACTGAATGAGAGATAGCACACACAGCAGTGGCACACAAGCCCTGACTGAGGCCAATATTTTTCTCCCACTGATTGATGTAGTGTTTTTGTGTTGAGGTAGAATTTAGAACACAAATCACGGAAAAAATAAATAGGCTTTCTATGGCCCACTGAATGAAAGGGAGAGAGGTGGCACACCCAGGAGTCAAGACTGGCACACAAGCTGAAAGGGCAATATTACTCTCCCACTGTTTTTTTATGTATTTTTTGTTTTTTTCAGGGAGACTTTAGAAACCCAATAATATTTAAAAAAAAAAATAAATAGGCTTTCTATGGCCCACTGAATGAGAGGGAGAGAGGTGGCACACCCAGGAGTCAAGACTGGCACACAAGCTGAAAGGGCAATATTACTCTCCCACTGTTTTTTTAGGTTTTTTTTTTTTTTCAGGGAGACTTTTGAAACCAAATAATATTAAAAAAAAAAAAAAAAAAAAAATATAGGCTTGCTATAGCCCACTGAATGAGAGATAGCGCACACACAGCAGTGGCACACAAGCCCTGACTGAGGCCAATATTTTTCTCCCACTGATTGATGTAGTGTTTCTGTGTTGAGGTAGATTTTAGAACACAAATCACGGAAAAAATAAATAGGCTTTCTATGGCCCACTCAGTGAGAGATGGCACACACAGGGATGGCACTGTAGCAGAAATGCCAATCTTAATCTCCCACAAAAAAAAAACAAAAAAAAAAAAAAAACTGTCCTACAATTACTATCTCCCTGCAGTAATGTAAGCCAGGTATGGCAGGCAGCAATAGGAGTGGACTGATGCACAAATTAAATAAAAAGTGTGGACAAACAAAAAAGATAGCTGTGCAGAAAGGAAGGAACAAGAGGATATGTGCTTTGAAAAAAGCAGTTGGTTTCCACAGTGGCGTACACACAGCAATACAGCTATCACGGAGCCTTCTAGGGCAGCCCAATGAGCTACAGCGCTGAGGGGAAAAAAAAAAAAAAATAGCTTCCACTGTTCCTGCACACCGAAGGTGGTGTTGGACAGTGGAAATCGCTGCAGCACAAGCGGTTTGGTGGTTAGTGGACCCTGCCTAACGCTCTCCCTGCTTCTGATGAAGCGGCAGCAACCTGTCCCTAAGCTCAGATCAGCAGCAGTAAGATGGCGGTCGGCGGGAACGCCCCTTTATAGCCCCTGTGACGCCGCAGACAGCAAGCCAATCACTGCAATGCCCTTCTCTAAGATGGTGGGGACCAGGATCTATGTCATCACGCTGCCCACACTCTGCGTTCACCTTCATTGGCTGAGAAATGGCGCTTTTCGCGTCATTGAAACGCGACTTTGGCGCGAAAGTCGCGTACCGCATGGCCGACAAGCACAGGGGTCGGATCGGGTTTCATGAGACGCCGACTTAGCCAAAAGTCGGCGACTTTTGAAAATGATCGACCCGTTTCGCTCAACCCTACAGACAAGGTGATTTTCTGGATTTGTTTTCTCATTTTGACTCTCATAGTTGTGGTCTACTTATGATGTCAATTACAGGCCTCTCTCATCTTTTTAAGTGGAGAACTTGCACAATTGGTGGCTGACTAAATACTTTTTTCCACACTGTAAATAAATTAAATACACTTATCAATATCTGCTTAACTTTCTATGCCTCAAAATGATCAAAATATATTTTTTAAATGGTTACTTTATCCTTAAGGCTAGAAGTAAAAAATCTTTTCTTGTTCCTCTCCCAATTTATCAGGGGATTTCTGTAGCTGAGTAGAGTCAATCAGTTCTTTAACCCCTTTCTGATATCTGACGTACTATCCCGTCGAGGTGGGGTAGGCCCGTATGACCACCGACGGGATAGTACGTCATACGCGATCGGCCGCGCTCACGGGGGGGAGCGCGGCCGATCACGGCCGGGTGTCAGCTGCATATCGCAGCTGACATCTGGCACTATGTGCCAGGAGCGGTCACGGACCGCCCCCGGCACATTAACCCCCGGCACACCGCGATCAAACATGATCGCGGTGTACCGGCGGTATAGGGAAGCATTGTGCAGGGAGGGGGCTCCCTGCGGGCTTTCCTGAGACCCCCGCAGCAACGCGATGTGATCGCGTTGCTCCGAGGGTCTTCTACCTCCCTCCTCGCCGCAGGTCCCGGATCCAAGATGGCCACGGCATCCGGGTCCTGCAGGGAGGGAGGTGGCTTACCGAGTGCCTGCTCAGAGCAGACGCTGGTAAGCCTGCTGCACTCTAAGTGAGATCGGTGATCTGACAGAGTGCTGTGCACACTGTCAGATCACCGATCTGTAATGTCCCCCCTGGGACAAAGTAAAAAAGTTAAAAAAAAATTTTTCCACATGTGTAAAAAAATAAATAAAAAATAAATTCCTAAATAAAGAAAAAATATATATATATTATTCCCATAAATACATTTATTTATCTAAATAATAAAAAAAAACAATAAAAGTACACATATTTAGTATCGCCGCGTCCGTAACCACCCAACCTATAAAACTGCCCCACTAGTTAACCCCTTCAGTTAACACCGTAAGAAAAAAAAAAAAAAAAACGAGGCAAAAAACAACGCTTTATTACCATACCGCCGAACAAAAAGTGGAATAACACGCGATCAAAAAGACAGATATAAATATCCATGGTACCGCTGAAAACTTCATCTTGTCCCGCAAAAAACAAGCCATGACACAGCATCATCAGCAAAAAAATAAAAAAGTTATAGTCCTGAGAATAAAGCGATACCAAAATAATTATTTTTTCTATAAAATAGCTTTTATTGTATAAAAGCGCCAAAACATAAAAAAATGATATAAATGAGGTATCGCTGTAATCGTACTGACCCGACGAATAAAACTGCTTTATCAATTTTACCAAACACGGAACGGTATAAACGCCTCCCCCCAAAAAAATTCATGAATAGATGGTTTTTGATCATTCTGCCTCACAAAAATCAGAATAAAAAGCGATCAAAAAATGTCATGTGCCCGAAAATGTTACCAATAAAAACATCAACTCGTCCCGCAAAAAAAAAGACCTCATATGACTCTGTAGACTCAAATATAGAAAAATTATAGCTCTAAAAATCTGGTAACGCAAAAAATATTTTTTTGCAATAAAAAGCGTCTTTCAGTGTGTGACGGCTGCCAATCATAAAAATCCGCTAAATAACCCACTATAAAAGTAAATGAAACCCCCCTTCATCACCCCCTTAGTTTGGGAAAAATAAAAAAAATATTTTTTTTTTTATTTATTTCCATTTTCCCATTAGGGTTAGGGCTAGGGTTAGGGTTAGGGTTAGGGCTAGGGTTAGGGTTAGGGTTAGGGTTAGGGTTAGGGTTAGGGCTAGGGTTAGGGCTAGGGTTAGGGCTAGGGTTATTGCTAGGTTTAGGGTTAGGGTTAGGGTTAGGGCTAGGGTTAGGGCTAGGGTAATTGCTAGGGTTATTGCTAGGGTTAGGGTTAGGGCTAGGGTTAGGGCTAGGGTTATGGCTAGGGTTAGGGTTAGGGCTAGGGCTAGGGTTAGGGCTAGGGTTATTGCTAGGGTTAGGGCTAGGGTTAGGGCTAGGGTTAGGGTTGGGGCTAAAGTTAGGGTTAGGGTTTGGATTACATTTACGGTTGGGAATAGGGTTGGGATTAGGGTTAGGGGTGTGTCAGGGTTAGGGGTGTGGTTAGGGTTACCATTGGGATTAGGGTAAGGGGTGTGTTTGGATTAGGGTTTCAGTTATAATTGGGGGGTTTCCACTGTTTAGGCACATCAGGGACATGGCATCCGATCTCAATTCCAGACAATTCTGCGTTGAAAAAGTAAAACAGTGCTTCTTCCCTTCAGAGCTCTCCCGTGTGCCCAAACAGGGGTTTACCCCAACATATGGGGTATCGGCGTACTCAGGACAAATTGGACAACATCTTTTGGGGTCCAATTTCTCCTGTTACCCTTGGGAAATTACAAAACTGGGGGCTAAAAAATAAGTTTTGTGGGAAAAAAAAGGATTTTTTTATTTTCACGGCTCTGCGTTGTAAACTGTAGTGAAACACTTGGGGGTTCAAAGTTTTCACAACACATCTAGATAAGTTCCTTGGGGGGGTCTAATTTCCAACATGGGGTCACTTGTGGGGGGTTTCTACTGTTTAGGTACATCAGGGGCTCTGCAAATGCAACGTGACGCCTGCAGACCAATCCATTTAAGTCTGCATTCCAAATGGCACTCCTTCCCTTCCGAGCTCTGTCATGCACCCAAACAGTGGTTCCCCCCACATATGGGGTATCAGCGTACTCAGGACAAATTGCACAACAACTTTTGTGGTCTAATTTCTTCTCTTACCCTTGGGCAAATAAAAAAATGGGGGAGAAAAGATAATTTTTGTGAAAAAATATGATTTTTTATTTTTACGGCTCTGCATTATAAACTTCTGTGAAGCACTTGTTGGGTCAAAGTGCTCACCACACATCTAGGTAAGTTCCTTAGGGGGTCTACTTTCCAAAATGGTGTCACTTGTGGGGGGTTTCAATGTTTAGGCACATCAGGGGCTCTTCAAACGCAACATGGCGTCCCATCTCAATTCCAGTCAATTTTGCATTGAAAAGTCAAATGGCGCTCCTTTCCTTCCGAGCTCTGCCCTGCACCCAAACAATGGTTTACATCCACATATGGGGTATCGTCGTACTCAGGACAAATTGCACAACAACTTTTGTGGTCTAATTTCTTCTCTTACCCTTGGAAAAATAAAAAAATGGGGGCAAAAAGATCATGTTTGTGAAAAAATATGATTTTTTATTTTTACGGCTCTGCATTATAAACTTCTGTGAAGCACTTGTTGGGTCAAAGTGCTCACCACACATCTAGATAAGTTCCTAAGGGGGTCTACTTTCCAAAATGGTGTCACTTGTGGGGGGTTTCAATGTTTAGGCACATCAGGGGCTCTCCAAATACAACATGGCGTCCCATGTCAATTCCAGTCAATTTTGCATTGAAAAGTCAAACGGCGCTCCTTTCCTTCCGAGCTCTGCCATGCGCCCAAACAGTGGTTTACCCCCACATATGGGGTATCATCATACTCAGGACAAATTGAAAAACAACTTTTGGGGTCCATTTTCTCCTGTTACCCTTGGTAAAATAAAACAAATTGGAGCTGAAATAAGTTTTGTGTGAAAAAAAGTTAAATGTTCATTTTTTTTTAAACATTCCAAAAATTCCTGTGAAACACCTGAAGGGTTAATAAATTTCTTGAATGTGGTTTTGAGCACCTTGAGGGATGCAGTTTTTAGAATGGTGTCACACTTGGTTATTTTCTATCATATAGACCCCTCAAAATGACTTCAAATGAGATGTGGTCCCTAAAAAAAAATGGTGTTGTAAAAATGAGAAATTTCTGGTCAACTTTTAACCCTTATAACTCCCTAACAAAAAAAAATGTGGTTCCAAAATTGTGCTGATGTAAAGTAGACATGTGGGAAATGTTATTTATTAAGTATTTTGCGTGACATATGTCTGTGATTTAAGGGCATAAAAATTCAAATTTGGAAAATTGCGAAATTTTCAAAATTTTCACCAAATATCCATTTTTTCACAAATAAACGCAAGTTATATCGAATAAATTTTCCAACTATCATGAAGTACAATATGTCACGAGAAAACAGTGTCAGAATTGCCAAGATCCGTTGAAGCGTTCCAGAGTTATAACCTCATAAAGGGACAGTGGTCAGAATTGTAAAAATTGGCCTGGTCATTAACGTGCAAACCACCCTTGGGGGTGAAGGGGTTAAATACAAGCCTAATATAGGTGAGGAACATGACGTGCTCTGTCACCTACGAATCTGCTTTGTGGAGAAGTCTCATCTGGTGAGTAGTTGTCAACTCTGCTCTTCAGTGTCAACATGGAATAGACGGTGGCAAGATGGTTTGGACACAAGAAGATGCCAGTTGACAGGAAGCTTTGAAAGTCACTGGAGGCTCATGACATGATATCCTTTGTGACTGCTTCCCTGGGAATCACCAGCTGCATCTATTGAGCAGTATGATTAATTTCTTCCATTTAAATTACATTTATGAGTAGTGTTGAGCGATACCTTCCGATATTCAAAAGTATCAGTATCGGATTGGATCGGCCGATATCCCAAAAATATTGGATATCGCCGATACCGATACCCGATACCAATGCATATCAATGGGACACAAATATCGGAACGTAAATATGTTCTATAGGGGAGATCGTCGTGGGACACTCGTTATTACTTGGACTACGGCGGACAGGTAGTATACGGTTTATTATTTTACGTTTTTTGCAGGCGCTGAAGTATGGTCAGTATGGTGAAATGAAGAATATATATATATAACAATATCCATGGCCCCTCTCTGGGCTATGAATATCAGCCCGCAGCTGTCTGCGTAGCCTTTCTGGCTATAAAATATAGGGGGACACCACGTCATTTTTTTGGGGGGGTCCCCCTATTTTAATAGCCAGTAAAGGCTACGCAGACAGCTGTGGGCTGATATTCATAGCAGGCTACAAATATTGGCCCTCGGCCGTCGGCTTTCCCCCTCTGGCGCAGAAAATTGCGTGGGAGACCACGCCATTTTTTTCCTTTTTTTTGTGTTGTAGTCCCATCGGACGATGCCCGCACTGAGACACCCCGCACGCCGCAGAGATACCCCGCACGCCGCACAGAGACTCCCCCACGCCGCAGACACCCCGCACACCGCACAGAGACCCCCGCACACTGCACAGAGACCCTACACGCCGCACAGAGACCCCGCACGCCGCACAGAGACACCCGCACGCTGCACAGAGACACCCCGCACGCCGCACAGAGACACCCCGCACGCCGCACCGAGACCCCGCACGCCGTACAGAGACACCCCGCACACCGCACAGAGACCCCCGCACGCTGCACACAGACCCCCCATGCCACACAGAGACCCCCCCATGCCGCACAGAGACCCCACACGCCGCACAGAGACACCCCGCACGCCGCACAGAGACCCCCGCACGCTGCACAGAGACCCCCCATGCTGCACAGAGACCCCCCATGCCGCAAAGAGACCCCACACACCGCACAGAGACACCCCGCACGCCGCACAGAGACACCCCACACGCCAGAGACCCCGCACGCTGCACAGTGACACCCAGCACGCTGCACAGAGACACGCCGCACAGAGACACCCCGCACACCGCATAGAGCCCTGGCACACACGCAGAGAGCCCCACTGTCACGCACAGACACCGCCCGCACACGCGCACACGCAGTCTCTGCCCACGCACCGCCCACACTTCATTTTACTGCATAATTTCACTATAGGAACTTCCGATTCCGATTTCAGATATCGCAAAAATATCAGAACTCGGTATCGGAATTCCGATACAGCGAATATCGGCCGATACCCGATATTTGCAGTATCGGAATGCTCAACACTATTTATGACCATTATATGGCAATGTAACATTTCATAATAAGAAATATATTATTATAATATCAACACTAATCATTGCAAATATATAACAAAAATAAAAAAGAGCATGTAACAAATATGACAGCTAGCATGCTATGCCTTTCATCTATGCCACTTGGCAGCTTAAATTTATATATGGCCCAATATACGTGTAAGTCTCAAGGAAGATGAGCAATAATGTGTCAATGAGAAATAATGTGCACAATCCAAGACTGGAGCACGTGGCACAGATTTCATAGTACTGGTCTAACAGCAAACAGCTTACAAATATACTAGGTGTCCCAAATGTATTACATTCACTCACAGGAGATGATACATTTTCGCATATTTTAAGACACTTTTATCTAACTCTTTACCACCTGGCTTACCTAAGACCATATTCTGTGCCCACATGCCAAGATGCATTTTTTTATACTGTAACTTATATAAAGGAGCTTCTCACTAAATTAGAATATCATCAAAAAGTTAATTTATTTCAGTTCTTCAGTACAAAAGTGAAACTCATATATTACATAGAGTCATTATACACATAGTGATCTATTTCAAGTGTTTATTTCTGTTAATGTTGATGATTATGGCTTACAGACAATGAAAACCCAAAAGTCATTATCTCAGTAAATTAGAATACTTTATGACACCAGCTTGAAAAATGATTTTAAAATCCGAAATGTTGGCCTACTGAAATGTATATTCTGTAAATGCACTGAATACTTGGTTGGGGCTCCTTTTGCATCAATTACTGCATCAATATGGCATAGCATGAAGCAATCAGCCTGTGGCACTGCTGAGGTGTTATGGAAGCCCAGGTTACTTTGATAGCAGCCATTAGCTTGCCTGCATTGTTGGGTCTGGTGTCTCTCATCTTCCTCTTGACAATACCCCATAGATTCTCTGTAAAGTTAAGGTCAGGTGAGTTTGCTGGCAAATCAAGCACAAGGATAATGTTGTTTTTAACCCTAGTACGCGTGACATCAGAAATCTTCATATTAACGTATTGGGGCCTTTTAGGCCCCCATGCAAATCACATGGAAAAACATACTTATATAACTTTTACAAGTTTATTTTAAAACTGCTAAATAAAATATGATTTGTAAACAAAATTTTAATTTTAATTTTTCACCGAAAACACCCGCCCAAAATTTTTTTTTCAAAATTTCACACAAACATATGAAAAAAAACGCATAGAAATCTATACCAAACTAGCTGCAGCTACATTTCTATTATGTTTATTTTCTATTATATTAGTCTTCCAAACAATTTTGACAAGTTATTTTTTCAGAAGAATGTTCTTTGCAGACATTTTCCTTACAAATTGAACAAAATCTCTCAGTTTTCCTTTCTATGTTTCTTGCACACATGAAACAGTGCTTTCTTTTTCTTTCTCCTGGCCCTGGAATCATCTGAAACTGTACGCCACACTGTTTCATTGCTTTTTTATTTTGCTTTAGCAAGCCTTTCTCGTCACTTCGCTGTATCATATGAGGCACTACAAGTTCGTGACAAAGGCCCTTCAAAAATAGGCGTCTCCTGTACTTCCTCCTTGCATGGAATTCTGGATGAGTTTCTATATAAATGATGAATGAATTTAGGGCTGCTACATCAAGCATCTTTGAAAAAAGTACTACAGGCCATCGTTTTGTTTGCCTCTTGCATGAATATTTTCCCACCATCTCATCCATTTTGTCTACACCTCCTTTTGTTTTATTGTAATGCAGGATGATTTCTGGTTTTAGTTTTCTGTCATTGCTGTCAATACTGCAATTGTGATGCATGGTACTGAGTAAAATTACAGATTTCTCCTTCTTCACTTTGTAAGATACCAAAGTCGCTTTGTTATTGAATCCAAAGACACTCTCTTAAAGTGCTCGCTGATGATTGTGTTTCAGTGCTTCTGGAATTTCTCGTCGATTTGGCTTGATAGTACCAACAAGTGTAATAGCTTTTTGAAGCTGAAAATTGCCTAGTTCAACATTGGTGAAATAATTGTCCGTGGTAATATTTCTACCTGAATTGAATATTGGAACAGCAAGACTTTTGACAATTTCAGACCCCAGGTCCTTCTGTACTGGTGCACCGACCTCTTTGCCACAGTAGATTATGCCATTTATGCCATAATAATTTGCAGAATCACACATCCAGAAGATTTTGATTCCATATTTGGCTGGCTTGCTGGGCATGTATTGTATGAACTTGCAGCGTCCTCTGAATGGTACAAGTTGCTCATCTACTGTAACATTAGTACTAGGATTGTAAAGTTTGATGCAATATTTGATAAATATGTTCCAGATATAACTGATAGGGGCTAATTTGTCTGTTTCAAACCTCAATGCACGTGTTCGCTTATCTTCTAATTTCCTCATATCTGTCCACTGACATTGTCGCCTTATAGTGTGGATCAGAAAGTGGGTCCAAAAATAATTCTCTTATTGGAACATCATACGATTTTTGACTCCCTGCCAGCAGTAAAAGTTCAATGTATGCATAAAGTTCCTCTTTTGAGATATTTTTCCAGGACTTATTTTTTGCAGAAGCGATACATCTTCCTTCTAGGTTTGAACATAATAGGACCTCTTCTGCAATATTGGGAGAGGAGAGTTTTTATCACTGATGCTACACCTCTTTCGTCTAACATACTCATGTGGTCTAGATATATAGACGATGTTTTTGCAATCTGGCAGGGTACTGAAAGTGATCTGAAAAAATTTGTAGAGGAATTAAATGTCAATAACAGTAATAACTTACCTGCCATTACAGCCGAGACAGCGTGGACTTCCTCGATGTGCGCATCCATAGGGGCAGTGATGGTCTGCTACAAAGTGATCTGCATCGTAAAGAAACATCGGTTAATAGCTTGTTGCATTCTACATCAGCACACCCTAGACACCTCAAGACCAGTATCCCCTATGGACAGTTTCTTAGAGCTAAACGTATCTGCTCCGAAGATGTAACATATCAAAAACATGCTGAGGATATCTCTAATCGATTTTTGGACAGAGGTTACTCATCAAGAACAATCCGACGATGTAAAAGAAGAGCTTCTCGGATAGATCGAATGAATCTCCTAAAGACTAAAACATCTAACCAGGTGAGATTTATAACTACGTACATGAGCAATTCTACATTGATGAAAGAAGTCTTGGATAAATACTGGCCTATCATCAAGTATGACACGGTACTTACCAACTGCCTTACTAATACATCCTCCATAACATACCGGAGGAACAAAAATCTTCGTGACTTGTTAACTCATAGTCACTACAGGGGCCAGGAATCCAAGCATATTTTTGGCTCTAGGGGCCCTAGGTGGGGTTTCTTCCCCTGCCGTGATTGTACGGCATGCAAAAATCTGGAGCGGTGTTTTACTTGCCTATCCAGTGATGGATCCAAGGAATTCCGGATCACCCAACATATTACGTGCTCCACGGACTATGTGGTGTATTATGCCACATGTCCTTGTGGACTCATATACGTGGGTTTAACATCACGCCAGCTACGTATCAGAATTTTGGAACACATCCGGGATATTAAGGCAGCATCTAAGTCACCGGCTGATGAATTTTTGAAGCCAATACCGAGGCATTTTAAGGAGAAACATGGCTGTAATAGTCAGTTGCTCAGGGTACGTGGCATTGATCGTATTATCATGGATGGACGAGGTGGAGATTTGA
Source organism: Ranitomeya variabilis (assembly GCF_051348905.1). Lineage (NCBI taxonomy): Eukaryota > Metazoa > Chordata > Amphibia > Anura > Dendrobatidae > Ranitomeya > Ranitomeya variabilis. The sequence continues at coordinate 623,294,401 of NC_135236.1, read as the reverse complement.
AGAAACGTCTTGCACAATTGGAAACCCAATGGATAGTGCGCATTGACTGTGTTCGTCCTAAGGGCCTCAATGAGGTCCTAAGTTTTGTCCCATTTTTATAGTTTTTTATAGTTCCTTTTGGTTTCTATTCAAAACTGTTTTAGTCTAGTGTTTTTATATTCTTGTTTTATATTCTTGATTTTCACGTCTGTCTCTTTTTGTTTACTTAACAGATTTTATTAACTGTTTACCCATTATCTCTATCCCCTGTGATTTCTGGAGGCGTATATGGATTTTTTGCACCTGAGAAGTCTTGGACTGTTCCTGACTTGGATATCTGTTTTGACAGCGTCTGTCATCGTCTATCTTTCTTGTATTATTATTACATATATATTTTTTGTTTTGGTATTAGTCATGGTATTTCTTGACTTTCTTAGCTTGCATTGTTTATATGTGTGTATGTGCATATGTGAGTTGGGATATGTGCACTTATATGCACACTGCTATAATATATATTTTAGCTCTTGTGCACTTTATATATTTTTTACCCTTCTCGCTTATATGTATTTTTACTATTTTTATTGATGCACTAGCACTCAACATCATCATATTTATATTTTAATTCTGGTCAAATTGTGCACTGGCTCGTGCACTTTATATCACGGTATTGTGTTTTACTTTATGTGTATGTGTATTTGCATATTGCTATCAGTATATATATACATTTTTCCCTAGAACTGTGTACTATGTATTTTATCTCCATTTTCTTTTGGATGCATTGGTGTATTATTATCTTCATTGCTACATTTGCACTCATCACCATTTTTTAGCTTTCATATTTATTGGTGGCTTCTATCTCATCAGTTGCAACTTTTTATTATATTCACTATTATTTCTGGGCACCTATTATCATTTTATTATATTTATTCCCAATGTTATTATTATGTACTGCACATGTGCGCATATGCTCACATTGTCAGTGTATTCCTGTGTGTGTTTATGGGAGGATATTTGTCTTGCATATTTATTCATAGCGGTGTGCTTTACACTAGCATTCACTATTTATATGTTTATTGTATTATACATTTATCACACTGCACTCTTATTCACATTTCCTCTTTTTCCTTCGTTTATAGGGCCGCGCTTAGTAACCCGATGTTTACCGTGGTTACCAGCGTAAAAGTAAAAAAAAACAAACAGTACATACTCACCATCTGATGTCCGTCAGGTCCCTTGCCGTCCGCTTCCCGCTCTGACTGAGTGCCGCCGTAAAGTGAAAGCAGATCACAGCGGCGACGTCACCGCTGTGATCTGCTCTCACTTTCCGGCCGGCAGACAGTCAGAGCGGGAAGCAGACTGCAAGGGACTTGACGGACATCAGATGGTGAGTATGTACGGTTTGTTTTTTTTTACTTTTACGCTGGTAACCACGGTAAACATCGGGTTACTAAGTGCGGCCCTGCGCTTAGTAACCCGATGTTTACCCTGGTTACAAGCGATCGCATCGCTGGATTGCTGTCACACACAACGATCCAGCGATGACAGCGGGAGATCCAGCGACGAAAGAAAGTTTCAAACGATCTGCTACGACGTACGATTCTCAGCAGGGTCCCTGATCGCTGCTGCGTGTCAGACACTGCGAGATCGTAACTATATCGCTAGAACGTCACGAATCGTGCCATCGTAGCGATGAAAATGCCACTGTGTGACGGTACCCTTAGAATCAGGGAAACTGAAACTGAATCAGACTTCCTCTCAACATCTTATCTTATCTCAGGTCCTTCACAATTAGCTCACAGTGTATACTGTCCTCTTTACTCTCTACACAGCTCATTACTGTGTTCAGAAAGACCTGAGATGATGTCTTGGCCTTATCTCTCGCTCCAAAAATCACGTGACATCCTCATATGGCATTATCCACAACCTGGCCTCCACCAGCATTACTGAGTACAAATAAAGTAACTTGAGACACAAACACTACTGAAAACATGATAAAAAATACATGGGGGCCTAAAAGGCCCCCAATCCGTACAGATGTGGTTTTCTCCAAAAAAGCATTGTTACACCGAAATGCCTATGAAAAAAATTATATGAACAACTGGATAATACCAATAACGACATACTTGAGGATTACCTGGAGTTTTAAAATTCTAACTTAAGTAATTTGCAGATAATAGCAAAAAAGTACGCATTGGGGGCCTAAAAGTCCCCCAATACGCATGCTAGGGGTATTGGTACTTTTGACAGTGTGGACAGGTGCCAAGTAGTGATGAGCGAATATACTCATTACTTGAGATTTCCCAAGCACCAAGGCAACCCCCACATGTACTTATTCTGGCTAACAGATGTAAATCATTCAGCTGCAGCAAAGAAAACTAAATCTCCAAGCACTAAAAAATACTCGGAGGTCACCCGAGCATGCTCGGGAAATCTCGAGTTTCGAGTATATTTGCTCATTACTAGTGCCAAGTTCTGCTGGAGAATGAAATTTCCATCTCCAAAAAGCTTGTCAGCAGCAGGAAGCATGAAGTGCTCTAAAATTTCCTGGTAGACGGCTGCGCTGAGTTTGGTCTTGATAAAACATAGTGGACCTGCACCAGCGGAAGACATGGCTCCCAAAAACATCACTGATTGTGGAAACTTCACACTAGACCTCAAGCAGCTTGGATTGTGTGCCTCTCCACTCTTCCTTCAGACTCTGGGACCTTGATTTTCAAATGAAATGCAAAATTTACTTTAATTTGAAAACAATACCTTGTGCCACTGAGGGACAGTCCAGTTCTTTATCTCCTTGTTCCAGGTAAGATGCTTCTGGCATTGTCTATTGGTCATGAGTGGCTTGACACTAGGAATACGACACTTGTAACCCATGTCCTGGATATGTCTGTGTGTGTGGTGGCTCTTGAAGCATTGACTCCAGCAGCAGTCCACTCCTTGTGAATCTCCCCCAAATTTTTGAATGGCCTTTTCTTAACAATCCTTTCAAGGCTGCAGCTATCCTGGTTGCTTGTGCATCAATTTCTACCACACTTTCTCCTTCGGCTCAACTTTCCATTAATATGCATGGATACTGCACTCTGTGAACAGCCAGCTTCTTTAGCAATGACCATTTGTGGCTTACCCTCTTTGTGGAGTGCGTCAATGACTGTCTTCTGGACATCTGTCAAGTCAGCAGTTTTTTGTTAATTATTCTAATTTACCGAGGTAATTACTTTTGGGTTTTCATTGGCTGTAAGCCATAATCATCAACATTAACAGAAATAAACACTTGAAATACTGTACATCACTCTGTTTGTTATGACTTTATATAATATATGAGTTTCACTTTTTGCATTGAAGAACTGAAATAAAATAACTTTATGATGATATTCTAATTTTGTGAGAAGCACCTGTATATACCATAAGTGTAATATGGGGAAAAAAAACCTTTAATATCAAATTGTTTTTGTCATTACAACATTCTGTCACCTAAAACATTTTTTTTTACAAAAAATATATCAAATACAGTTAGGTCCATATATATTTGGACAGAGACAACATTGTTCTAATTTTGGTTATAGACATTACCACAATGAATTTTAAACAAAACAATTCAGATGCAGTTGAAGTTCAGACTTTCAGCTTTCATTTGAGGGTATCCACATTAAAATTGGATGAAGGGTTTAGGAGTTTCAGCTCCTTAACATGTGCCACCCTGTTTTTAAAGGGACCAAAAGTAATTGGACAGATTAAATAATTGTAAATAAAATGTTCATTTCTAGTACTTGCTTGAAAACCCTTTGTTGGCAATTACTGCCTGAAGTCTTGAACTCATGGACATCACCAGACGCTGTGTTTCCTCCTTTTTGATGCTCTGCCAGGCCTTCACTGCAGTGGTTTTCAGTTGCTGTTTGTTTGTGGGCCTTTCTGTCTGAAGTTTAGTCTTTAACAAGTGAAATGCATGCTCAATTGGGTTGAGATCAGGTGACTGACTTGGCCATTTAAGAATATTCCACTTCTTTGCTTTAATAAACTCCTGGGTTGCTTTTTGGGTCATTGTCCATCTGTAGTATGAAACGACGACCAATCCATTTGGCTGCATTTGGCTGGATCTGAGCTCACAGTATGGCTCTGAATACCTTAGAATTCATTCGGCTGTTTCTGTCCTGTGTCACATCATCAATAAACACTAGTGACCCAGTGCCACTCGCAGCCATGCATGCCCAAGCCATCACACTGCCTCCGCCGTGTTTTACAGATGATGTGGTATGCTTTGGATCATGAGCTGTACCACGCCTTCGCCATACTTTTCTCTTTCCATCATTCTGGTAGAGGTTGATCTTGGTTTCATCTGTCCAAAGAATGTTCTTCCAGATCTGTGGTGGCTTTTTTAGATGTTTTTTAGCATAGTCCAGTCTAGCCTTTTTATTCTTGATGTTTATGAGTGGCTTGCACCGTGCAGTGAACCCTCTGTATTTACTTTCATGCAGTCTTCTCTTTATGGTAGATTTGGATATTGATATGCCGACCTCCTGGAGAGTGTTGTCCACTTGGTTGGCTGTTGTGAAGGGGTTTCTCTTCACCATGGGGATTATTCTGCGATCATCCACCAATGTTGTCTTCCGTGGGCGCCCAGCTATTTTTGCATTGATGAGTTCACCAGTGCTTTCTTTTTTTCTCAGGATGTACCAAACTGTAGATTTTGCCACTCCTAATATTGTAGCAATTTCTCGGATGGGTTTTTTCTGTTTTCACAGCTTAAGGATGGCTTGTTTCACCTGCATGGAGAGCTCCTTTGACGGCATGTTTACTTCAAAGCAAAACCTTCCAAATGCAAGCACCACATCTCAAATCAACTCCAGGCCTTTTATCTGCTTAATTGAGAATGACATAACGAAGAGATTGCCCACACCTGTCCATGAAATAGCCTTGGAGTCAATTGTCCAATTACTTTTGGTCCCTTTAAAAACAGGGTGACACATGTTAAGGAGGTGAAACTCCTAAACCCTTCATCCAATTTTAATGTGGATACCCTCAAATGAAAGCTGAAAGTCTGAACTTCAACTGCATCTGAATTGTTTTGTTTAAAATTCATTGTGGTAATGTCTATAACCAAAATTAGAAAAATGTTGTCTTTGTCCAAATATATATGGACCTAACTGTATGTCTCTTGAAACAATATGTATTACCAAAAAAGAGTAGGCAACTCTACATGGGTGATTTTTACCAAATATAAGGTAGTGTCAAATGTACTTATAAGAGACCATAATGCCCCTCCAAACCAAAAATTGATGAGTGAGTATTGATTATTGTATGTACTGCTGCTTTTTGTTTTTTTGTTGGATTATCTTGATACTGCTCCTAATCTTAGGCTACGTTCACACGTAGAATATTTGGTCAGTATTTTATTTCAGTATTTGTAAGCAAAACCAGGAGTGGAACAATAAGAGGAGAAGTATAATAGAAACACATCACCACTTCTGTATTCATCATCCACTCCTTGTTTTACCTTAAAAACACTGAGGAAAAATAATGACCAAATACTGACGGTAAGGCCACATTTATACTATCATTATTTGGTCAGTATTTCACAGAAGTGGTGACGTGTTTCTAATATACTTTTCCTTTGATTGTTCCTCTCCTGGTTTTGGCTTACAAATACTGAGGTAAAATGCTGACCATATACTCATAGTAACACTAAGGCTACGCTCACACTTTGTGCTGCATACACCAGAGGTAATTTGCAATCAAACTGAGGTTACAATTGTGGATACACCCTAAAAAAACCTAAACAAACAGTTGTGCTCAAAAGTTTACATACTCCGGCAGAATTGTTGCTTTTTTGTCCTTATTTGAGAGAATATGAATGATAACACCAAAAACATTTTCTCCACTCATGGTTATTGGTTGGGTAAAGCCAATTATTGTGAAACTGTTGTGTTTTCTCTTTTTAAATTATAATGAGAACCCAAAACATCCAAATGACCCTGATCAAAAGTTCACATACTCTGGTGATTTTGGCCTGATAACATGCACAGAAGTTGACATACATGGGTTTGAATGGCTACTAAAGGTAATATCCTCACCTCTGACCTGTTTGCTTGTAATCAGTGTGTGTGTATAAAAGCTGAGTGAGGTTCTGGGATCCATACAGACTCTGGCATCTTTCATCCAGCCACTGACGTTTCTGGATTGTGAGTCATGGAAAAAGCCAAACAATTGTCAAAGGATCTACGGGAAAAGGTAGTTGAACTATATAAAACAGGAAAGGGATACAAAAAGATATCCAAGGAATTGATAATGCAAGTCAGCTTTCAAGCTGTGATTAACAAATGGAAAATCGGAGGCTTTGTAAAAAGCAAACCACGGTCAGGTAGACCAACAAAAATGTCCACAACTGCCTGGAAAATTGTTTGGGATGCAAAGAAAACTCCCCATAAAATATCAGCTGAAATACTGAACTCTCTGAAAACTAGGGATGTGGCTGTTTCAAGATGCATTTGAAGACAAATGGGCTGCATGGTCGCGTCACAAAGTATCTTGCATACAATATGCAAAACAGCACAGAGACAAGCTTCAAAACTTCTGGAACAAGGTAATTTGTAGTTATGAGACCAAAATTGAAATTTTTTGGCCACAACCATAAACGTTACATTTTTAGAGAGGTCAACAAGGCCTATGATGAAAGGAACACCATTCCTACTGTAAAGCACGGAGGTGAATCTCTGATATTTGGGGATGTGTGAGGATACAAAGGCACAGAAACTTGGTCAAAGTTGAATTAAAGATAAATGAAGCACGTTATCAGCAAATACTGGAGGCAAACATGCACTCATCATCCTGGAAGCTGCGCATGGGATGTTCTTGGACGTTCCGACATGACAGCGATCCAAAACACAAGGACAAGTCGACCTGTCATTGGCTACAGCAGAACAAAGTGAAGGTTCTGGACTGGCCATCTCAGTCTCATGACCTCAATATCATTTAGCCACTCTGGGGAAATCTCAAGCTCACAGTTCATGCTAGACAGCCCGGGAATTTACAGGAACTGGAGGAATTTTGCCAAGAAGAGTGGGCAGCTTTACCATCTGAGAAAATAAAGAACCTCATCCACAACTACCACAAAAGACTTCAAACTGTCATTGATGATAGAGGGGGCAATACACGGTATTAAGAAATGGGGTATGTGAACTTTTGATCAGGGTCATTTGGATGCTATGCTTTGTGATTAGGATTTAAAGAGAGAAAACACAGTAGTTTGACAATAAATTGCTTTACCCAACCACTAACAATAAGTGGAGAAAAAGTTTTGGTGTTATCATTCATATTCTCTGAAAAAAGGCCAAGAAAGCAAAAAATTTGCTGGGGTATGTAATCTTTTGAGCATAACTGTATATGTATACATTTTTTGACTAATCGTGTCAGTAGTCTCTAATCTATTAGCCACTCCTATATACACTTACTTTTTGGTCCAATTATGAGCTTTTTGTTTGCTTTTTTGTGTCTTCACCACTGACCATTTTTCCACTTTTGCTTCTGTGTAATTTTTGACATTTTTAATATTTTTAGACATTTTTTCTTTCTTATTTGTTTATTTTAATTGTGGTTTATACACTCCACATTTTGTAGATATAATACAGTATATTATTCAGGAGTTCCCTATATTTGATTTTTTACAACCATTGCTGTCTTGACTATCTCTAATGTTCATGTTTGGATATTATGCTTATAAACATATACGGTGTTAAGATATATCCACCGGTCTCCAATCTTTTCAGGCCTCAGTTTATCTCTTGACTGAGCTTCAGTTCATGGAAGGCACTTTGTTGTACCCACCCCAATCTCCTCTTTTGGGGCACTTTCTCTCAAAATATGCACCACTAGTGGACCAAACAGCTTCCCCTTCTAGCTCTACAACCATCTGGCAAAATCTTGCCACCTACTACATTTGTCAGTTCCAGTCTTCCATCTACATTTTTTCATTAGTACTATAGCATATGCCCAACCACCCGCTAAATAAATAAGTACACCCCAAATAGTGTCCTATGGAGAGCATAACGCAATGTTACACTTTGTAGTATGTATTCAGGTACATGCCACACTGCCACCAGATAGGAGTACAAAGATGGCAATGGCATCTTTAAGGACACTGCTCTCTCCTGGTTCTCCTCCTATCTTTCTGAACGCTCCTTCAGTGTTCTGTTCTCTGGCTCCACTTCATCTCCTCTTCCTCTCACTGTCGGGGTACCCCAGGGCTCAGTCCTTGGCCCCCTTCTCTTCTCCCTCTACACGGCCCCAATTGGACAGACCATCAGCAGATTTGGTTTTCAGTACCATCTTTATGCTGATGACACACAACTATACACGTCAGCCCCTGACCTTACCCCCGCTGTACTACAGAACGCCACTGACTGTCTGTCTGCAGTCTCCAACATCATGTCCGCTCTCTATCTGAAACTCAACCTCTCCAAAACTGAACTTCTTCTGCTCCCGACTTCTACTAACCTCCCTAAATCTGACATTTCCCTCTCCGTGGGTGGCACCATCATAACACCCCGGCAGCAGGCACGCTGTCTGGGTGTTATGTTTGACTCCGATCTCTCCTTCACCTCCCACATACAATGTCTTGCCCGCTCGTGCCTCTTACACCTAAAGAACATCTCTAGAATCCGCCCTTTTCTCACCATGGAGACAACAAAAACTCTCACTGTCGCCCTAATCCACTCCCGTCTGGACTACTGTAACGCTCTATTAATTGGCCTCCCCCTCACTCGACTTTCCCCTCTCCAGTCTATCCTTAATGCAGCAGCCAGGGTTGTCCATCTGGCTAATCGCCAGTCATTACACTGGCTGCCCATTCATTACAGGATACAATTCAAAGTACTTGTTCTCACCCACAAAGCTCTCCATAGTGCGGCACCCCCTTACATCTCCTCCCTCATTTCTGTCTATCGGCCTAACCGACCTCTGCGCTCTGCAAATGACTTTCGACTAACCTCTGCACTAATCCGTACCTCCCACTCCCGACTCCAAGACTTCTCCCGTGCTGCGCCAATCCTCTGGAATGCTCTACCCCAAGACATTAGGACCATCAACAACTTGCATAGCTTTAGGCACTCGCTCAAAACACATTTGTTCAGAGCGGCCTATCACGTTCCCTAATCAAACTCATTTTATGTTTTTGTGAGTGTGTAACCCATTCACTACTTCCATCTACCCCCACCCCCGGAAAGATGGCTGGACCCTCATTGTAAATACATCATTGTAAATACACACTATGCTTTGTATCTCCCCACCTCATTGTAGATTGTAAGCTCTCACGAGCAGGGTCGTCTTATTTTGTCTTATTTTTGCTTTATTACTGTATTGTTAACGTTGTTACCTATGACTGTTGTGTTTGAAACTGTTAAACTGTAAAGCGCTGCGGAATATGTTGGCGCTATATAAATAAAGATTATTATTATTATTATTATTATTATTATTATTAATGGCATGGTATGATGCAAGAAGTCGATCTGGTTTTGGAGCATTGAAGCTTTAAGTTCTTGGGTTTTGCATGCTTCAGATATGGCTGGTTCCTAAAGTTTGTGGTTGTCCTGATGGAGTCGAAGTGACTGTGAAACACGTTGAGAATAAGCCAAACTATTCATTCTTCATCGTAGGATGCCATTTATCCAGCAGCGCAGGATAATTCCGTCACCTGTGCCAATTAAAGTATATAGCTTTATGTTTCCCTACTGGAAATATTTTACATGACATAGTTTGGTATTATTCACTGTCAGCATGCCAGTAATAAACTGCAGCTGTTATAGTCAAGGATTAAATATAAGTTCTTTAACCTCATTCCTACTTGTCAGAAATAATCATCTACTGGTCAATGGCTGGAACTATGGTGCACTCTTCCATGTGACATCTGCATTGTCTATGTGCAGGAATCTATTCTAAAGCAGTCACAACTTCTTTCAGCCATATCCATATGTGACAGTGATTGATAATGGGAAGAGCATACTGGGCATACGACAATATTCTGCAGGCAGCGCTAATCACAAGCGCTTTGTAATACTAATCTGCAGGATATTTCACAAATCAGTTCCTGAGTAACATGGTGTGCATAATAGTCCAAGAAGGAGAGATATGACTTTCTGTCACCAAAACTAATTCATTTGGACAGAGAATGCCGAGTAAAGAGAAATGGATAAACGCTTTCCTGACATTCGCGCTGCTAACTCTTCAATGCCATGCCAGGTCTCATTCCCGTTATCTAATTATCACAGTGATTTCTAGGTTTCACATCACAGTCAATGTGTTAACAAGATGAAACTTGTGTCAGCTTCTGCAGTTTTACCAACATTTGTACTTGTAATCCATTGTCAAAACTCACGAGGTGTTAGAAAAAGAACACTTAGTTCATTCATTTGTAAGCAAAGGAATGTTTCACCAGAACATGAACTATTGAGTACATCAAGTTTATTTGTTACACATTCATTTAAAAAATCGGTAATTTTTTTTTCCACATCACTATCTGTATATAAAAAAACTGAAATCTTGCAACTTTTACTTTGTCCACTAATCCTAAATTTAATTTGATATTATCTGTACTGTAACCTCTAAGCCGACATCTCATTATTATTATTACAGTTAAATGATAACTAACACCTGCATGCAGCACAGTATTCACCATTTACCATAGGTGATAGTCGCAATCCTTTTTCCTACTTACTCTCCACACAGTGACCTCTGCACAGATCACAGAGCATGCCTAGAAAACTCCCTCCTATCACCATTTTACTTTTGGCCTGAAACTCTTATTAATTATTTTATTTTATGTGACAATATAATAAAAATCATGCTTCATGCTGTTCTATTTAGAAATAATTTATTCATTGGATAATATATTATTTATCCCCAAAAATATAGTGATACTCTTATTCTCTTCCAATGCAAAGTGCACATTGTATTGCATGATATCGGTTCAGTGCCAAAAAAACCCAAACTATTCCATAGCTTTAAACATATGTTCAAACCTTATACTTGTGATGCCTATACATGATCAATATATACAAAAAAGGTTGCACTCTATCGTGCCAAAGCATGTCTAATATGAAAAACATGAAATATGAATAGCAAAATGGCTTTTGAACATTAGGAAATTATTTAAGAGACGCTTTGCACAGAATTTGATATAATCAAATAGTGTGAGCCCATCAACCATCATCAAGGTGGTCTCATAAAACTGATGGGTCCCTGACCTCCCTGTCCAAATATAAACACTTATCGAAGGCCAATGTCTGTATGCCTGGGTGAATGTGGACACCTCTGTTCAGCAAAGCCTACATATGGGTTGGCCGGGACCAAGTGTGATGAGATGCAATTAAAAACCACATGGTGAAGAGAGGAGTGCTCAGTCAGTCAGCTAACATAGAAATGACAGAAAAAAGACTGGCACATCCAAACTAGGGCTCACACTATTTGATTATATCAAATTCTGTGCAAAGCGTCTCTTAAATATTTTCCTAATGTTCAAAAGCCATTTTGCTATTCATATTTCATGTTTTTCATATTAGACATGCTTTGGCACGATAGAGTGCAACCGTTTTTGTATATTTATGTATGGAGGTAGCTGCTCCTGGTATGCACCTATTCACACTAGTTTGGATGTGCCAGTCTTTTTTCTGTCATGCCTATACATGATCGACATTATTACTGAAAGTGTTTTCAATGTCAGCCACTAAATAGATTTAACCTACTAATAGGTTTGAGTAACTGAAACAATGGTGGTGTTCGGGATTTATTAAATGAATTATATTGTCCCAAATCCGATGAAAATACATGGGATGGAAATAACATATGTAAAGTTCTTTTCACCTGGTCTGTGATGGTTTTTACTGAAAAGTATCATGGAGGAATTATTACACATTCATTTGTGCATTTCTAGTCGAAGTATAGAGGCATTTTTTTAAGGGGAATTTGTCAATGGGAACAATCCGACCTATATTGGAATGCAGGTCATAGAAAGTTTAATAAAATTATACCTTTTTTTCTGATTTGATGTTTATTTCAGACTAATCTACATTTGTATTAATATGCAAATGAGCTATTCTAGGCTATGGGCCGGACACTGATCTCCCTGAGAATCTGCCTCCAGATTCCAAACTGAATGAGGTTTTACCAGTGTGAGACATGTAATGGCTGACAGTCTACTCATCTGATCTACTTATAACCAGGAGAATTTGGAAAGACTATAAGCGTACAGGGTTTTACCTGAGTGGGAGCAGGGAGACAAAAAAAAAGTTTTGCTCACCTGAAGGTTTTGTGACATCACAACACATGTATAAGCTTGGAATAAAGACTGCTGCAGATCCACAATGTGGAGGAACTTGTGAGACTGAAGATGAGTGGGTTAAAACTTGTGCTGCCAGAAGTCCGGTCCCATTTCATTTAAAATAATCTCTGGAGGCAGATTCATCTGTAGATCAGTGTCCAGCCCAGAGATCTTAACAGCTCATTTACATTTTTTTTTTTAGAAATCCATGTTTTTCTTAATAACACATCAGATCGCTGATATCAAGGTATCATTTTATTCAAGTTTCTGTGACCCAGATGCCCACATAAATGGCTTCAGAGGATCGACCCTACTGACAGATTCCCTCTAAGCTTGCATATGATCACCCAAATAATTTTTTATATGTCCTCACATTATCTCTACATTAAATAATAATTTTGAAAATATTTTCTCCATGTCAGAATCTATTTCTTGTATGTCTGTTCCTTCTTCTTATACAGTTACAGTTTATTAGCATTGAGTCTACAGATTTATGTTACTTTTTTATTCCATTTAATTGTCCATTCTCCGCTCTACATCATGACCCCTGTCTTCTTTATCTTCTTTGTGTTCCTCATCAGTGACATCTCAAAACATTGCAATATAGCTCATATTGTATCCCTACAGCCATACCTATGTGTGCTGATTGGTCCAGATCCTCCACCTATCCCACCATACTTCTGTAACTCTGTTGGTTAACAAACAATCTCACTTCAATCTTAGCTGTTTCTCCTCGATGTCTCCAATTTAAAGTAACAGTAGACACGACAATGAGCTAAATATACTGACATATGTCCTTTCAGTCTTTCCAGTTTGTAACACTCGATTCTGCCATTTTTACATTTAAGGCCTAAATGTTAAACATGGGGCTTTTTGCTTATTGTTTTTACTATTGACCTTTGCCTTTAGGATAGTGGCTTTCTTAATGTATAAGTACAACCTTAAACTCTATACTTTTGCTATCAGTTTGCACATTTGACCCAAAGAAGGGGTTGCACATTGAAAACCATGATTTGTATTTGTCCACCTGCAAGTAAGAAATTGTTGTTGAATTACATCTATCTGCGGAGGTTCACCTGCGATCCATCCAAAGGGAAACTGACGCCAGCACTGATTGGGCGGCGGGGACCACGTATGATACAACTGCACAAGAGCCCCGGGACCGAGAGTGCCGATAATGCTGGAACAGCGCCATTAAGGGAGGTGAGTACAAGCTTTTTTTATGTTATCAGGGCCAACCATTTAGATCAAGAAGTCCTAGTAGTGGACAACCTCTTTAACATCAGGACCAGCATTGTGTTGCCTCATACAACAGGTTTTCCTTTTTCTATTGAAAAATATACAGTACAGACCAAAAGTTTGGACACACCTTCTCATTTAAAGATTTTTCTGTATTTTCATGACTATGAAAATTGTACATTCACACTGAAGGCATCAAAACTATGAATTAACACATGTGGAATTATATACTTAACAAAAAAGTGTGAAACAACTGAAATATGTCTTATATACTAGGTTTTTCAAAGTAGCTACCTTTTGCTTTGATGACTGCTTTGCACACTCTTGGCATTCTCTTGATGAGCTTCAAGAGGTAGTCACCGGGAATGGTTTTCAATTCACAGGTGTACCCTGTCAGGTTAAATAAGTTAAGTTAAGTATATAATTCCACATGTGTTAATTCATAGTTTTGATGCCTTCGGTGTGAATCTACAATTTTTATAGTCATATAAATACAGAAAAATCTTTAAATGAGAAGGTGTGTCCAAACTTTTGGTCTGTATTGTATGTCCCCTTCCAAAAGCCTCCAAGTGTATATTAGCACTTAATTATTTATTTAATATTATTTTGTCCTAAAATCAGATTCTTTTCAGAGCTACAAATAATCAATAGGAGGACTGTAAATGAGTAAAATATTTTTCTCACTATGCTAACATGAAACCGACACGTCAGTCAATCAAGGAAGACACAACAGATGTGTAAGATGTGTTGCCGTCGGCTAGTGCTATAAGTCACTTAGGACTGTATTAATGGGAGACAACAGACCTTCCGCTCCTTCATCATTGTGATCGATTTGAGATTGAAAACCAAGGTTGGGACTATTAAGTGTGCAATAAGCCCTGAAGCAGTCTCTGTTTGTCGAAATATTTGCATGGGAATTTATAGAATATGTCACACATATACTCATTTCTTCCTTAATGGAACTGATTGTGCCTTAGGTAATGCTAGATATCAATGTATAATGTTGCTGATTTCACCACACCATTTAACACTACAGTATTAGAGGTATTTATTAATGTTACTCATAAAGTACCAATAAATTAGCATGTGGCTCTTCACACACATTGTCACCACTCACAGTTCATAGAAAGTCTCACAATCAAAATTCCTTATTGATATGGTTTTGGATCCAAACCTGATCCTTATATGTCCTGCATGTGTTGTTCTGATCCAAGACCTCATCACTAACCTCTAAGCCACAATCATATTTTATTCTATTACTTTGCTATCTTTTATTCATTTATTTTGTATATTTTTTCCAGTTATTAGTTTGCATTTAATTTATTTTTAAGACAGAAAAGCGAGCACTAAAAAGCTTTGATGCTCGTTACTCGAACCGAGCAATTCCTAATGCTCGGATGATCATTTTGAGTAACGAGTATAATGGGATTCAGACCCTACAAGGAGGTCCAGGAGGCAGCAAAAATGTTGAAATGGATGGATAATGATCCTAAACACACATCAAAATCCACAATAGACTACCTCAAAAGGCACAAGCTGAAGGTTTTACAATGGCCCTCACAGTCCTGTCCACTGATCTGAACATCATTGAAAATCTGTGGCTTGACTTCAAATTAGTAGTGCATGCAAGATGACCCAGAAATCTCACAGATCAGGAAGAACGAAAATCCCTCAAACAAAAGTTGAAAGACTGTTGGCCAGCTACAAAAAGTGTTTACAAGCTCTGATACATTCAAAAGGGGGTGCTACTAGGTACTAACCGTGCAGTGTGGTCAAACTTTTGCTTTGTTCCAGTTTCCTGTTTACAATTTTGAAAATGTAAAATATGAATATATATATTTTTGCCTAATATACAAATAAATTGTGTCATCTTTAACTTTAGGCTTTTTAGAGATCATTTTATCTTCAAATTGCTTAATTGTTCACAAAAACAGTCATTTTGACTAGAGGTGCCCAGAGTTTTACATGCCACTGTAGATTTGTCATTTTTTAATAATTTCAAAAAGAATAAAAAAACAACATTGTACAGTCTATCGCAAAAAAGTAAGCTACTTCATGCAACAATAACATCAGTAATACAGGTAATGTTTTACAATGGGATTTGCTTAAAATTTTTTTGGTGGTGACGGTGAGTTATAACCATAGGTTACTTTTGGAGTTTGGTCTTGCACTAACACACAGATGCCACATTGTTTCATGATGTAAGCATAAAGCATGCCTCCAATGAAGGATTGCAAACAGCACAATAAAATAATGAATACGTAGTACGGTATTGAGAAAAAAACAGATATAGACACATTGTCAAATAAATACTCCCCAAAACAACACACAATGAGGATACAGAGATAGGAAAGCAATCAACATTTATGTCAGTGGGTGATGAAGCGATTCTCTTCATG
The DNA here is from genome assembly GCF_051348905.1 of Ranitomeya variabilis. Lineage (NCBI taxonomy): Eukaryota > Metazoa > Chordata > Amphibia > Anura > Dendrobatidae > Ranitomeya > Ranitomeya variabilis. The sequence continues at coordinate 623,278,483 of NC_135236.1, read as the reverse complement.
GGAAACATATCTCCATATGTTTGCATTCTTATACGTAAGCCCGGATTGTTGCTCCTCTTACTTATGGTCAAATGTTGGGATTTTTGGTTGTGCGACAATATGCAAAGAATTTGTCAAGATGTCGGCGTAGCTCAACATACAAAAGCTGGAAGCGTCCTTTTGTGGTTCATTGTGAGATTAGTGGATAAACCCACATTCTGCCCTGCCTTCTTGGATCCACTGTTTATGGGTACCATTGCCCAAACTGTTGAGACAGCACCCAGTGTAGTAGAACACGTTCAGTTGTGTTCAGGGTGAAATGGCAAAACATCATAACAGACTGTGGCAAGGAAACCAGAAATACTGAAAATAGTGTTGGAGATACTCTACCAAAATTATGGAAGGGCTCTCAATGTGAGGCCTAGTAAAGTGGCTTTTTATAGATTTAAAACTTATCAGGCCCTAATACTTGATTTAAGTGAAAACACATATTCAAAACCATAAGGCATACTAATGGCATAGGATAACATACAGACGTGAGATGGATAGCGTGATCGGAAGTAATCACATTCTCGCCTTGAACATGCATTACAAATGGAATACCATATGGATTTCACTCGCACCACTCTACTGGATGAGAATGAGACCAATTTTTTTGATGCTCGTGGGTCTCCAGCCTAATGCTACAGTGATCATTAGCAATGACTTCTGGCCTATCACTGCTGTGGTCACAAGAGGGACCAGATCCTAAATCAGAACCAGTAGAAGATGACAACCGGTAAGTATTTTATGATGCACAGGAATTACACATTACTGACACCACTCCGGTTGGTGAAATAAAGAAGAAAACCCAGAGTGGGACTTTAATTGATAGGATGGATACAATTATTGCAGTCTATTTTATGTTGAAAAAAATGTGCAGTTTCTCCCTCTCGACATTGCATTTATTTAAAGCTGAGTTGTTGTTAAAACAGTGGGAGCCCTTAGCACAGCTGAAAGGGATCAAAAGGGTACTAATCATGTCTGGTAATTTGCTGATGCACCCAAGATAACTGCTTTTATGATGCTGATATTGCCTACACTATGTGCATAAAGTACAGAGAGGGCGAACATCTGCCGCTCTTTTCCCACACATAATGCCTTCTCTCCGTAGGCTGCAGACTCGTAGTCGTAATGCAGAGTGTTATATGTGTGGATAGATTTCCATCTTACTGTATTCAGAAGCCATTATACTACTCTGTGGAATACAAGGGTCCGATGCGGTAAAAATCACTGTCATTTACATGATGATTTATTTAGAAAAAAGCAGCAGGGTTCTGAAAGATTATAAGGTTCTTTTCAAAACTGAGACTTCAGCATATATTCACTTAACGAAACATATTAATATTGACTTCTTCTAATCCAATGAAATAATACAATATTACAGGACATATTAAAGCAGCAGTTACTAGGATTATTGTGTCCACATTTACTGGGGTTTGAAAAAAAAAGGAAACATTACTAGGAGGAAAAATAAAACATAAAATTAGCATAATATAAATTATCTTGTTTTGCATAGTGGACTTCTTTTTACAATAAAGTGAATGAGGTCATTTTGTTTCCATTATGCCAGGCTACTTTTATGCCATCTTTACCAGAATACAAATCTCCAGTGAACGGAACATCGAGCCAGCAAGGGATAATGGTAAACTTTGAGCTAAAGGTTATTGAAAAGAGAATGTACTCTGGACGATCTTGGAACTATAATATGAGCTGTAACTGTCATGCAATATATTCATAATTGTGCAAAAAAAGGTGAAAGCCCGCACTACCTGTAATCACCAATGAAGCTTCCACGTGTGGACTGCCACACCACTCAGTTCCTGATCACGGGTGCAATAGCCGGGAAACAAAACAATACTGGACGGAACAATCTTGGAAAGAATAACGGCTGCACTCACCGATCACTTGCAGGTAACTTTATTGAAATTCAATCTTCACGGCACGGGGGTGTTCATAAAAGACATGTGAGAGCCGAACGACGGCCGTTTCGCACTGACCTAGTGCTTCTACGGGTTCAATGAGTGCACGGAAGTGACGCCTTAAGACAGGTGCAAACACTTACCACCTCCCTCTGCGTCATACCGTCCACCCATGGTGACAGGTAAGCATAAAAACATAAAATCATGACAATAATTTAAAACCAATAATTCAGCAAAACCCTAGCACAAATCCGATATTTATAAACATACTAATTGCTCCCTTCTTTTTATTATTTGTTACATATCCACGATGATACCTTGACTTGTCTGCTTCCGACTATTAACTCCTCCTTACATGGGCGTTCTTAAAATCCGCTACTTTTTTCTCTCCAATGTTCTTTACGATCCTGTATTATATCCCAAATACTAGATCTATCTACATACTTACATCGGACGGGTCACAGCCACTATTGGACTGATCAGGTCTGACTATATGATGAAGCGGACATGACTCGCCCATTTTCACCAGCATACAGATCTGGCATTTACAAGGGGATCATTTGCTGATACCTGACACATAACTTTACGTACTATTCTCCTGGAGCCTGCTCGCAACGGTCTTTTATCATGTACCTGATTCCCTCTCTAGGCCCTGATAGTTATAAAAATATGGATAGGTCTACCTTATCATTGAGTCCTACTGGACCCATAGCTCCCGTGCGTATAATCCAGAATGCCTCTCGTCTTAATAGTACATTATTCCGATCCCCTCCTCTTTTGGGTTGTCTGACTACCTCTATTCCAGCAAATGTCAGGACCCCTGCATTACTATTATGAATCTCATGCACGTGATCTATCAGCCTTGGTGACCCTTTACCTGTGACTATGGATCTACAGTGCTCTCTGATCCTTACGTAGAGGCACCTGATCGTCTTGCCAATATAGTACCGCCGACAGGGACACCAAAGAACATAGACCACATATTTTGTCTTACACGTTATCAGATCCCTGCTCACATGTTTCTCTGGACCAATTTGCAGTACTTTGTCGGTGACGTGTTGCCGACACAATGTACAATGTCCACACCGATAATTACCTCTGGGGACGCTGCTTTCCAACCAGTTATTGGGTTTGTCCTCTCTCACCTGGTTACGTATTATGACGTCCCTAATTCTTTTACTCCTCCTATTAGAGATCAAAGGGCCTCTAGCGGCCACTTCTGCGAGGTCCCTATCACTTTCCAGGAGATGCCAATTACTGCGGATCGCCGTTCTTATCTGTTTGTCCATCGGACCATATTGAAAACAGAACGTAAACTTTTTACCCATAGTTCGTGTATCATCCTCTCTATGGGTCAATTGCCCCTCCATTTTCCTGCACGCCTCCTGCCATATTTGATTAGGGTACCCTCGATGCTTGAATCTCTCTCCTAGCTCACTCGATTGTGTACAGAACCCTCCATGGGTATTATTGGTTCTTCTGGCTCTGACTAACTGTCCGTATGGGAGGCTACGTTTGACATGATACGGGTGATAGCTATCAAAATGTAATAATGCGTTTGTGGCTACCGTTTTTCGATATAATGATGTAGTGATGGCACCTTCTACTATGTCTATGCTGACGTCTAGAAAATCCAGATGGTGCCCCCCGAAAACTGAGGTGAATGCCATGCCCATATCATTATTATTGAGCAATGTGACAAATTGACAAAAACTCTCTTCTGACCCGTCCCATACTATGAACATGTCATCTATATAGCGTAGGAACATTTTGATGTGTTTAGAAAACACGTTCTTAGTAGAGTATACATATACTTCCTCAAAATGCCCCAGATAGAGGTTTGCCAGAGTACAAGCTGCCGGAGTCCCCATGGCAGTACCAACTACCTGACGGTACCAGAGGTCCAAAAAGGTAAATGCATTATGGTTTAAAATAAACCTTAGGCTGTTACAAATAAAGTCCACAACCCCCTTACTCTTATTTGTAGTATTCAAAATCTGCTGCACTGAAATTACCCCCTGCTCCTGTGGAATACGTGTGTATAAACTAGTGACATCAATTGATGCCAGGCAAAAGCCTGGCTGCCACACGAACTGTTGAATCTGTTTCAAAAAGGAACCTGTGTCTTTAACATACGAGGGAATTTGTGTTAATAATGGCCTCAATAGCCAATCCACATATTTGGACAATGGCTCAGTAAGGGATCCCACACCGGAGACTATGGGTCGCCCGGGTGGATCTACCTCTGATTTGTGAATTTTGGGGACATAGTACCAGTGCGGCCTCCTTGGGGACTCCGGCAGCAACCTCTCTGCAGTCTTGGCAGACAATACTCCCATCTCAACCGTATGTCTCAACAATGAACGTAGTTCCGTTTTGTATTTGTGGGTGGGGTCATTCGCCAACCTGACATATGTGGTTGTATCCCCTAACTGCCTTAAAGATTCTTTAATATATCCTTCTTTAGGGATAAGGACTGTTTTGCCCCCCTTATCGGCAGGGCGTATTACTGTATCCTCCCACCCCTTTATTTCTTTGAGTGCATTATGTTCTTCTGGTGTCAGATTTGATGGAGCAATTAGTATGTTTATAAATATCGGATTTGTGCTAGGGTTTTGCTGAATTATTGGTTTTAAATTATTGTCATGATTTTATGTTTTTATGCTTACCTGTCACCATGGGTGGACGGTATGACGCAGAGGGAGGTGGTAAGTGTTTGCACCTGTCTTAAGGCGTCACTTCCGTGCACTCATTGAACCCGTAGAAGCACTAGGTCAGTGCGAAACGGCCGTCGTTCGGCTCTCACATGTCTTTTATGAACACCCCCGTGCCGTGAAGATTGAATTTCAATAAAGTTACCTGCAAGTGATCGGTGAGTGCAGCCGTTATTCTTTCCAAGATTGTTCCGTCCAGTATTGTTTTGTTTCCCGGCTATTGCACCCGTGATCAGGAACTGAGTGGTGTGGCAGTCCACACGTGGAAGCTTCATTGGTGATTACAGGTAGTGCGGGCTTTCACCTTTTTTTGCACAATTTCGTAATACAAAGTCTTCCTAACCCAGCACACCGTACCGCGCATAGAGCCCGAGTGGACGTGTTTAGATGACCCTGAAGCAAGATGGAGTCACAAGCCCCACCAGTGAATACAGGTTTACAAGCCGGCCGGGTGGATGTTAATCAGTATTTCAAAGACTGTGAGCAAGCCGATGAGGTGCAGACGTTAAGCACTAAAGCCCTAGAGTACAGATTGCTCAACTTATCCGAACGTGAAGTCAAATTGTTTTGGACCAATAATTCATTAGCCTCATACGCAGAAAGTGGTCGTGTACCACGAGGCTTGAGAGTGTGGAAGGAGATATCACACTTCTCACAGGATCCAAACTTCCGTACTAAATGGGAGCAGATAATGCTCAAATGTTCGCAAGAACTGTTACAATTAGTTCTAACCTCCAATGTGCAGAATTATGAGAGTATAGAATCCGACATTGAAAAAACTAAAATTGAGTTACAGAAAAGACTGACGGAAAATCAGTGGGCGCAATTGAATAAAAAAATGGAAACGAAACTCATTCCTATTCAGGCTGATGTGAAACAAAGGAAGCGAGATAAATTCATGAGAGACAAAAAAGACTTTGACCAAAATACAGTGTTTACCTGGCAAAAACAGCAGGCAGCTGAAGGGAGAAAATATACTGACACAGAGCGTCATGGCCAGAATAGGAGACGACCCAGGAAGCGATTTTTTCATCAAAGGAGAGACTATATTACAACTGAGTCTGATTCAAGCCAAAGTGAAGGAGCAGCAGCCTCAGTGAGCTCATTGGAGAGCCAAGGTTTGGTGGAGGCACAGGACATCAGTCTCCCTTTAGGCGGAGACGGACGCGCCGAGGAGGCCAGAAGAGGAGGCTTCAATCAGGATCGCAAACGGAAACAAGTTTCGTGGAGGCAGAAACATTAGGACAACCCCATGAACAGCATGTGTTGAATTTGACTAACCATATATTAAATCCTGCGCACTTATCATTATTGGCCAAGGGCCTTAATTTTTGCATCCCTAATGATTTCGATTTTGCAGAGTTTAGGGTAGATCTATTCAAATCCATACGTAAGATTCACCTTTTTAAACATTTCCTGAAAGCTCCAGAAGCGCAGACTAGATTAGAGGGAGAAACCCCATGCGTAATAGGACCATTGGGCTTTATGGCGGGTGCTGGCTTTGAAGTGTTAGCAGACGTTCGCGAGGAGGCAGAACTGTTATTAAGCATTACAGAGAATCCCCCACAAATTCTAGCGGATTCTTCAGTATCAGTGGCACCATTCATGGGGGGGGTAGCTTCGAAATACATGCCCCCGGTATCACCTGGAAACATCATAGATCTGTTTGAGGCCCATGTATTGAGAGACGTAGAAGCCTTGATCTATCCAAAAGCTCCATCAAATCTGACACCAGAAGAACATAATGCACTCAAAGAAATAAAGGGGTGGGAGGATACAGTAATACGCCCTGCCGATAAGGGGGGCAAAACAGTCCTTATCCCTAAAGAAGGATATATTAAAGAATCTTTAAGGCAGTTAGGGGATACAACCACATATGTCAGGTTGGCGAATGACCCCACCCACAAATACAAAACGGAACTACGTTCATTGTTGAGACATACGGTTGAGATGGGAGTATTGTCTGCCAAGACTGCAGAGAGGTTGCTGCCGGAGTCCCCAAGGAGGCCGCACTGGTACTATGTCCCCAAAATTCACAAATCAGAGGTAGATCCACCCGGGCGACCCATAGTCTCCGGTGTGGGATCCCTTACTGAGCCATTGTCCAAATATGTGGATTGGCTATTGAGGCCATTATTAACACAAATTCCCTCGTATGTTAAAGACACAGGTTCCTTTTTGAAACAGATTCAACAGTTCGTGTGGCAGCCAGGCTTTTGCCTGGCATCAATTGATGTCACTAGTTTATACACACGTATTCCACAGGAGCAGGGGGTAATTTCAGTGCAGCAGATTTTGAATACTACAAATAAGAGTAAGGGGGTTGTGGACTTTATTTGTAACAGCCTAAGGTTTATTTTAAACCATAATGCATTTACCTTTTTGGACCTCTGGTACCGTCAGGTAGTTGGTACTGCCATGGGGACTCCGGCAGCTTGTACTCTGGCAAACCTCTATCTGGGGCATTTTGAGGAAGTATATGTATACTCTACTAAGAACGTGTTTTCTAAACACATCAAAATGTTCCTACGCTATATAGATGACATGTTCATAGTATGGGACGGGTCAGAAGAGAGTTTTTGTCAATTTGTCACATTGCTCAATAATAATGATATGGGCATGGCATTCACCTCAGTTTTCGGGGGGCACCATCTGGATTTTCTAGACGTCAGCATAGACATAGTAGAAGGTGCCATCACTACATCATTATATCGAAAAACGGTAGCCACAAACGCATTATTACATTTTGATAGCTATCACCCGTATCATGTCAAACGTAGCCTCCCATACGGACAGTTAGTCAGAGCCAGAAGAACCAATAATACCCATGGAGGGTTCTGTACACAATCGAGTGAGCTAGGAGAGAGATTCAAGCATCGAGGGTACCCTAATCAAATATGGCAGGAGGCGTGCAGGAAAATGGAGGGGCAATTGACCCATAGAGAGGATGATACACGAACTATGGGTAAAAAGTTTACGTTCTGTTTTCAATATGGTCCGATGGACAAACAGATAAGAACGGCGATCCGCAGTAATTGGCATCTCCTGGAAAGTGATAGGGACCTCGCAGAAGTGGCCGCTAGAGGCCCTTTGATCTCTAATAGGAGGAGTAAAAGAATTAGGGACGTCATAATACGTAACCAGGTGAGAGAGGACAAACCCAATAACTGGTTGGAAAGCAGCGTCCCCAGAGGTAATTATCGGTGTGGACATTGTACATTGTGTCGGCAACACGTCACCGACAAAGTACTGCAAATTGGTCCAGAGAAACATGTGAGCAGGGATCTGATAACGTGTAAGACAAAATATGTGGTCTATGTTCTTTGGTGTCCCTGTCGGCGGTACTATATTGGCAAGACGATCAGGTGCCTCTACGTAAGGATCAGAGAGCACTGTAGATCCATAGTCACAGGTAAAGGGTCACCAAGGCTGATAGATCACGTGCATGAGATTCATAATAGTAATGCAGGGGTCCTGACATTTGCTGGAATAGAGGTAGTCAGACAACCCAAAAGAGGAGGGGATCGGAATAATGTACTATTAAGACGAGAGGCATTCTGGATTATACGCACGGGAGCTATGGGTCCAGTAGGACTCAATGATAAGGTAGACCTATCCATATTTTTATAACTATCAGGGCCTAGAGAGGGAATCAGGTACATGATAAAAGACCGTTGCGAGCAGGCTCCAGGAGAATAGTACGTAAAGTTATGTGTCAGGTATCAGCAAATGATCCCCTTGTAAATGCCAGATCTGTATGCTGGTGAAAATGGGCGAGTCATGTCCGCTTCATCATATAGTCAGACCTGATCAGTCCAATAGTGGCTGTGACCCGTCCGATGTAAGTATGTAGATAGATCTAGTATTTGGGATATAATACAGGATCGTAAAGAACATTGGAGAGAAAAAAGTAGCGGATTTTAAGAACGCCCATGTAAGGAGGAGTTAATAGTCGGAAGCAGACAAGTCAAGGTATCATCGTGGATATGTAACAAATAATAAAAAGAAGGGAGCAATTAGTATGTTTATAAATATCGGATTTGTGCTAGGGTTTTGCTGAATTATTGGTTTTAAATTATTGTCATGATTTTATGTTTTTATGCTTACCTGTCACCATGGGTGGACGGTATGACGCAGAGGGAGGTGGTAAGTGTTTGCACCTGTCTTAAGGCGTCACTTCCGTGCACTCATTGAACCCGTAGAAGCACTAGGTCAGTGCGAAACGGCCGTCGTTCGGCTCTCACATGTCTTTTATGAACACCCCCGTGCCGTGAAGATTGAATTTCAATAAAGTTACCTGCAAGTGATCGGTGAGTGCAGCCGTTATTCTTTCCAAGATTGTTCCGTCCAATATATTCATAAGGTTATTTTACTTTCTTTATAGATGAAAGCACAATTTCAGCTGTGAGCGAATCTGCCAAATTTTGAATTTGGTAGATTTGCTCAAAATAGGCTGGGAAATTCATTTTGTATCACATTTTTTTGATGTGACTCGAATGAACACCAATTTTCTTTAAAAAAAAAAATCATTTTATCATAGCCTGAGGCATGGCAACCACAATATATATAAATAAAATGGAAGGGCTCGGAAGAGATTAAAGAAACTTAAAAAAAAATTTAAATGCTCTTAAACCCTCGTCTGTACTTGCCTCCCCCCGTTTCCTCCAGTTGCTTCCAAGGATGATCTTACATTATGATTAGTGTTGAGCATTCCGATACTGCAAATATCGGGTATCAGCCGATATTCGTTGTATCGGAATTCCGATACCGAGTTCCGATATTTTTGTAATATCGGAAATCGGAATCGGAAGTTCCTAAAAGTTCCCAGGCGTGTGCGGTGCGTATGGTTCCCAGGGTCTGGAGGAGAGGAGACTCTCCTTCAGGCCCTGGGATCCATATTCATGTAAAAAATAAAGAATAAAAATAAAAAATATGGATATACTCACCCCTCCGACAGACCCTGGACCTCAGCGGTGCAACCGGCAGCCTCCGTTCCTAAGAATGCAGTGAGTGTAGGACCTGCGATGACGTCGTGGCTTGTGATTGGTCGCATGAGCGGTCACATGAGCGGTCACACGACCAATCACAAGCCGCGACATCATCGAAGGTCCTTCACTCTGCATTCTTAGGAACGGAGGCTGCCGGTTGCAGCGGTGACAGCCAGGGCTCGTCCGAGGGTGAGTATATCCATATTTTTTATTTTTATTCTTTATTTTTTACATGAATATGGATCCCAGGGCCTGAAGGAGAGTTTCCTCTCCTTCAGACCCTGGGAACCATCCAGGATCACTTCCGATATTTGTGTCCCATTGACTTGTATTGGTATCGGGTATCAGTATCGGCGATATCCGATATATTTTGGATATCGGCCGATCCAATCTGATACCGATACTTTCAAATATCGGAAGGTATCGCTCAACACTAATCATGATATCAGAATGTTCATAGTAGTTTCACATAATTATATGGGTTGAGGCAGGTCAAGTTGTCAGAAGCTGAACCAAAGAATGGAGAAGAAATCGGCTCAGGAGCGAAGGACTGGTGATGAGCTGTAGTAGCAGAGATGGATCAGGGTCTAGGCAAGAAAGATTTGTTTTTTTAATCCCATTCCCTATCAATCCAGCAAAATGGTGATGGGCTATAACAAACATAGAGCTGCTGCTGCATCTAACTTCCATGGTACGGTATATTCAATGCATGTGTGTTGTGTAGCACATGGCATCAAATCCTTTGTCAGGATGACCAGTGAATACAGAAATAAAATCAATTCCAAATAAATCAAAATAGTTAAGAATTTCACAAAATTTTAGGATTCAGGCGAATTTGAATCTTTGAGAAATCACATTGCACAAACCTAGCAAAACGGTGGCTGGAAAAGGGTTAAAAAAGCAAATATGTGTGTCAAGACTAGAGCCCTGCTGCAGACTTACAGCAGGAGTCTGTGCATGTGTTACAGAAGGACAGAGAGAGTAAGGAGTGCTGTGGTGATCTTACCTGCTGGAGCGCAGGACCTGAAGCACGTGACCTCCGGGGGGAGAGGACAGAAGCGGGGCCAGACGCCAAGTAGCGGTGGTGACCGGCAAAGCCCGAGAGTAGTCTGAACATGCCGAGGTCAATACGGGAGGTCGATGAAGTGACGTAAGCGTGGTCGACACGTAGCAAAAAGGTTGGGGAGCCAAATATAGCAGTGCAGTACTAACGGGGCAGACAGGAGGGAAGTTAGAGTGCCAAGCCGAAGGTAAGAACCAGAAACAGACAATAAGCACAGAACGAGAAAACAGGCAGGGTCATACACAAGAAAGCAAATGAACTAAACAGTATGCAAGTGTAGGGACCGCAGGTAAAGAAGGATGCAGGGACAAATAGGAGCCAGAAAGCAAATAGCGTTTTTAACTTTCTTTTTAACTTCCAACCAAAAAGATGACAAACGTTTTTCCACGCAGGGAACTTATATACAAGAACACAATCTCGCAGTAAATCCTAATTACTATATGACCGCCCTGAACTATACCCGTAGAACGCGGCAGCGCCTCACTAGTGACTCCCTACTAAGATAAAGTCAACAACGGTCACTTATCAGTGCTGGTTCAGCGATGTAGTCCTGACGGTGAGGCTCCGACAACGCCGTAGTCCTGATGGCGGAGGAAGGAGGTGTCTTCTGGCGACGGGCCCAGGCGTAGAGTCGAGTCCAGAATGTCTTTTGCGGTGCTGCGTTCCCTCCTGCAGGCGGACGTTGATCCGAGGTAACAGCCTCCCAGTCCAGAGAAGAGTCTTTTTGAGGAGGATTAGGAGAATAATCAGTATCAGTCACAGCTGAGACGAAACCATGCGAGTCCGTAGCACTCTCTGGCAAGGTGCTCTCAGGGAGCGCGGTAATACTGTCCCTGAGCTGGTCAGCACTACCCCTCTGCCTGGGGGGTCGCTGACGACGAATGCGCCTCTTTTTGGGGGCTCTGGTAGTTGCCCGCAGTGTCTGTTGCACGTTTTCCCCCTGCTTCCAGCAAGTCTCACTGCGGCCTGCACACTCACAACAACTGCGCTGCAGTTTCCTCTCCTCAGAGATTTCCCGCGCTTCTCTGCCCCTGCTTTCGCGCGTTTTGCTTTTTATCCTCTCCTCTCCCTGCGTCACTCTTCCTCCTGTCACATGAGCCTGGCTTCCCATGCACCCCTCAAATCCGTCCCCCGGAACCCCGACTCCCGGCAACAATGGTTCCACCCGTCTGCACAGCTCACCAGGTCCCTGTCCCCTACATTCCCCCACCCTGTATGCTCGCCAGTCCCTGGGCGAGGCCTTCGCACTGACAGGTCGCCCACCTGACGGATTGTTCCACACTTGGGTCTGTCTGGTGTGTAAGTCAGGACTGTAGCGAGTTGGGGGTCTACCGGCAGTAGAACGTTCAGAACGTCGTGGCTCGGGTCCTTGTATAGGGGGTGTTGGGAAAATGTCGTCAGCGGAAGAGTGACTGGTCAGGGGTAGTGTAGTAGTCGAGATAGGGGGAGTATTTTGACGCCGTTCTTCTTCTTCATCATCTTCTTCATCCCACCAATGGTTGTTGGGGGATTCAGTCGTAGGTGGCTCTTCCCTGATTGCGGATTCCGGGGTGTCCGAGTCAACAGAGCGACACAACCGGAGCATGTTGCGATGAAGAATGCGAGTACCTGTACTTCCGAGGGCCTCAGACTGCACTTCATATACAGGTCCATGCGGGTCTATACGGCGAAGCACCCGATAGGGTGTTTTTTCCCAACGATGGTCTAACTTGTTTTGCGGTCTTTGCTCTCGAACGAGTACTCGATCACCTGGCCGGAACTCTGGGGGTTTTGCTGTAGGGGTGCTCCGATGCTCCACTTCCCGAATTCGAGTGTGTACCAGTCGGTGTAAGGTCTGCAGCCGATGCCGATGATCACGCACCCACGAAGCCATCCTTGTTCGGGGGCCTTCTTCCTCCGAAGACAGTTCCAGATCTGTCATGCCTTTTCCTGGGCGCCCAAAGACCACTTCATACGGGGTGCGTCCTGTGACTTGATGAACTCTATTGTTGTAGACCCACACTAGGTCCGACACATACTCCGGCCAGCGGGCCTTCTGATCTTGTTCTAGCGCACGCAGCATTTGAAGCAAAGTCCGGTTAAACCGCTCACAAGCCCCATTTCCCTGGGGATGATACGGTGTGGTGCGTGACTTATCAATGCCGTAGAGGCGATGCAGCTCTTCCATGACTTTGCCCAAGAAACAGGCGCCTTGATCCGAATGTATTCGCCTCGGACAGCCGTAAACTTGAATAAAGTTCTTACAGATAGCGCTCGCCGCCGACTCAGCTGTCTGATCACGGGTAGGGGTGACTACCGCGAATTTTGAAAAATGATCTACCATAACGAGGCAGTGTTCGTAGCCTTGATGCGCTGCTCCAATGGTAATGTAGTCTATCATTAATACTTCAAAAGGGGCAGACGTCGTGATGCTCTGCACAGGCGCCCTTTCCTCCGGTGACTTGGTTAGCTCACATTGTCGACATTGTCTACAGGCAGTTTGTACTTCCGCAAGCAGCCGAGGATGATAGAACCGAGTTTGCAGCCACTTAAACGTCCTCTTCACTCCGAAGTGTGCCCCGGACTCATGAGCTTCTTTAGCAACTGCGGCCACCACGGGCCCTGGTAAGACCATCTGCCAGGTCGGCTCGGAATCTGCCTGAGCCATGGTTAAGTGGCATAAGAGCCCGTCCTGAAGAGTTAGGCGCTCCCACTGCCGCAGAAGAAGGTTCAGGTCTGACGGGAGAGTTTGTCCAGGGCTTCTCACGGGCAATAGACCATTCGTTATCCACTGTCGCAATGGAGCTAGTTCCTGGTCTTCCTGTTGCAGCCGTATCCATTCGTCCCGACTCTGAACCAACAGCCCTGTAGCCGTTCCGTTCCCGGTCTGTTCCCGGCTCACAGCCGTCCGAGTAGCGCCCCCGATGGCGTAGGGGATTTCTTCTCCCTCCAGCTCCTCATCTCGGTTAGTCCTTGGGGGATTCTTCCGCAGACGAGATAATGCGTCAGCATGAACATTCTCCGCTCCTCGCTTGTAAAGGATACGGTATCTGTACTTGGCCATCCGGGCTACCCAGCGCTGTTCTAGGGCACCCAATTTTGCATTTTCCAGATGTGCCAATGGGTTGTTATCCGTGCGTATCAGCACCTCGGAACCGGCCAGGTACTCAGCGAACCGCTCCGTCATAGCCCACACCACGGCCAGCAGCTCCACCTTGAAAGAACTGTAATTGTCTGGGTTCAACTCAGAGTCATGAAGAGACCGACTCGCATAGGCGATCACTCTCTCCCGCCCATCCTGAACCTGAGACAACACAGCCCCCAATCCCTGAGAGCTGCCGTCGGTGTGTAGGATGAACGGTTGCGAAAAGTCCGCATAAGCCAACACCGGCGGCTCCATGAGAGCTGTCTTCAAGTCCCGGAACGCTGCTTCTTGTGACTCCTGCCATTGTATCTTCTTTCCCCGTTCCTTGGGGGAGCTTCCTTTCAGCAGGACTTGTAGATTGTGAGAACGGCGAGCAAAATTCTTCACGAAGCGCCGGTAGTACCCAGCGAGGCCCAAGAACGCCCGTACATCCTTAGCGGTCTCCGGTGTGGGCCACTCCTGGATTGCAGCAATCTTCTCCTGCGATGGCCGGACTCCTTCGGCGGACACCACATGCCCCAGGTACTCGATCTGTTCCCGGAACAAGTGACACTTCTGGGGCTTCACCTTAAGCCCGTATTTCAGCAACCGGTCTAGTACCTGTTCCAGTCGGCACAGATGTTCCTCGAATGTTGGGGCGTAGATGATGATGTCATCCAGATAAATGAGAGTGGCCTCGAAGTTCAAATCCCCCAGACACCGCTCCATTAATCGTTGGAAGGTGCCTGGAGCGTTGGCCAGCCCAAACGGCATTCGATTGAACTCAAATAGTCCCATGGGAAGGATGAACGCTGTCTTAGGACGATCTGCTTCTGTCATCGGGACCTGCCAGTATCCGCTGGCTAGGTCTAAGGTGGAAAAATATTTGGCCCGACCCAGCACGGAGAGAGACTCCTCGATACGGGGAAGTGGATAAGAGTCTCGGACGGTGCATGCATTTAGCTTACGATAGTCCACACAGAACCGGAGCGTGCCGTCCTTTTTCCGCACCAGCACGATCGGGGCAGCCCACGGGCTCTGACTCTCGCGGATCACTCCCTTTTGTAGCATCTGGCCTAACAACGTCTTTACTTCCTGGTACATCTGCGGGGGAATCTGTCTGTACCGCTCCCTGATGGGCACTGTATCTCCGGTCGGAATTCCATGTTCGATGGCCGTGGTACAGCCAAAATCATCTTCATGTTGCGCAAACACTTCAGCATAGTGTCCAAGGAGCCGCTGCACTCGCGAGACTTGTGATGGATCCAGACCCGGTAATTCTGCTCGCATATGTTCCAGAATAGTTTGACCTTTTCGGAACGCTATCAGCTCAGGATCCTGTGTAGACCGGACACTGACCATCCAGGGATCAGGGGAATCCACCTTTAACTGTAAAGTATCTGGAGGAGGCATCACTTCTAACGGTCGTAACACTTTGGCCATCTCACTTCGGACCCGTAGCACGACATCGTGTTCGTCCACATTCACACATCGCACTGGTACGGCCCCATTTTTAACAGTAGCCAGAGATCGGGCCACCAGCAGTCCTGTGGGCAAAGAGGACGTAAAGGTGGGCTCAACATGCACTTGCACTCCTTCCAGAGGGATGCGAGCTCGGATGGGCAGGGATATAACAGTCTGTCCTGGGGGAAACGTCACTTCTGCTGTCGGGGAGGTGATTACTTTCCCTAGTATGTCTCCCTCCTGAAAGGTCTCTTGCACACGGACTTCCCTCACTAACTGTCTGAACACGGAGCCTTGAGGTGTACTGGTCCCCCACTGATTGAGTGTCTCTTGTGTGGTCTCCCCTAACAGCAAACTGCCAAAGTCCTTCAATACATTCATCCCCAAAGTCACGATATGTTGTGGGCTGGGATCCCCCCGCGTCAACACAACCCCCCGGCGGCCCAGGTCTTTCCCACATAAAGATATTTGCATCCAGGTGACCCCTTCCACTGGGATGGGCAGCTGATTGGCGGCCTGCAACCGGATTACGGGGCCCCATTGGGGTCTGACTGACACAGGGAAGTGTTTTCTAAAATAGGCCTCGGGCATCGTCGTGACTTGAAATCCGGTGTCCACCAGACAACGTACAGCCCGCCCTTCAAACTCTGCCCAAACCAGGGGGCAGCTGGCAACCAAATTTTCGGGACTTTCACCACCCATCCGCGGGGATTCTGACTCCGAGCGTCGTCCCCTTAGCTCGGAGTCCTCTAGTTTAACGGCCGCCGTGACGAGGCCCTCCCTCTCCGGGGGCACTCCCGTGCGAAATGTCCTGCCTCCCCGCAACCATAGCAAGCACCGGGGACCGGATAATATCCTGAACGAGCGCCACGAGCTGGACTCCCAGACCCTTGCCCCCGGGGTAGCTCCCTTGGGCTTCGCGCATTTTTTTTAACTTCGGCCAGTTCCTCTCGGATTTGTTTGAGCTCCTGCCGCATCTCCTGAACCCACGACGGCTCACCCCCTCCTGGTGCAGCGGTCTGGATAACCCGAGCCTCTCCTGTCAGGACCGTCACCCCCCTCTCTTGCTCCCGGGTGCGGGCCTCATTGCCTATGTCGGAGAAAGTCAGGCGCGGGTCGACCCGCACTCTTTCACGTAGAGCCTGTTTGGTCAACTCATCCCGCAGTCCCGTCACCAGTTGGTCGCGCAGGGTCACGTCAACATGTCCCATCCCCATACCATCTTTCCGCACGATTGCAATGTTTAGCTCTTGCAGAGCATTCATGTACTGAGTGACAGTCTCGCCCTCTTTTTGTCGCCGCCCAAACAACCGGGCCCGCAGCTCTCCCACGTCGGTGGGATCCCCGTGCGTCCCCTCTAACACATGTAACACCCCGGTAAAAGTATTCCGCTCTGTGGGGGGTCTCAACATCACTGAATCCCGAGCCTCTCCGTCTAAGGCCATAATGGCCACCTCTGCTTCCAGGGCTGGGGTCATAGGATGCATTCTCAACAGCCCCCTCATCCTTTCAGTCCAGCTCCACAACAACATGTTGCTCCCATTAAACTTGGGCAAATTGTTTAACATGGCCCCCAATGAGAGAGAAGCTCTAGGCCCAGCCCCATCCTCCGTATCTTCTGGCTCCTTCTTTGGATCCTGCATCCTGCCGACTACGCCAAATGTAGGGACCGCAGGTAAAGAAGGATGCAGGGACAAATAGGAGCCAGAAAGCAAATAGCGTTTTTAACTTTCTTTTTAACTTCCAACCAAAAAGATGACAAACGTTTTTCCACGCAGGGAACTTATATACAAGAACACAATCTCGCAGTAAATCCTAATTACTATATGACCGCCCTGAACTATACCCGTAGAACGCGGCAGCGCCTCACTAGTGACTCCCTACTAAGATAAAGTCAA